>NC_067473.1:169354094-169663813 GCF_947179515.1 Apodemus sylvaticus | reverse complement strand
AAGGTATAAATACTTTCTCAAAATCAATGAGATTATTATTTATATATCAACCTTCTATCATGATACTAATAGTCATTCAGAGTGATAAGCAATTTTCGAAATAACCTTCATCTAGCTTCTTGTACATGCTTTCAGGTTTGAGTGTGAAGTAGGTAATTAGAAATAAAAAATGTATGCCATTGATACACTTAATACATTTGACTCTCAAATTTACTGAGATCTTTTCAATATTGCATTGAAAATGTAAAGTTATCTACTATTCCTAATAGTAACCTTTGAGGTGTGCATGAAGTCTATGGGGCCCTGCAAGGATGAATCCACCTGGATTATTGTAATGATACTCACTGGGCTTAAACTGCCCTATGTTTCCTCTGCTGCCAGATTATGAACAAACAGTGGTTTTTGGTATGACTGCTGTGTTTCACGTAGCCAAGTTTGTCAATATGCTGACAAATACCCTTCCAAAGATAACTTTGGACTCAAAAGTGCTCTGGGCATTCATATTGCTGATTTTACAGAAGACTGACATGAACATTTTACAGTACTTTAAACTAAAATATATTTAATCCAAAGGCTATCACATACAACCAACTTGGACATTGTAGAACGTTTGTCAGAAATAGCTTCATTATTGTGAACAGTTTTACTGTATTAGAGCTAAAAATCTTTCTTTTTTATTTAGACATAAAAGTGGAAAATGTTGCAGGATATTTGATCACACTGTGAACACCAAGATTGTATTTACTGGAAAAATGCATTTCTAGTTTTGTGGCACAGCCCTAGTAAACACCGTTAATCCAAAAGATTTCTGCCTATTTTAAACAAAAGTAAATAAAATCAGCCATAGGTCAAGAGGTGGAGCAAGCAGCCAGTTGACAGGAATTGAACATAGAAAAACAAATCAGAGTAAGAGGAAGTCATGAAGAGAAATAGAGAGATGATCAGGAAGGAGAAGGGGACATTGAATTTGAGGGGTTATTGAGATGGTATAAAGAAGGAGAGCTTTCTTTTCGGATATCTGCTGTGGAGAAAGGTAAACTGTGCTTTCTCTGACTTTCTGAGCTAGCAGATTTTCACTCTATCTGGCTCCACAATCCTCACTGCTCAAAAACAAAAGACTGATATTTTGTTTAAAAACAAACAAACAAACAAACAAACAACACTCTTGACCACATGTTTAGCATGCTCAGGTCTGTTTTTCCCATGTTTCTGCATACTAGAGCTTCTCATTCCCTCATTTTTGCTTTATTATTGGTTTGTTACATATTGGATGATTGAGCATACTTACTCTGGGTGCTTTTGTAAGACCCCCCCAAAACCGATGGTGTCCCAGCACCCCACACCTCTGAAGGTGACACCCAAATCACTCTTGAGAAAAGGTCTTGATGCAATAGCAAGAGGATTTTTTATTCCGGAATTCTGGGTTCCACAGCCATACACCATGCAGGGGTAGAGGACTGTGGACCCCGAGTGCAGAATTGCGACAGCTTTTATAAGTTTACAACAAAGCCCATGAATCATAAACCAATCATTTCTTAGTATCAAGAGCCCATGTAGTGTGAACCAATCAATTTGTACCACTCCATAGTTTTTAGGCCAATCAGTTTAAATTATTGGAACCTGTGCTCCATGGACCAATTAGTTTCCTATTATCTTAGAGGTCTATAGCTGCATAAACTCCTGGGTGTGAGTAATGGCATAAGCAGTTTACAGAAGCAAGATAAGCAAATAATTAGTTCATTTCCAGTTACCTTATGGGGCCAGGATCACCTATTCAAGTCCTTTTTGCCTAGCTCTTAAAGGGTGGGCTCTGGACTGTGACCTTTTACCTAGTTTCTAACAAAGAGCACAAAGAGCAGGTTCTGGAATGTGAAGTGTTTTGGACTCCTTAGAAGGCTGGAGTTAGAGCTTCTTGGAGCAAGATTGCATTTTAAACTTCTGACTTCTAGGGATCATTAGAGTTAGGCTGTATTATTTTCTATCCCTTCATTCTCCACTTCTTCTCTTGTTAATAGTTCTAATCTTAGAACTAGGAGAATTAAAGGTTAGCTTCCTCTTGGCTCAGAAGGCTCTCTTACTGTTGTCTAAGTGTTATGATCTGGACCACACTCACTCAGTCTCTAACAAAAGCAATAAACCTATTAATTATGCAAGGCCCAACTATAAGCAATGAGCAAAATTACTAAGGGTTTCATTAAAACGGAAAGGAGGGTGGTCAAGAGTACAAGATAAGGGCCTTTCCACCGAGTCTCAAGATTTTCTGCATGGTGGCGTCTAACGTAGACTGAATCATCAACTTGAAAGCAATGTGGGACTTGCAAGTCTCTTTCCCCTGAACTGCTTCCCCTGAGTAGGCCTCCCAGAGCTGCTTCCACGCTTGCTGCCTCACCCACTTGGGCACAATGAGCCTAGAGAACAAAGGCTTGAAGAGCACAAAGGGTAGGAGAGCTATCTAATCATTAACACCAGTCTCTGTGGTCAATTTAGTGAGGGTTTCTTTCATCAGGGTTTCAGCAACAGTTCCTGAAGACTTTTTATACAGATCCAGTCACCTGTCTGGAAGCAGTGAGGAGTCTCTGGCATGCCTGAAACATTTAAGGCAAATCACATCTTGTGGGACACCTCCTGGGAGGGCCCAGTTGACACCAAAGAAGTTGGGGTATCAAACAGGAGCTCTAGGGGGGTCAGGTTAAAATGGCAGAGGCTGTTCACAAACAAGGGAAGAGGCACCACCCAGCCTGATCCAGTCTCTAAAGTCAATTTAGTTAAAGTCTCTCAAAGGATTTTGTTTATTTTCTGTCCCTGTCTTGAGCTTTGGGGACAGTAGTCCAATAATGTTTCCAATTAGTCCCCAATATCTCTGTCAGTTTCTGACTTACCTTAGAAACAAAAACAGAACTATTGTCTGATCCAAATACTTTGGGCAATCTGAAAGTCGGGAAAATTTCTTCTAACCTTGGCAGCTGTTTCCTGTTTACTGGGGAAAAAGTCTCAACCCATCTAGAGAAAGTATCTATAAATCCTAGAAGGTATTTTATAACCATATTCTCCTGCCTTAGCTTTTATAAAATCTCTTAATATATTCTAGACTGTTCTCTTCTAGGTCTTTTGCCCTGTTTACTCTTTATGAGCATTTACTTGATGGCATGTCTTAGCTAGAGACTCACGTTTTGTTAACTCTTCATGAGTCAGAGAGAAATGGAAAGAAAGAAAAAAGGAAGAGAGAGAGAGAGACAGAGAGAAAGAGAGAGGAACGAAGAAGGAAGGAAGGGAGGGGGAGGGAGGGAAGAAGGAAGGAAGAAAGAAAGAAAGAAAGAAAGAAAGAAAGAAAGAAAGAAAGAAAGAAAGAAAGAAAGAAAGAAAGAAAGAAAGAAAAAAGGAAGGAAGGAAGGATGGAAGAAAAAAGAGAGAAAAAAGAAAGGAAGGAAGGATGAAAGAGAGAAAGGAAGCTAATTAGATAATAGAAGTTCCAACTACTTCTATTTCTACTCTCAGTATTTATATTATTTTGAGGTATATTTCCTTTGTACAGATAAACTAGTCAATATTTTATTTTCCTTCCTTACAGCTACAATAAATTGCCCATTCCCCATTTATAACCTTTAGTTACCAGATAGTGGTCTCCTTCCTAAGTTAGAAGGAATGTTTTTCTTCATTGTAAATTTGTTCCAAGCCTGCTTTCTTTTTCTAGTTCAATTAGTCCATGACACATGATATTTTACAGAGTTCTATTTGCAGCTTTTTATTTTATAGAGGACTTGGAAATACTTGAATAAATTTAGGAATTATGTAAATTATTATTGGGAATTAAGAAATCATCAGTTTGTCTACATAGCTATATTTCATGAGAGTACATCTTCATGTTGATCTGCAGAAAATCTGCCCAATAGGGTGGCATAATGCCCGAATTCATGAAGGTATGTAATAGTGATAGGAAATGCACCTAAACAGTAACAAACAATCCTGGGATGAAGGCTCTAAGGACCCTGAATCTCACATTTCATCCACTGCAGGCAGGCAAAATGGTGGACTATCTCTAGAAAACACATTTTCCTGCTTCAGATTTTCCTAGATGGATTTTGTCTGCTCTCACTGGAGGATGCATGTAGCCACCCACGTCCACATTTGAACTGGATACCTGGAAGAGAATTCTGGGGATAAATGGGAAGGGGACGAAAGAGAAATGAGTCAAGATGACAGTTGTGATAGAGACTGACTTTACTATTATTTAGCCCATATATATAGTCTTTAGAAAACCACCCTGCCCCCCAAATGGCTGCGAATTCCTTGGATCTTCTTCTCAGCGGGTTGCCTGCTTCCAGTGATGTAGGTCTCCAGGTGAGACTGCCCTGAGGCAGCCTTGGTTGTTAAGGTGAAAGTGGTTGTATTGTTCCCAATGGAACAAGGGCCGGAGATAACACCAGGGGAAGGGTGGAGGCTGCTGGCCAGGAATGTCGCAGCTTGAATAGGCTGGGTAACACCAGCAGAAGGGTGGGTGCTGCCAGCCAGGAATGTCACAGCTTGAATAGGATGGGCTGAGAAGTCCAGCTAAATGCTGTGGTGGTAGGGACAGATGCACTGTAATTTTGTATGAAAATCTTGAGCAGTATGAACAGAATTTCCCAGAGCATTGCACTCTACAACTGTCCTACTTAAGACAATGGCCAGACTTATTCCAAAAACTATGACCAGAAATGTAGCCCTGAGACGATGACTTCTTTAGAGGGGCCAGTAGAATTCAGATTGGCTGTGTAAGGTCAATTAAGTGATAACTTCCATTAAAAAATGAGAGAAACAGACTGCATTTCAATAACCTGGGCAGAGTTTTGATTATTTAGAAGTGTTTTCCTATCCTGAAACTGCCAGACATACTTGTGATTAAGAGGGTGAAGAAAAAGCAGGAGTGAGAAAAGAGCATTAAGATTCATCTTGATCAGCAATAGGAGGCAGAGGCAGTGAAGAAAGGGTAATCTTAAGGGAAGATGGTGTAGATAAATACATAAAATAGGAATAAGGAAAGTATCATGGAGTGGGAAAAGGGAATGAAAAAGTTTTAGATGAGATATATGGATCCCATGTGGAATTTTTCAGGGTCTGGTGACAGTTGGGTCTATGAATACCAACATAGGGATCTTGTACCCATGCTGCTGAATCAGGGATGTTTGTTTGGGATATGCTATGAGACCCTGATTCTGGCTGTATGAGGCAAGTTGGATGATTTACAAGAGACTTGGGTAGGAGACTTTCAGAATGCTTTTAGATGGGTAATTGAATGGCCTGTAAAAGAGAGGGAAGGAGTTCATTTGTGATGGTAAGAGGTGAGTGAAGTATTTCTGATGATAGACTGGGTCTTCCAAACAGTAATTCAAAGGGGGAAAGATTCCTGTGCCAGTGTAATATAGTGATGGCAGAGAAGAACTAGAAGGAGGAGATTAATCCAGCTGAGTTGAAGTTCCAGGGTGGACTTTCTTAGTGTTGAGCAAGTAAACCATGCCAACAGACAGGCATAAGAACATTACCGTAAGAACTTCATAAGAACTGGTTAAGTGGGACATAACCAAACTTGAGGAATCTCACAGATCTGAGAAACAATTGGGGAGCTACTCCCTCCCTACTCTGCGTAACTGCTCTGGAACATGTAACCATGACCCCTAATTGAGGTGACTATTGGTAGTTAGTCATGTAACAACACCTGGAGTTCTTTCCCATGCAAATAGAGCATCACCAGCACCTTAACATCAGCCAAAATAAGCAGTTACTCTGCAAATCCCATCCTACTCGCCAAGGTTCATACAGTCTCTGTCCACATGGAATAAAGTACAGAATTTATCTCACCAAGGATTGTCTAAGAGTGGCTGTCTTTATTGAGCTATAACACTATTGGGAAGGGCCTATACCCCAAACCTCTCATTATTGAATCTTGGAGACGCCTGCCTACCTAGGTTCTCAAGTCGTACTGTGGGAGACCAAACTGTGGGAAACCAGATTTTCAACAGTTCCCACCCTGAGAACCAACTGACCCTTTGTTGGGAACTGAGCCACCCCCTCCTTCACACAAGGCTGATCATGAGAATCAACTGGTCCTTATCTTGGCTGAACACCTGGGGTTGTCTAGGCGGAACCAGCATTCCAGAAAAACTGCTAGATGTTTCAAGCCTGCAGTCAGCATCTGCCCCAGATGACGTTCCCTCTTTCTGTGCCTTTAGCATTCCCCCTCAGCCCCTCCCTACTTCCTCTCACTGTGTGTTCATAACCAGGCTTTCAGCCTTTCATTAAACAGACCTTGACAATGACAACCTTTTGCTTGGTCTCACTCCCCTTTCTCACCCGTTTCTCTTTCAGGCTTGGTCCCCCTTGACACCCCTCCCCCCTGAATAACTAGGTATCTTGGGACGGCATAAGTGGTGCCTCAATGTGGGGCTTGAGGTACAGACCATCGCCGGATGGAAACCTCCCCCCACCCCCAGAAGGCTGCCACAGCTAAGAAGCCACTTTGAGGAGTGCTCTCACCGTTCATGAGAGAAAGTCATCCTCTGTAAGTTGACATTTCTCTGTCCCAAAGGAATGGGCCAAAGGTTGTCTAAAGAAGTAGTCTCCATCAGAGACCTGAAAGCTTCTCTCAGAGAAAAGGGAACGAGAACAGACCAAGCAAAGGGTTGTTAAGGTCTGTTTCTGTGGCCCTGCCACCCACTCCCCTGGCTTCTCTTTATCCTCCGCTCCCAATGGGCCCATCCCCTTCTGATATGCTATTAATTAATCCAGTCTTTAAGAGACCCCCGGATAAAGAGCCCTTAGATCCCGGGGATATGGCCACCTTGGAGGAGGAGGCGGCTCATTATCATAATCCTGACTGGCCACCGCTTGCTTCAGCCCCTTCACGGCCCCCCTCCCAATGTGCCCCAAAATTGCGCAACCACCTTTCTGCCCCAATCCTTTCCTGCAATGCCCTCTAGAGTCAGGGACTCCAAATCTCCCCCAAGAAAGTTCAGATTCATCCCCCTTATTTGTTTTTGGGCTTTGAATTGTTTCTAATAAGATCCTCGCCCAAAAAGTTCATCTAAGGCAGGATTCCTTACAGTCTCCTAATGATTTTCAACGCCTATTAGGCAATATTAACTGGCTCTGCCCCTATTTAAAACTTACAACAGGGGAGTTAAAAACCTTTGTTTGAGATTTTGCGCTGGGACGCAGATCCATCCTCCCCACTCCCACACGTTCACTGACCCATGAAGCATGGATGTTGTTGGCCAAGGTAGAACAGGCCATCAATGAACAAAGCATTGGATATTTCTTCCCAGATTTACCTCTCCAGTTCCTTGTTTTCCCTACTCCCTTTTTTCCCACTGGCCTTCTGTGGCAACTTAAACCTCTGTTTTGGGTCCATCTTCTGGCTTCTCCCTTTAGAGAGCTGCCCACCTATCCTCAGCTGGTTGCACATATCCTGCGCCTTGGCAGGGAAACTGCCCTTAGGCTTTTTGGCAAAGATCCTGATATTATTGTTCTCCCCTATGATACCTCCCAAGTTCAGTGGTTCATTCAAAATAATGATGATTGGGCAGGTAATTGCACCTCCTTCCAGGCCGTGATTGATAATCATTATCCCCACTGATAAATTGGTTCAATTCTTACATAGGACACCTGTGGTTTTCCCAAAGGGAACCAAGTCAGTCCGATTGCTGGGGCTGTGGTAGTCTTTACCGATGGATCCTCCTTGGGTATGGCTGCCTTCAGCATTGGTGGGGAGGTCTCATGTTCTATGACAAACTTCTCCTCAGCACAGCTTGGTGAGCTGGCAGCCATTGTTAGGGTGTTTGAACTCTTGCTTGAAACCCCCTTTAATTTGTATACAGATAGTGCCTATATGGCTGCCTCTGTCCCCTTTTTGGAAACTGTTCCATATATCTGCCCCTCTACCAATGCTTCCCCGTTGTTTGCTAAACTTCAAAAATTTATTCTTGCCTACAATTTTCCTTTTATTGTTGGCCATATTTGTGCCCATTCTGGCCTGCCTGGGCCACTGTCTGAGGGCAACGTTATAGTTGATCGGGTCACCCACGTAGTGGCTGCTGTCTTGTATACCACCCCTCTTGCTGCCATGCAACAGGTCCATAATTTACACTACCTTAATGCCCATACCCTGAGACTTAAATTTTCCATCACCAATGAACATGCTCGACAAATTGTTTGGCAGTGCAAGGGCTGCCTGACCCTTTTACATGAGCCACATGTGGGAGTCAACCCCCCGTGGGTTCCTGGTAAGTTGTGGCAGATGGATGTCACCCACTATGCTCCCTTCAGAAAGTTAAAATATATTCATGTCTCTGTTGATACTTATATTGGTTTTATCTGTGCATCCTTATAGATGGGGGAGGCCACTAAACACGTTATCAGTCATGTTCTCTCCTGTTTGGCTGTTACTCCACAACCCAAGATCCTCAAGACAGATAATGGCCCGGGATATATTAGTTCCACCTTTAAACAGTTTTGTGCTCAGATGGGCATCAGACATATTACTGGAATTCCCTATAATCCCCAAGGCCAACATATTGTAGAAAGGACTCATCAAACCCTTAAAAATATGCTTTTTAAATTACAGTCTGGAGGGGGGATTCAATATCCTCAATCTGGCCACTTTAAGACCCTCTTGAATCATGTACTATTTCTCTTAAATTTTCTTACATAAGACTTTGCAGGCAAGTCTGCAGCAGATCACCTTTGGCACCCTTCAACTGCTGACAACTATGTACAAGCCATGTGGAAAGATCCACATCAACAAATGGCAGGGCCCAGACCTGATCCTTAAATGGGGCAAAGGACATGCTTGTATTTATGATTCAGAGGCTCAAAATGCCAGGTGTCTTCTAGAATGCTTGATAAAACCATATAATTCGCCCAGGGAAGAAAAACCCTGAGAAAGATTCCTAAATGTGCTTGCTTACAGAAAGCTGAGAATGCCCCAAGGGACGCGGTTCCTGATACTCTGGATTTGGGTATGTACCTACCCTTCTGGAGGTACATTGCAAGTAAGAAGTCAACAAAGAAAAACCCCTTACCAACTTTATAATTACACCTGGCTGATTACTAACGAGGCTGGTGATGTAGTCAATGCCACTTCCATAATTGGAAGTTCGGTCCCATGGACACCCTTAGATGTGGACCTGTTCCAATTGGCTATGGGAGCTGGGGAAGCCTGGGGTACCCCTAGCCACTACTTGCCACAGGCTAGACCTGTTACTACACAAAGTAGATACAGCACAGTCCCTGGGTGTTATAATAAGTGGGCCAGATTCTTCTTGACTCCTGCCCCAATCTATGCCTGCCCTGGTGATCACCAGTAACAGTCCTTGGGACAAAAATGTGACTACAGAACCCAATATTTTTGTGCCTTTTGGGGCTATGAGACCACTGAAGATATTTATTGGAAGCTCTCCTCTTCTTGGTCATCCTCCTCATACAGGTCAAAAGACATCTCCCACCTGAGGAGCAGCCCTATTCGGGACCCACCCAGTATAATTCACAGTGTGACTCCTGGTGTAAAACCTTGCAAATTACCTTTACTAATAAGGTAAAGGCTTTTCCTTGGGAGGCCTTGCGAGGGGCGGAATGGGGCCTCTGAGCTTATATTCCAGCAAGGGATCCATGCCTCTCCTTTAAGGTACAATTGAAGAAGGCCATTCAAAACCAAACAAGGGTAGCGGTGGGACCCAATCCTGCTTTACATTGTAAGCTCCCACAGGCTGAATCACCTCAGCCTATAAAAAAATTTTGGCCTATCCAGCCCACCCTGCCTGCTGGATCGCCCTCATCTGCTGATTTGATTCTATCCATGGTTAAAGCCTCCATCGCTGCTGTGCATGCAGCCAATGTTACCCAATATGAAGAATGTTGGGTGTGCTTTTCTCCTCAACTCCCTTTTTATGAAGGAGTGGAAATATTTGGATCAGTTGTTGCATCTAATGATTCCAATAGACTTGGCTGGCACCCTGAGAGTAGTGAAGGGCTCCGACTGAGTCAAGTGTCAGGTCTGGGCTCATGCCTTTTGGGGCCTTCCATGCTCCCCACTCAGGTCTTGCTAAAGGTTTGCAATCAGACTACTGTTGTGAACACCACTTTTCAATACCTTGGGGCTCCTAATGGTACTTATTTAGCATGTTCTACTGGACTTACTACCTATGAGGTTACCCAGACCTTTTTAACTAACAAAGATTACTGTGTCCTGGTTCAACTTCCACCAAAATTAATGGTGCACCATGCAGCAGATCTCCTCCAGTTTTGGGAAAGAGGCACTAACCTGCCCTGCAGTAGCATGGAGCCTATTTCCACAGTGACCTTAGCAGTGGCCCTTGGTTTGGGAGCCGCAGGTGCAGGAACCGGTACTGCCTCCCTGGTCACTTCCCAACAACAGTACACCCAGAATAGCCTCACCATGGACATAGATATTCAAGAGCTACAAAAAGGCATTAAAAATCTAAAAGATTCTTTAGTCTCCTTGTCTGAGGTAGTGTTACAAAATAGGTGAGGTCTTGACTTGGTGTTCCTGCAGGAGGGAGGGCTCTGTGTAGCCCTCAAAGAGGAATGTTTCTTTTATTCTTATAATACTGGCTTAGTTCAAGATAGTATAGAGAAAGTCAGAATTAGTTTAGAGGAAAGAAAACACAATAGAGAAAAACAAGAATCTTGGTATTAAAATTGGTTTTCTACTTCCTCCTGGCTCTCCACCTTGCTCCCCAACCTTTTGGGGCCTCCCGTGGGTGTTTTGTTGCTTTTGTCATTTGACCCCTGGAATTTTAACAGATTAACCAGTTTTGTTAATTCACAGATTGATTCTGCCTTAAACAAACCAGTTGTAGTCCACTATCATCTGCTAGACATCCGAGGCTCACCTGGAAGACCTCTCTTCCACCGATGCAGAAAGAGCAGCCATTAGCCTTCAGTTCTCCACCCTTGCTGCAGACACAGAGCCTTCTTGGTTCTGTAAGCTGAGGAGATGTCAATGACAGGGAGTGTGACCTCCAGCTCCTAAGAGTGGCTGAGGGCCATAAGCTGTGGAGTTGCCAGTGACAGGAATATTGTGGTGCCACGAGAAGATGCACATCGCCAATTGGCTGCAGGGTGACTCCATGACGGGATTATTGTGATTCCAATGCTTGGGTGCCCATCATAACCAACAAGGGATTGATTAAGTCATTGGAGTGGGACATGATACTGGGAGTAGGTGCCACTCACATAGCCTAAGACAGAGACCCTGCCCTACTAGGACCTAAAAAGACCTAGTTACTGTGATGCTGGGCGTGGGTGCAAGCCACATAGCCTAAAACAGGCTCTCTGCCAACCCTCTTTTTATGGCCACGCCCCAACTTTAATAAAGAAAAGAGGGAGAGATGTGGGAGACCAAACTGTGGGAAACCAGACTTTCAACAGTTCTCACCCTGAGAACCAACTGAGCCTTTGTTGGGAGCTGAGCCACCCCCTCTTCACACAAGGCTGACCGTGAGAATCAACTGGTCCTTATCTGGGCTGAACACCTGGGGTTGTCTAGGTGGAACCAGCATTCCAGAAAAACTGCTAGATGTTTCAAGCCTGCAGTCAGCATCTGTCCCAGATGATGTTCCCTCTTTCTGTGCCTTAGCATTCTCCCTCATCCCCTCCCTACTTCCTCTGTGTGCTTAGAACCAGACTTTCAGCCTTTCATTAAACAGACCTTGACAACGACATTTGCTTGGTCTCACTTCCCTTTCTCGCCCATTTCTCTTTCAGGCTTGGTCTCCCTTGACCCCCTCAAATAACTAGGTGCCGCAGGATGGGATATATTACAAAGGCTCTCTCAGGGATATGGCTGCTGAAATCTCCACTGCCACTACTACCATCCACTGCAGGAAACTGGCTCTCAACTACCAGCCCTGGGTTGGCTGTCCACATCTCTTTATTCCCCTTCTAAGAGCTTTAACATTCATTAAGGTGAAATCTCAGGGTTGTTTTGATTTGCATTTCCCTAATGACTAATGAAGTTGAGCATTTTTTAAGATGCTTCTCCACCATCCGACGTTCTTCAGGTGAGAATTCATTGTTTAACTCTGTACCCCATTTTTAATAGGGTTGTTTGGTTTTCTGGAGTCTAACTTCTTGAGTTCTTTATATATATTCGATATTAGCCCTCTATCTGATGTAGGATTGGTGAAGATCTTTTCCCAATTTGTTGGTTGCCGATTTGTCCTCTTGATGGTGTCCTTTGCCTTACAGAAACTTTGTAATTTTATGAGGTCCCATTTGTCAATTCTTGCTCTTAGAGCATATGCTATTGATGTTCTGTTCAGAAACTTTCTCCCTGTACCGATGTCCTCAAGGGTCTTCCCCAGTTTCTTTTCTATTAGCTTCAGAGTGTCTGGCTTTATGTGGAGGTCCTTGATCCATTTGGATTTGAGCTTAGTACAAGGAGACAAGGATGGATCAATTCGAATTCTTCTGCATGCTGCCCTCCAGTTGAACCAGCACCATTTGTTGAAAAGGCTATCTTTTTTCCATTGGATGTTTTCAGCCTCTTTGTCGAGGATCAAGTGGCCATAGGTGTGTGGGTTCATTTCTGGATCTTCAATCCTGTTCCATTGATTCTCCTGCCTGTCACTAGACCAATACCATGCAGTTTTTAACACTATTGCTCTGTAGTATTGCTTGAGGTCAGGGATACTGATTCCCCCAGAATTTCTTTTGTTGCTGAGAATAGTTTTAGCTATCCTGGGTTTTTTGTTATTCCAGATGAATTTGATAATTGCTCTTTCTAACTCTGTGAAGAATTGAGTTGGGATTTTGATGGGTATTGCATTGAATCTGTATATTGCTTTTGGCAAAATGGCCATTTTAACTATATTGATTCTACTGATCCATGAGCATGGGAGGTTTTCCCATTTTTTGAGGTCTTCTTCCATTTCCTTCTTCAGAGTCTTGAAGTTCTTGTCATACAGAACTTTCACATGTTTGGTAAGAGTCACCCCAAGATACATTATACTGTTTGTGGCTATTGTGAAGGGGGTCATTTCCCTAATTTCTTTCTCAGCTTGCTTATCCTTTGAGTATAGGAAGGCTGAGTTGATTTTATAACCTGCCACTTTGCTGAAGTTGTTTATCAGCTGTAGGAGCTCTCTAGTGGAGTTTTTTGGGTCACTTAGGTAGACTATCATGTCATCTGCAAATAATGATAGTTTGACTTCTTCCTTTCCAATTTGTATCCCTTTGACCTCCTTATGTTGTTGAATTGCTTGAGCTAGTACTTCAAGTACAATATTGAAAAGATAAGGAGAAAGGGGTCAGCCCTGTCTAGTCCCTGATTTTAGTGGGATTGCTTCAAGTTTCTCTCCATTTAGTTTGATGCTGGCTACCAGTTTGCTGTATATTGCTTTTACTATGTTTAGGTATGGGCCTTGAATTCCTGTTCTTTCCAAGACTTTAAGCATGAAAGGATGCTGAATTTTGTCAAATGCCTTTTCAGCATCCAATGAAATGACCATGTGGTTTTTTTCTTTGAGTTTGTTTATGTAGTGGATTGCATTGATGGATTTCCATATATTGAACCAAACCTGCATTCCCGGGATAAAGCCTACTGGATCATGGTGGATGATTGTTTTGATGTGTTCTTGGATTCGGTTGGCAAGAATTTTATTGAGTATTTTTGCATCGATGTTCATAAGGGAAATTGGTCTGAAGTTCTCTTTCTTTGTTGGATCTTTGTGTGGTTTTGGTATCAGCGTAATTGTGGCTTCGTAGAAGGAATTGGGTAGTGTTCCTTCTGTTTCTATTTTGTGGAATAGTTTGAAGAGTATTGGTCTTAACTCTTCTTTGAAGGTCTGATAGAATTCTGCACTGAAACCATCTGGTCCTGTGCTTTTTTTGGTTGGAAGACTTTCTATGACTCCTTCTATTTCTTTAGGCATTATGGGACTGTTTAGATGATCTAGTTGGTCCTGATTTAATTTTGGTATTTGGTATCTGTCAAGGAAATTGTCCATTTCCTCCAGATTCTCCAGTTGTGTTCAGTACAGGCCCTTGTAGTAGGATCTGATGATTTTTTTGGATTTCCTCAATTTCTGTTGTTATATCTCCCTTTTCATTTCTAAGTTTGTTAATTTGGACACTTTCTCTGTGCCCTTTGGTCAGTCTGGCTAAAGGTTTATCTATCTTGTTGATTTTCTCAAAGAACCAGCTCCTGGTTTTGTTGATTCTTTGTATGGTTCTCTTTGTTTCTACTTGATTGATTTCGGCCCTGAGTTTGATGATTTCCTTCCTTCTGCTCCTCCTGGGTGAAATAGCTTCTTTTTGTTCCAGGGCTTTCAGGTGTGTCATTAAGCTGGTAATGTATGCTCTCTCCATGTTCTTTTTGGAGGCACTCAGGGCTATGAGTTTTCCTCTTAGCACTGCTTTCACTGTGTCCCATAGATTTGGGTATGTGAGTCTTCATTTTCATTGTGTTCTAAAAAGTCTTTAATTTCTTTCTTTATTTCTTCCTTGACCAAATTATCATTGAGTAGAATATTGTTCAGTTTCCACGTGTACATGGGTTTTCTGTTGTTTTTGTTGCTATTGAAGAGCACTTTTACTCCATAGTGATCTGATAGGAGGCATGGGATTAGTTCGATCTTTTTATATTTATTGAGGTCTGTCTTGTGATCAATTATATGGTCGATTTTGGAGAAGGTACCATGAGGTGCTGAAAAAAAAGGTATATTCTTTTGCTTTAGGATAGAATGTTCTATATATATATATATGTTAAACCTAATTGGTCCAAAGCTTCAATTAGTTTTATTGTGTCCCTGTTTAGTTTCTGTTTTCCTGATCAGTCCATTGAGGAAAGTGCAGTGGTGAAGTCACCCACAATTATTGTGTTATGTGCAATGCGTGCTTTGAGCTTTAATAAAGTTTCTTTTACGAAAGAGGGTGCCCTTGCATTTGGAGCATAGATGTTCAGGATTGAGAGTTCTTGTTGTATTTTTCCTTTGACCAGCAAGAAGTGTTCCTCAGAGTCTCTTTTGATGGCTTTGGGTTGAAAGTCAATTTTATCTGATATTAAAATGGCTACTCCAGCTTGTTTCCTGAGACCATTTGCTTGTAAAATTGTCTTCCAGCCATTTACTCTAAGGTAGTGTTTGTCTTTGACCCTGAGGTGTGTTTCCTGTATGCAGCAAAATGTAGGTCCTTGTTTGTGTATCCAGTCAGTTAGTTTATGTCTTTTTATTGGGGCATTGAGTCCATTGATGTTAAGAGATATTAAGGAATAGTGATTGTTAATTCCTGTCATTTTTGACATTATTTTTTAAATTTGATTGGTTAACTTCTTTTGGGTTTGATGAAAGGTTACTACCTTCCTTTTTCCAGGGTGAAGTTTCCCTCCTTGTATTGGTGTTTTTCTCCTATTATCCTTTTTATATATATTGGGTAATTGTGGATATATATTGGGTAAACTTGGTTTTGTCATGGAATATCTTAGTTTCTCCATCTACAGTGATTGAGAGTTTTGCTGGATATAGTAGTTTTGGCTGGCATTTGTCTTCTCTTAGAGTCTGCATGAGATCTGCCCAGGACCTTCTAGCCTTCATAGTCTCAGGTGAAAAGCCTGCTGTGATTCTGATAGGTCTTCCTTTATATGTTACTTGGCCTTTTTCTCTTACTGCCTTTAATATTCTTTCTTTGTTTAGTACATTTGGGGTTTTGATTTTTATGTGACGGGAAGTATTTCTGTTCTGGTCCAGTCTGTTTGGAGTTCTGTAGGCTTCTTGTATATTCATGGGCATCTCTCTCTTTAGGTTAGGGAAGTTTTCTTCCATAATTTTATTGAAGATATTTGCTGGCCCTTTAAGCTGTAAATCTTCACTCTCATCTATGACTATAATCCTTAGGTTTGGTCTTCTCATTGTGTCCTGGATTTCCTGGATATTTTGGGTTACAAGCTTTTTGCATTTTGCAATTTCTTTAACTGTTGAGTCCATGGTTTCTATGGAATCTTCAGCATCTGAGATTCTTTCTTCTATCTCTTGTATTCTGTTGTTGATATTTGCATCTCTGTCCCCTGATTTCTTCCCAAGGCTTTCTATTTCCAAAGTTGTCTCCCTTTGAGTTTTCTTAGTTGTTTCTACTTCTGATTTTAGATCCTGGATGGTTTTGCTTAGCTCCTTCACTTGCTTGTTTGTGCTTTCCTGTAATTCTTTAAGAGATTTTTGTGTTTCGTCTTTCATGACATCAGCCTGTTGACCAAAGTTCTGTATTTCTTTAAGTGTTTTTTGCGTTTCCTCATTATTGGCTTTTGTATTCTCCTGGATTTCTTTCAGTGATTTTTGTGTTTCCCTTGCAAGGGCTTCTAGCTTTTGATCCATTTTCTCCTGAATTTCTTTAAGTATGTCTTTCATGTGTTCCCGTAGCAGCATCATGACCAGTGATTTTAAATCCAAATCTTGTTTTACTGGTGTGATGGTGTATCCAGGACATGCTGGTAAAGGAGAATTGGGTTCAGATGTTGCCATATTGCCTTGATTTCTGTTTGTGACGTTCCTGCATTTGCCGTTTGCCATCTAATTCTCACTTGTGTTAGTTGGTCGTGTCAGTGCTGGACTCACCAGTGCAAGCTGCTCCTTCCCAGGTGGCCTCTGGTGCACAGCTTACCTCCTGCACTGCCTGAAGACAGGGTGCTGTTGCCCAGGGTGTTCAGATCCTGAAGCAGACACCTGAAGGCTCCCGCTGAGGCCCGCTGGATTAACCTGAGCACACCGACTTCTCCCCGCTGGCTGCCCGGAAGCCCCTCTTGCCTCTTGCAGGACCTGGAGATGTGGTGTTGCCACCCAGGCTGATCTGGATCCGGAAGCGGAGAGATCTGAGTGCTCCAGCCAGAGGCCTCAGGACTGGAACCCAAGGTCCACGCCTCCAGAGCAAGCCGCGTTGCGAGCTCTCAGACTGCCTCTGGGTGTACATCAGGTCTCCTGCACTTCCTAGAGACCGAGTGCTGTGGCCCAGGTCGTTCAGATCCCAAAGCAGGCACCTGAAGGCTCCTGCTGGGGCCTGCTGGATTCACCGGAGCACACCCACTTCTCTCCGCTGGCCGCCTGGAAGCCCCTCTTGCCTCTTGCAGGACCTGGAGATGTGGTGTTGTCACCCAGACTGATCTGGATCTGGAAGCGGAGAGCCATCCTTCTCTTTTTATGAACCCAACAGAGGTTAAAATGTAGAGAGCTGGGGAGCAACTATCAGTAGCTGCCACTGCTCCTCCTCTCCCTTCTCTGGCACAATTTCCAGAAGAAATAGGAAAGCAAGAAGTAAATCGTAAACAATAAAAAAGTAGGTTTCAGAGAAGCAATTATTAGAGGTGTAGGATATTGTATTAAAAGAAAAATGATTGAAAGCTTTTTCAAAATTCTGGGGAGGAGAGGAAAGCAGGAGATATCCTGCTTCCACTCTGGATCCTACTGGATATATCCTTAGTTCTGGTTAGGATATTTGAATCTCTGTGGGACATCAAGTTCTCTACCCTCTCTGTTGTCAATTTATGTTTGTTTTTGTTTTGTTGTTTGAATGCTTATTGTTTATGTATCATGTTAGAAAGAAAAAATGGAAAAAAAAAAAAAAAAAAAAAAACCATCATCTGCTGGCATTCCTGCCAGTCACAGTTTATACAGTGGAGACTGATTTAAGGTGCCTCACTTTCTTAACTAGGAGTCAAACACAGCTGGAGAAAAAGCTACTTCTTAAAGGGCCAGCAGCCTCAACTTCTAGGACAAGTGGGTTAATGATTAATTCTCCTAGAAATTTTTCTACAATGGTGGAGATTTGGCCAAAGTGCTTTTTTTCACTAGAGAGAGGGAGGGAGGGAGGGAGGGGGAGAGAGAGAGAGAGAGAGAGAGAGAGAGAGAGAGAGAGAGAGAGAGAGAGAGAGAGAGAATTTGTTTGGTTTAAATTTATGAGATTCGTATAATCGCTTCATTTTTATTTCTAATTGGTCTTAAAATTATAAATGTTTTACATGTCTTCATTCTAGAGTATTGTCTCATAAGTTATTGGAAGTGATTTAAAAGGTATAATGATGGTAACAAAAGTAAGTTTAAAAGTGATAATTCAGGGTTAGAGCTATGTTAAGCAGCACGAGGAATGACACAGCCCAAGAAAAACAGGCCTCTAAGATATTTCTAAATTGGCATAATGTTTTATGTAGATCTTATTCTAGAAATTTCACTTATAATGTTTAAAATAATGTTTCTTTAATAAGTTACACTCTCATACATTCGAACATAAGAACTGGTAGACAAACTTTGCAGTGTGAAAGCAATGTGTTTGCCATTAATTTTAAAGAAAAAAGATTGTTTAAAATTGGGTTTTGCTTTCCAAAATTGTAGTTATGCTCTAATATTACATAAGAAAATTAAAATTATGGTAAAAATTGCCAGTGTGCCATTGAAGGAAGTTTGCAGTCTGATTGAAGACTCATGATTCTTAACATATTTTATGATTAAGATGATTTTTAAGAGTGATAAAGGTAAAAAAACAGCTGTGGCCAGTATGGGCCTGTTACCACGTCTTCACAAGTTTATTAGCTATAGTGGTAGAAACAAAATTTTATCCCCCAAAATTGAAAAGGATCTCAGTGGAAATTTATTTGATATCAAACAGGCTCTGTTGACTACTAAAAACAGCTAATAAAATTTTTCCAGAAATGCTAAAATTACAGGTTCCTTTTGTTATTTGACCTTCCTACAATGGGGTCTGGTTACAGGGTACTCCATGCAGGACAGGTGGGTATAGGTCTGGCCTTAGAGACAATAGACTTAGATCAAAAGATATTTACATCTTAGTTGATACAAAACTCATAGCTGCCTCAGCAGAGGCTTTTGAGATGTTGCTTTTGTTTTGCAGGCCTCACCTAGAGAGTTTCTGGCCAAGAGAACATTTTTTAACAGATTCATGCAGATGTGGTTCAAAATACAGTTCAAACATAGATCTGTAAAATATTAATAAGCCTATATAGAAATTATGAAAGCATTAAAATTTATCTTGCCTACTCCATTCAAAATTATTATAGATTTAAAGGGTTGCTTTTTGGTTTGTGGATCCTGATAATTATGAAAGCATTTACTTCTAACCTTAAAAGAGTATAAACTAACATTTAAAAAAATAATAAAATTATTCAGTTTGAAAGTTTGCCCTCAAGAAATGGCTAATAACTTTACCTTATGTAAAAAAAATGTTTTGTCTCTACTTCAATACAAGAAGTTAAGATCTTAAAAATTTCAATATATATTATTTATAGAATTTTATTATAGGCCTTTGCTCTTAACTATGGACTTTTAAAATTTTTAAGTAAATGATTTTCAAAAGGTGTTAAGATAAATTATTTGGCTAAGACACTCCTTTAAGCGTTCCACAAGAGGATTTAAGCCTCTGATGTTCTCAAGATAGATACAAAATCAATAGTGAGAGACATAACTTGGAGAAAGCTAATATAAGTATTTCTCAACAGTTTATGATATGTGTTCACTGCCATTCCTTGACAAGGAGAACATTAATGTAAAATCTCTCCAAATTAAATTTTAACATCATCCATTAAAGATTTGGTGTGATAATAAAGTATTGCACAATAAAATCATTGCAATAATTTTTAAAAGGAATGTTTTAAGAGCCTGACGAAGTGTTTTCCTTGTGTCAAACAGCAATTAAAGTGATTATTATTAATAGTTAATCTATTACATGGCAAGCCTTTTTTGACAAAATTAATAATTATCCAAAAGATAAATAGTTAAAATTTGCTTCCATAAATGCTTTCATCTTTCTATGCATGCATCCCATAAAAAAATGCATCTACTGTGGGTGTAAAGCTCATGTAATTACATCACATATTTAGAGTTTCCCCTTGATTCAGCACAGATAATTGAATTGGGTGCTGTAGCTGCTATTTTTAAAAGGTTAAAAATCAAACTTCTAATTTATGTATTGATTGTATATATATAATATATAAATATAAATGTACATATATATGTGTGTATGGCTCATGGCTTACAATTGTTGGAAATTGTTTCTTTTTCTAAAATTCTGCTAACACTTAAATTTTACAATTATTTATACAAATGCAATTTAAGTTAAAAAATAAAAAAATATACATATGACTATTGACAGCTATTCAAGCTTTCTAGTTACAAATGTTTTAATAGAAGAAGCAACTAAAAAAATAAAATTAGTCATTATACATGTTATTTTCCTATACTGGATGTTCCAAATCAGATTAAGACAAATATTTTAACTCTCTGTTATAGTCAGTCATTTGAGATGTTTTATTAATAATTTATTATTAGTCATATTAGTGAGATTCCTTATCATTCTCAAGGACAAGATATTGTAGAACAGGCCCATAGAACATTACAACAATATTTTTATAAATAAAAGAGTGGAGAATCATATCTCTGTATACCACAAAAAATTTAAAATTTTAATGCCAGGGAACTCTCTGAGTGTGGAAAAGGTGGTATGTCTATATTTTTTCTACAGGATACCAAAGGAACATACTAGCTGTCAGAGCATGCTAATGCTAAGACAAAGAATGATGCTGATTATAATCAACGGTCCTTGACACCTTTGGATGTCTCCTACTAATGCTGATACCAGAGACATCTATAAACTCAACATCCCTCTTTACATGGCAATTTTATTTAGCTGAAAATTATACGACACATTATAAACAGACTAAAAGGGAGATATTGGCTATTGCTGATTACCTACTTCAGGGTGTCAAAATGCTATATATTTAAATTTTACAGATTTCAAGTGTAGACCAGATAGAACATGGCCTGCCATTTGTTTTCTTTAAGACATCCACAGGATTTACTTTGTTTCTTTGGGACCCTTGGGATAGTCATTGGCCTTCTCCTCATGGGATTTCATCCAAGCAAAACACAATTTTACACTCCTGGCCAGTTTTCTAACAGATGATGAGTCCTGCAAGGCCTCTAATCCCTCTACAAAAGGGGTGGTGTACACCTTAACAAATTAAACTAACCACTTATGGAAAAATCTCCCTATTTAAATCGGCAAAAAGGTTTTGAATGGGGTCTTCGCTTCTACCAATCCAGCTGGGATACAGTTATTGCCTTCACTATTAAGCTTCTTAAAGAACCTTAACATCATGCCCAGCCAATCCCAATGGGCCTATTCCTGTGGTGGTATCTCGTCCTGCTCCTCCTAAAGAAATTGACCAGGACACCACCCATGCTCCCTCTCTTAATGGTACCTCCTTACCTTCTGTATCTACCCTCCGACCACCAGCCAGGCCACTAACCACTATTCTGCCTATACCACCTCCAAAACCAGATTCCACTAAAAATCTTGTCTTTGTTTCGTTAATCAGACCTTTCTCATCTTAAATGAAACTTCCCCTGAACTTGTTGAAAATTGCTGGTTGTGCTACCATTCCCAACCACATTTTTATGAAGGAATTGCTGCTCTTGGTAATCCTCTCAGTGTTGGTGATCCATGACACTGCCATTGGCAGAAGGGTGCTTGGCCAGGTCTCTCAATAACCCAAATATCTGTTCTGGGACTTTGAGGACAGGTATCTCTTCCCTTGTTCTTTCTAACTCTAGGTACACAGAACTCAGTGCCACCATCCATCAAGATGTCCAACCCCTTCAGCAGGGGATAGATAATCTCTCTGACTCCATTGACTCCCTAGCTGAGGTTGTCCTCCAAAACAGGCTAGGACTTAATCTTCTGTTCCTTCAACAAGGTGGACTTTGTGTAGCTTTAAAGGAAAAATGCTGCTTCTATACTAGTAAAACAAGAGTTGTAAAATATAGCATGAAAAACTTCAGAGAAGGACTGGAAAAATGAAAGAGAGAAATAGAACAGACAGAAAGTTGGTATGAAAATTGATTTTCCACCTCCCCATGGCTCATTATCCTTTTACCCAGTATCCTAGGACCCTTTGTATGTCTATTATTGTTATGTTCTTTTAGACCATGGACTTTTAATTGCCTCACTACCCTAATTAAACAACATATACATAACTTAGCAGCCAATCCTATTCAGATACATTACAATAGTTTGGCAATGGAGGATGGAGATATGGCTACCCAGCCCCCCAGGGCAGTTACAAAACAGCCCAAACAGCACAATCATGTGCCTGAGCAGAGAGCTCATTCCTATCATAACCTTCCAGTCGAGACTCCAACAGGAGCCCTCAAACTCAAGGCACCTGTAATAATAACATTGCTTAGTAGTTAGCCAATGATAGGTACCTTCTGAGGAACACATCCCCCTAAGGCAGGAATCTCTAGAGACTGGCAGAGATATCTAGTGACGGGTAAGGAATGATGGATCACCAGGTCATACAATTCTTAAGACAGGCACTGTTCCATCCTTTTGGTGCCTCATCTGCTTTATTCATCCATGGCTGTCCAACCTCTGCTCTCTATAATACAGAGAAGGGGGTGATGCCAGGTGCCATTTTCACATAGATCTCAAAACCTCCTCCTTTCAGCCATCTTACATGCTCAAGTCTACTTTAAGAAGAAAAAATACTAGCTTTTAGGTTTGTCAAATAGCAAGTTGGTCAGTACATACAGAGCTCACCTGAGGTGGTTAGAACAAACAGAGCTCACCTACAGTTAGGTTACTATAGCAATCACTTTCCACTTCATCTCCTCATTATCAATGTGATCAATTTTGTTTGACAGCTTCCTTGAAATACAGTCAGCTTGTCATGAGATTCTGAGAGATAATTCTGAGAGACTACTTCCTAGAGACAATGTTTAGAGACAGTGCTTGCCCCCAGCAGACCATTCCCAAGAGACAATGTTTGCTCCCTCATACTCCATCTCTACATCCTGCTTGCTTTCCTGTATATTGTGGTATGTTAAAAAAATTGAGAGCTTGATCAGAATCCTGTCTTTCTGTCTATCTCTTGCATCTCTTGTCCCCCATTCTTTCCTAGGTAGTCCAGGAACACTGTTGACTGTACTGCGGGTAGGGACACCATCCTCCCTTCCACCAGCTTGTATGATGGTGTACACACACTCACTCCAGCCACCCTGACTTTATATTCCCCTACATGGGCAAATCTAACCTTTACAGGACAAAGGGTCTCTTCTTCAATTTATGCCCAACACGGCCATCATGGAGAGAACCATTCATCCCTACATGTGTACTCCTTGGTTGGTGATTTAGACTCTGGGAACTCTTGTTGGTTGATATTGTTGTTCCTATGGGGTTGCAAACCCCTTCAGTTCCTAGGATCCTTTCTTTAACTCCTCCACTGGGGACTCTGTGATCAGTTCAATGGTTGGCTAAGAGTGTCCCTCTTTGTTTTTGTCAGATTCTGTCAGTCATTTTTACTGATATGAGGTAGAATCTCAGGGTTGTTTTGATTTGAATTTCTCTGATAACTAAGGATGTTGAACATTTCTTTAGGTGCTTCTCAGACATTGAGATTCTTCAGTTGAGAATTATTTGTTTAGCTCTGTACTCCATTTTTAATAGGTTTATTTGGTTCTCTGGAGACTAATTTCTTAAGTTCTTCATACATATTGTATATTAGCCCTCTATCAGATATAGGATTCATAAATTTTTTTCCAAATCTCTTTGTTGCTGTTATTCCTGATGATAGTATCCTTTGCTTTTTAAATTTTATGAGATACCATTTGTCTATAGGTGAATTTAGAGCCTGGACTCTTGGTTTTCTGTTCAGGAAAAAATTTCCCCTGTGTCAATGTGGTTGAGTTCCTTTCCCACTTTCTGTTCTATTAGACTCAGAAGTATGTATCAGTGTGTGGTGGGAACATAGGGGTAGCCACCAGAATGTGACAGATGACAGGAAAGCAAGAGCCTTCCAGGACCCACTGTGGGTGACATTACCTGAAATTCCCAACAAGAGGAGGGAGAACCTATAGAGACCATATATAGCAGTGAAGATCAGCCTCAGGTTCAGGGATATGGCCACAAACAGATTTCAGGAATTTTAACCCAGAATTGCTCCTGTCTAAAGGAAATACAGGAACCTAGATTGGAACAGAGACTAATGGAAAGGCTATCCAGAGATTACCCCATCTTTGCATACATCCCATATGCAGCCAACAAAGCCAGATACTATTGCACATACCAAGAGTTGCTCTTTTTGGACAGGACCCTAATAGGGCTGTATCTTAAGAGTCCCTGGGGTACCTTGACCAATATAGATGTGTATGCTTGTAACCAACCATTGGATTGAGCATGAGAACTCCATTGGTGGAGTGAGGAGAAGGACTGAAGGAGCTGAAGGGGTTTGCAACCCCATGGGAAGAACAATATCATCTAACCAAACCACCCAGAACTCACAGGGACTAAACCAAGATCCAAAGAGGAACCCATGGAGGAACCCATGGCTGCAGCTGCATATGTAGCATAATTTGATATAAATGTTCAGGGAGGATGCCCAAAGTTAGGAGAATCTAGGCTGGTAAGAATGAAGTAGGAAGGTGAGTGGATAAGAACCCTCATAGTAGCTGTTGGCAGGAGGGATGGGTTTTCCATGGGAAAAACTCACAAGGGGGTAACTGTACAGAGCCATATTGGGGTGTCAAGCCACATGATAGGAACTTGACATTAACCAAGGACAAGGGCTTAAGGCAGGAATCTGATATTAGGGCTTAATAGGGAAACAGGTTACAGCAGGAATTTTATCCTAGGGTGGAGTGCTCAGAGTGAAGGTGAAGTTTATTCTTTCTCCAGGTCTATGAATTCCTGAATTAAGCAGGTGACCCACTGAGGTGCCTGAGCAGTGGAGCAAAGAACCGCCAGATGACTTGCCTGGAACTCAGCCCATAGTCTGGGAGGAAGGGCTTGCCCAAACTTTTAAATGGTCTGACCTCCATTAAAGTTTTGGCATCGATTGGTAAACTATCGTCCCAGCCCTTGTTCTTTTCACTGCTTGCCCCATCCATCCCTCAGCTTCTGTTACAGGAACCCAGTTCGCAGTAGCTACAGAATGCAACAGGTAACATTTTAAACTTACATAAATAAGATATCCAATTTTAATACCACCCTGTTGTTTTCTTGTCCATGAAGACAGTGCCGAGAAATTCCATAGTCAAAGAAATTAACTGTTGGCTGCAAGCACAAAGAACCAAGGTTTGATAACATCAATATATGGGTGTACTCAAAATGTTGTAAAGACAAGTTGGGGTGACTATGAAGATGATTGAGAAATGAGTGAAAACAAATATGTGACTACCAATGAGTTCTTAATAAAAGTTATTATTAATTATTAATATTAATAATAATAATTATTATTAATCTTATCTCTTCTTGTGATGAACCAACATAGAACTTGAGACTGCAAACCAGCACCCTAATCCCAGACCACTTGCTGCAGGTTTCCACGAAGGAACCTTTCCCAACCAAGATTATACTCCTTGACATGCCTTAATGATGCTAGAAACAGTCTAAATCCTTCAACCTGGCAACCAGGAAATCCAGGCCACACAGGTAAGCCAGCAACTTGAATATAAACTCCTTAGCATGGAAACCACCATGCACAGTCCCCACATGGAGGCAAGCTAGAGAAGAGAATTTCAAAATCTGGTAACCAGCAAGACCCACCCAAGACACCCAGAAGAACACAATAGCTCAGACCAGAATAGATCAAGTACATTGCTACCTACCTAAGGGGGGATATCTCAGAGAAGTTAACAGGATCAACATTTTCAGTAATAAAGAATATATTGTCGGGTAGGATTTGAATTTATTTTTCTTTGTACATCAACTCCAGTAATTTTGAAAAGATAATATTTGCTTACTCAGCCTCAAGCACATTGCTAATACATAGTTTGGGGTCTTTTTACTATTTAGATATTCTGTGGTGGCATAGTAAATTTATGTTTTGTATATTACTCAAGGTATTGTGAGTGTGAGGAGCAATGACCATCCATGCTTTTCCACATTATTATTGTTGGTTTATTGAAAATTACCAATGTTCTTCCTAAATTCTAGAACCTCCTTACTCAAGCCAGCAGCTGTACCCTTTATAGTTCAAAATGGCCTCTTGAAGTCTCTGGTACAGGAGACCACAATGCTGTGCTATTAAATCTTACTTACATTTTTTAATATGCACACCCATTAGCATATCCACAAAAATAAGAATGAAATAGTCTTATTGGAAAATAAGACATTAATTTAAATCTTCAAGTTATTTGTCATTATCCTATATCACCTTCCACATTCACACCAATTAATTCTTTTCATTAATTACAAATAGACACAGACCACATGACTATTTTTTATTAGTTTTATGTGTATAGTAAGTAAAACTTCATTGTTGAACAGAGAGATACCCACAATTTTCAGAGACTCAACACAGTTTTCTTGAGTATCTTGGTGTTTTGGTTCTGGTCAGTACTATAAACTGAAACTATGTGTCTCTGCTGTCATTGGCAAGCTAATGCCTTGTTAGTAGACCTTCCAGCTGGCTGGTATGTTTAATAACATTGTACCTGTTTCAGTAACCATATTTCTAAATATGTTATATAATTTGAAATAAATTTTTGAAGTGGAAGTCAGTTTTGTTTAGGCCTGTCTGGATTCAAATTTTCTGTGTATCCAATGATGGCCTTTAGTTCCAGGTTCTTCATTCATCCACTATGTAAGTGTTGCGATTATAGGCATATATCATCATCAGAAGGTTATGTGGAATGTTTCTGTGCTAAAGCTATATAAGCAATAAAATATTTTCTTAATATGAGCCACAATTTAGAGCAAATAATGTGTTAGGTAATTTGCAATTATCAGCTTTGGCATCTGTGGTGTGGTATACCCAGGTAAAGAGTCATGGGGGCTCTTTTCTGTGAGAAATTGACAGAAGTGGGTCCAGATCCTGATGGGGAGAGCAGCCAGTGATTAGAGAAATCATTCAGTGCTTCTTTCTCTGAAAGAACAAAGCTTAACTGGAACTGGCACTCAGTTTGTCCAGAGTAAAATTATGAACACTTTTAACTCTTTGGGGCTGATAAGAAAGCAAAAGAGAATATTCATACATCAAATAATACATATATTTCCAATGAATAAATTAAGTAAAGTCATGGTTCATCAACTTCATATATGCAAATACATACATACATGCATATATACATACATACACACACATACATACATAAATACATACATACATACATACATACATGCAATGTGATAGAGAAACAAATGGGCAGTGATACAAATTCACACTGAGAAGAGATGAAGCAAAGCTCCAGCAATCATGGTCCAAAAATTTTACTCATATACATATGTACATATGCACATACATACATAAACACACATTCCTGCTAGGTGAATTGTATAGTGTTCAAACAGTCAGGATCCAAGCATTTCACACATGCATATACTTACATACATATACACAATTGGAAGACCAACACACCCAAACCTGCTTTACATATATACATGTGTAAATATTTTGATGTTTAGAGCAATGTTCAAACACTCAACAAAAACTTTGTACATATGAATCCATACACTGGCATCTATATACATGTACAAAAATACTCAGAGGGTACAAGAAGCAAAGTTCAAACCTCACAGATTATTTTTTTCTTCCATATCTCATATATCATAGCAAAATCTTTCAAGTTAGTTTAAATTGCAATTTTTCTGCAAAATTGTGCTCTAGTTGACTTCTAGTGAATGACTATGATAAGAACATTATCTTCCCCAATACGTTTACAAGTAATAACAACACATAACACAGGCAAAGAAAACAAAATTTTCCCTGCAACATCTGTACGTTAATAACTAAGCAAAGTGTTATAGACTAACAAAGTATGAGCATGAAAAGTAGTTTTCTCTGCCAGCTCCTCTTACTGTTAGGCAATAATTTGAGGATATAAAAAAGGGACTACTTATTTCATTAGTTAACTTTAAAAGTAATCTTGTAATAATTTTAAAAGAATCACAAGTCATATATTAAAAGTAATCCAATCAGATCTACTTTACTCATCAACAATTCTTAACAAAGCATATTTGAAATCTGAGGAAATCATTGGGCATAAGAAATCAATCACCACTAGTCTTGGCTCAGTGAGAGTTAAGTTAACTAGTACTGTCAATGTCCTGGTTCTCTGACCATAAAACATCCCTAATTTAACTAATAAGACACTTGTTTTCTGAACTTGAGTTATTCTCTGTAATTTTCTATATCAGAGACCATAGCAATACATCTTAACACAGCTTCACTCTTATTTTATTTTTCCAATTTTTTTCAAGGATTGTGGTTATAGCTCACCATCTTCATTTCTAAGTTCATTCTTATGGAGCTAATTGATTTATTAATGTTCTGGAGCAAAAATACCTGAAAGATATCAAGTACTATCATTGTGAGTTGGAGAGATTTTTCCCAATGAGGAGAATGGAAAACCCATTCTTAGGTTAAGAAAAACTGTGCTTAGGTTAAGGGATATATGAAGGTAACAGGCAGAACAGGACTCCATGACTACATGAAGTTCTCAGAACACTTGGTTTTTTGGGTTATGCCTCAACCAAGACACACGCATTGTGGCTGTGCTAAGTGGTAGGTAGCACTACATGAGTTCTAAAGCCATTTGCTATTCCTTCCTCCTGGCCCTTAGCAGGTAATTGGTAAGAATGATCAACAGGACTAAATTGTAAGAAATGCCAAAAGACATGTACTTGTATCTTCATTGTTTACAGATGCCATAAAGGGATGTGAAACTTCATCATAATATACTTTTCCTATAACTCCCTTTTGTCTTTGTTTCTTTCATTTAATGAGTATGAAGACAATGATGGCCTTGCCACAGTTTGCATCTCAAATAATATGATCATAGTTTATCTTTGTAATATCAATACTATTACAAGTCTACCATTTCTGACTCCATATTTATGTATAAAAGTGGTTTAGTCTGTATCTTGGGTAATTCAGAAGTTTATGAGAACCTAGGCACCTAAATCAGTGAATCTTCTGCCTTTCAATCTACATATATCCATAAACCAACTGCCACTGTAACCCCAGTTGATCATCTTCTGAGATACAGTTTACATATACAAATTATATATATGGACATGTGTACTATAATATACATTTTACACATGTTTTATATATATGTATACTACCTTAAAATGATACATGCATATCATATTCACACACATACACACACACAGACACACACACACACACACACACACACACACACACATATATATATATATATATATACATCATAATCTTTAACTGACATTTTCATACATTTAGAGAAACAAAACTTATAATTTTAAATAAGTTTAGAAACAGGCAATTATTTTATAATTTTAATATAATTGATTACATTTTTGGAATTCTTCCTGTGTTTTTCCACATCATTATCCTGATCATCACTTTTTGTGTTTCCCATTTATGTTCACATAGTATACATATAATCAGCAGTTTTATTAAACCTACATAGATTCCAAGAGGAGGTAATACAGATTTTTAAGACATAAATTATTTGAAGCTTTGACTCCAAATATAATTGAAAATAAATACCTTTGATAATACTGTAATGTGTGGGCAGTTTCTGTTCATAGGAATCAGTTTCTTTTATGTTTGTAAATTTGTCCTCAAAAATAGCATAATTAATTTATCAGTTTGTAAAGGAGAAAAACTCCTGTTATATTCCAAAATCTTTAGAGCACTTTTTTCAATACACACTTGACTCTAACATTCCTTAATTAGAACTTTATTTCAAGAAGATGTTGAAGGTATCAGAGGTTTAATAACCCATGGAATTTGGTTTTGAAGATGGTTAATAACAGTTGCTACTCTTGCAGAGAATGCAGGTTTCAACCCCAGTATCCACACAGCAGCACATACAACTGCCTGTAACTCCAGTTTCAGAAAATTTGGTGCCCCTTTCTGGTCTTTAAAAGAAATTTATTCAAGGAAGGCCCACACACAGTTTCAGACAAACACTTCTATACATAAATTAAAATGGGCTTTAATAAAACATGTGACCTACAAAATCATAGCTCACCATAAAGTAATACTCAAGTTAAAATATATCGAAGCAAACCTATGAAGGTAAAATGTTTTGAAATGTTTGAATATGTCAGTTTTGGGAATGTTTACTTATATACTTAAGGATTTAATTTAGGAAAACTAAGCATAATACACTGTACATATGAATTACAGCATCTTCATTTCCAAATCTATAAGTTTAGGTTTTGTAAATTAACATTTTACCAAAAATGATTTTTCTATATTAGCCAGTATATCTTCATTTGCAATATTTTCTATTGTTAAGAACCACCATTTAACCAATGAATAAATCCACTGAAATCTTACAAAGTTTAATACATATTTAATATTTGTATTATCATCCTTCTGTTTTTTTTTTTTTTTATCTTTGTAGCATCATATTATAATCTCACCACTCCTGACATGGACAGTAAAAAAAGGTCAAAATTATTTCTGACTCCATTGAAATACTCTATATAAAAAAGTTTAAAAAAGAAAATAAAGGAAAAGTAAAAAATATTTTCTCTTCTAAATATATCTGGATTTCTTATATATCTGTTGGTCCTATTATTTTACTGCTCTAAATTGTTGAACAATTACTAACTTTATTTAACAGAAAATCACACTTACTTTTTATTCAAAAAAATGTATCATAGCTTTGGTTCCCAGAAAGAAAATTGATTTTTCTATGCAGAATTTTTATCTTTTCTTTTAGTTTCTATATATACATTACAATTCCTATCCTGTTAACTTTATTTGTTGAAAATTTTTCATAAAGCAAAAGGTTATTTTGACACATTTTTTTTTTGTAGAGCACTCAATCACCTTTGGGGTCTGTGCTAGTTTGAATAAGAATACTCTTTATAAGCTTATAAAAGTTTTTAGAAGAAGCATTTATTGTTATGCTTGTTATTAAGTCCTGTCAACTTCCTTTCACACCATGAAAATCTCTGCAGGGACCTCACCCATTTTCTGCTAGGAAAAACAGGAGTGATGTCAGTCTTAGTAATTTTTTTTTTTTGCTATTAAAATATTTTGTTTTTTTCAATTCTTTCTTTTAATTGGATTTTTTATTTACATTTCAAATGTTATCTACTTTCCCAATTTCTCCCACCCCCAGAAATCTCCTATCTTAACTCCCTACCCCTGATTCAATGAGGGTATTCCCCACTCCTTACTCCCCACCAATGTAGTTTCTTCACTGGGGCATAGAGCTTTGACAGTACCATGAGCCTCTCCTCCCATTGATGGCAAGCAAGGCCATCTTCAGCTACATATGTCACTGGAGCTATGGGTCCATCCACGTGTACTTTTTGATTGGTTTAGTCCCAGGAAGTTCTGCAGTGTCTAGTTGATTGATCTTATTGTTCTTCCTATGGGGTTTCAAACCCCTTTACCTCTTTCAGTCCTTTCTCTAACTCCTCCACTGGAGACCTCATGATCATTCCAATGTTGTCTGTGAGCTTCTGCCTCTGTATAATTCATGCACTGGCGGAATCTCTCACAAGACAGGAACAACTGTCTCTTGTAAGCAAGCACTTTTTGGCATCCACAGCAGTGTCTGAGTTTGGTGTATGAGATAGATACACAGGTGGAACAGTCTCTAGATCACATTTCCTGCAGTGTCTGCTCCACACTGTTTCTCTGAATTCCTCAAATGAGTATTTTGTTTACTCTCCTAAGAAGCACTTTGGTCTTTCATCTTCTTGAGCTTCATGTTTTCTGTAAATTTTATCTTGGTTATTCTGAGCTTTGGGGCTAATATCCACTTTTCAGTGAGTGCATACCATGTATGTTCCTTTGTGAGTGGGTTACTTATCTCATGAAGACCTTTTCTAGTTTCATCCATTTGCCTGCTAATTTCATGAATTCTTTGTTTTTAACAGCTAAGTAGTATTGCATTGTATAAATTCATTACATTTTCTATATCCATTAAGCTGTTGAAGGATATCTAGGTTCTTTCCAGCTTCTAGCTATTATAAATAAGGCTACTATGAGCATAGTGCAATATCTTTCCTTGTTATATATTGGAGAATCTCTTGGGCATATGCCCAGGAGTGATACCCCTGATTATTCATGTAATACTATGTTCAGTTTTCTGAAGAACCACCAGAATGTTTTCCAGATTGGTTGCAACAACTTACAATAAAACCAATATTAGAAGAGTGTTCCTTTTTCTCCCCATCCTCTCTAGCATGTGCTGTCTTCTGAGATTTTGATCTTAGCAATTCTGACTTGTGTGAAATGGAATCTCAGGGTTGTTTTGATTTGCATTTCCCTGATGACTAGGCATATTGAACATTTCTTTAGGTGCTTCAGGACCAATCAAATTTCCTCAGTTGAGAATTCTTTGTTTAGCTCTGTACCCCATTTTTAAATAGTTTTTTTTTTTAATTCTTTGGAGCCTGTTGTGGATTGGCCTAGAACATTTCTTTTTTTAACCAGTCCACTAAAGAATAAAGGAACCAATCACTGGGTGAGTAGGTGGGACTTCTGGGTTGGAGAGAGGAAGAGAGGAAGCAGGAGTGACTTCCTTTTGAACTGGGACAGCAGAGGGGTAATATGTATCTGCTATAGTTTCCTAATAATATGGTGGATCCACAGGGATCAGCCATAAGAAGAATCATATTTTAATAAGGCTTGAAAATTAGGTTTAGTTGTTGTGCCCAGAGATTGAATTACCATACTCTCTGAACTAAATTTTTGTTTATCCTCCTCGACATGGTGGTTCTGGGTTCATGAAAGTTATTGAGACCAAGTGAGGGTTTGCTTTAGGTTCTCCACAGTGATTACCAGGGCAGAGAGAGGCACAAGTGAGGGAATAAGGTGGTTCTACATTTTTAATATTCACTCAACAGATGGTAAACCAACATGCTGGCAGGGAGCAAATTCACTAAAATTTAAGATTATTAGCCTGAGAATTAGAATTATGTTTTATTTCCTGCCATTTTTAAAAGTGAGTAGCTGGGTATCACTGATGAGTCAAGTGGGAATTGGAACATTTATCAGCATATTCTGAGGTCCCCCACTGAGGGGAATGCTGGCTGCATTAGGCAGAGAGCTTAGCAAGCCAAAACTACCTGCTTCCTATTAGCAGATAATAGTGAATGTTTGATTTGATTACTTAAAATGGTATAAAGATATATTCCTCTAATATTTTTACAGGATTCTCAAATTCTGTCTAATGTGAGATTCATGGGAATTCTGGCATTAAATCCTGCTTTGAATAGCTATCTGCTTATAAGTAGGTGTAAATAGAAGTTTGAATCAATTGTGTTAAGATGGTATAAAGGCATATTGCTGTAAGATGCCTCTCAGGACACTCATTCTGTCCAATGTGGGTTCCACAGAATGATTGGGTTTTATACCCTCTTGGAAACATAGGAAAGGCTGGAGTATAGGCATATACAATATTTTAATATACTTCGTGTGTCATAGATTTTGTCTGAATCACATGGGAAATTTCACCCGCAGTTCAGAAACAGGATAGGAAAAAATATTTACTGAATTCAAGTAGAAAGGGAAGTGAACAGGTATTGATAAAATAAATGTCTGTGGCTCCAGGCAGAGAGCTGAACAGATAGATGGTATAAAAATTTGGCTGCATTAGGCAAAGAGATGAACCATAAGATAATAAAAGATTGCTTTACTTGCCTTGCGGGATAGAAATAGTCTATCTAAGGTGGGTTCCAATATCCCTTCCTGCAGGACCTAGCTATTGGGGGGGGGGCGAGGAGGACCAAGCCTGTTAAGAGAAATGGGTGGGAAAGAAAAGTGGAGCCAAGCAAAAAGTGTGTCTTGTCAAGGCTTCTTTAATGAAAGGCAAAGTGCCTAGTTTTGAATGCAGCGAGAGAGGAAGTACAAAGGGACTGAAGGGAATGCTAAAAGCACAGAAAGAGGAAAGGTCATCAGGATGGATGTTGGCTGTGGCATCCAGCAGCATTTCTGAAGTGCTGGTTCCGTCTAGACAACCCCAGGTGTTCCAGCCAAGATAGCAATCAGTTGATTCTCATGATTGGCCTTGTATGAAGAACAGGGTGGTTCAGTTGTAAACCTAAAGGTCAGTGGAATCTCAAGGTGAGTGCTGTTGAAAGTCTGGTTTTCCACAGTTTGGTCTCCCACATTCCAAGGGAATATTAGGTTTTATATCCTCTTGGAAACCAAAAAGTCATAAGTATAGACACATACATTATTTTAGTTTACTTCATTTGTTTTGGATTGCTTTAATTTGAACTAGGATAGGGAATATTAGTCACTGACTCCAGTGTAGCAAGTACAATGTCAAACATTGCTTGCTTTGAATAGGTATTAATTATCTATGTCTGTGGCTCCAGATAGAGCATCCAACAGACAGATATTTTACCAGTATTAATAAAATATATCTGTGGCTCTGGGCAGAGAGCAAAATGGACAGATGGTATAGACTATTTAACCAGTCACAGGAAACTCATATTCTGCTTACATGGGCTCCACTGAAATCTTGAGTGTCTTTTAATGCCTTGCAAGATAGAAAAGGCCTACTATAAGTACATACAGTCTCCTAGTTAATTCATTTGCTTTAGATAGTTTGAATTTTCAAAATGAGTGTGATGTTGAGTTTTGTGTTCATATTATTCCTTGGGAGAGAGGAAAATATGAATGTCTTTTGGTTACTGGCTCAAGGGTATGCTAATTTGTGAAAAGCATGTCTTTGTGTTTTTGGAAAAGGTGTTCAAGGTCTTACAATTTCCAGATGTATATGGATCGGATTTGATAGAGGGAGATGCCATGAAAAAGTAGACTCCAAACAATCAAACTAAAAAGTTATCTTGATGATAATAAAATTTTATTTTGAGATTTATATATTACAGAATATAGAGTCTTGGTGAATCTCCTCATAAGGCATGATGGACTGACCTTCTTAAACTCCTGATTTCTTGTTCTTTCATCCAGATCCAGTCAGAGCACAGACATAAGAGACTAATATAACTGTTGGTTTGGCCTTCTTAAGGTCAAGCAACTCCTCCATTTTACCTACTCCCCCAACCTTCAAAAATACTTCAGCGCCCATATTCAGTTGGCAGAACTTACAAGGAATTGTCATTCCAGTTCCCAGGAATTTGGGACTGGGGAAGTTATTAAAGTTTGTCATTCTAGGGAATGTAGAAATGGTCATAATTGGAACAAGGAGTTATATCTAGAATTGATTGCATAGCTATAGTCTCAATTGTTAGAAATCTTAATTGCTACTAAGCTGAAGTCATAATTTTGTAAATGAAACATAATTTATTTTCCTGCATAATCAAGGCTTTCATTGGTATAAATTTCTTGTATTGATACAAATTTTAGTAAGTACAATGATTCGAACCAGTACTTCTATATCTGTTATTTTAATCTGATCTGAGGTATTTTAGCCTGTGTGTTTAGGGCCAAATAGTAAATTCGTGGCTCAGAGTTATTGTTAGAGTGTATTCAAGATATTAATTAGAAATAGCTGAGAGTAGTTTAGGAACCACAGTCCAGATTACTTTACATAGATCGATGGTTTCCAAAACATCAGAAATCTGCACAGGGTGAATTTAATATTATTAATTCCCTTGTTGAGACTAGTCTGCTCCTGACAACTTTACTGGTCTTTTTTATCACTTTTGTTCTGTAATACAGATGGTGGATGGTGATTTCCCCAGACATTCTTTTATTGTTGAGAATAGTTCTTGCTTTCTTGGATTTTTTTGTTATTCCAAATGAACTTGCTAATTGCTCTTTCTGACTCTGCCAAGAATTTCATTGGGATTTTAATGGGAATTTCAGTGAATCCATAGACTCCTTTTGGGAAGATGGACATTTATATTACATTAATCCTGCAATCTGTTAACTTGGGAAATCTTTCCATCTTCTGAGATCTTCTTCAATTTCTTTCTTTTCTTGAAATTTGGATCATAGAGTGTCGCGACCACCCTCGCCAGCAAGGAAGGACACAACACCAAGGATCTTCTTCAAGCAGTTTATTCAGGAGACCTTTACAGACTTGTAGCTAATGGCCAAAGACCCCGAGGAGAGCTGGGGTGGCCCCTATATACTAACCCCAAACTAATCAATCTTTGCTGCATGGGTAGCGTGGATAGGTTATTTTTATGCGGAAGGTGCGAAACTCAGCAAGCTACTCCAAATAAGGAGCTATTTTTCTCAGGGAGCGCTCGCCATCAGGAAGGCAGAAGGCAGAAGTCAGTGCCATCTTTAGGGCACAGTATGTCGCAGCTCCCAACAGTTCTCCCTTTTTATTTTTATACATGCAATCAGGCGAGAGTAGAAGTTCGACCTCTGATGAATTGCTAGTCCTACAGGTGGATGTGTGGACTTTTTTTTGATGCTCGTCCTTGCCATCAGCCTGGTGGATTTCGCCAAACCCGTCCGGTACCTTTTGCTCAGAGACAGGGTCTGGGGTACCAATCCGTATGTTGTCGAACATGCTCCCCTCAAGGGCTCTCACATCGAAGGCCCCTGAATGCAGTGCTTAGTCTCGTATACTGAGCATGATGAGGATACCATTTATACTTTTATCGTGGCCAACCAGTCCTGTGGGGACTGTCCCGCTTTAACAGCGGTAAAAGCCTGAATAATCATCGCAGCCTGCCTTTGTTGGGAGAGCCTCATCTTGCAGATACACCACAGGCAAGCGACTGCTATTATGATCAAAAGGATGGCTAGGGCACACATCCCCACCCACTCCTTAAGATGAGACATAGCAGAGCCAATCCAGGAAGACAGTCCTTCTGCAAAGGAGACATCCACACGGGTGGACTTCATGTTTACAATGGCCACTCGCAACTGGTCCATCAGGGAATCAAATTTGCCAGTCCAGTTTCCTAAAAGATACTTAGACATTTGCTTAGAGAAATTTGCAGCTCTTGTAAAATACTCATACTGAATGCTGGTAATACATAAACTAGAATACTTCCACTGACATCCCAATTGGGCTAGCTGCCACAAGGTCTCAATTTGTTCTTGTACCAAATCAATTCTTTGGTTAATAACCATTAAGCCTCCTTTCAGTTGAACATTAAGGCTCACTTGCACATCAAGTGCATGGGCAATGTTAGATGACAGGTTATTCAGGGCATGAGCCATCTGTACCTACTGGCTCATGGCAACAGCTGCGGCAGTGGCTCCCACAGCAGCGAGGGATATGGCAGTAATAATGGCCGCAGTGATGCCAAAGTCCCTCTTCTGTATAAACAAAGTCATAGCATGGGGCACATCCATAGGGACGGGCACCCATCTGGACATGCAAGCAACCACAGCAATACTAAACCCTTTTGCATCCCAGCATTGCCTATAAAAGCAAGTATCATTAGATCAGCTTAAAATTCCATCAAAAACACTACTAGCATTACCAATAATAAACACAAAGGGAGGATAAACACACACTGGGGTTAGCTTAAAAACAACCCTCATATCAAAAATATTTTCTTTGCCTTCTTTTACAGGGCAATTGACTACTCTATGTTCACCACCACCAAGCATAGCCATGGGCTCTAAATTCATACAACTACCATTAATGCCACACAAAAGCCAATCATCAAAGGGATTAGTAGAATAGATGATTTTGCACAGAGTTCCATTACAATCCTTTTCTTTAGCTCCAAAGCCTAAATTTACAGCAACTATTAATGCCCTGATAGCCTTCGCTTCGGGAAAATGTAAAAAACTCATTAATCTGGCTCATTCTTTAGATTGACACCCTGTCCAGAGCCATAGGTGTCCCCAGTCCTGACTATAACAGTACGGTGCCAATTTGGGCTGGCCAATTCCTCTCCTCCGTATGGTTTCATTAGTAGTCTCCTTTGGCCACCAGCCAGCAAACTATGTAGTCAGACCATCCGCACAACTCCCCACCAGCTTCTTAACACTGTTTAAATCATAATAGTGCCAGGATGCATTTTGATAATGCAGGCTAACACATGAACCATCAGGTGATATATTATTTCCAAATGCAAAGCATAGGCTACCAGGCAAAGTTATATTTCTATCTTCACCTATTCCAGCTATTTCTTCAACTAAAGGTAAATAGGGATTATCAAAAGTTTTGTTAGTACTAAAAAGACGGGGGAAAAATTTGGCATCATGGCGTATCAGCAAGGGTCTCGGGAACACCGGCAATATCCCCTATCTTGGCTCCACCTGCACCAGCATCAATGTCTCGCTGAAAATCACTAACAGCAGGAGGCTCTTTATTCTTATTGCAGCGTCTGGTCAGCCGCTCAGGCACCCATAGTGGATCTTTTTGAGTCTGAGGAAATACACAAACAGAACCTCTTGCCCATGCCAACACTGTATCAGGTCCATGCCATAATCCAGTAAGCATATCCTTCCATTTAACATAACCCTTCAAGGTATTATTAGGGCAACTGGTGCCAATCAGCTGCAGCCAAACCATCATTATTCAGATTCAAAAAAATTAAAGTAAATAATGCTAATGAGAGTCGTTCTTTGGGTGTTCTACCATACCCAATTCCCTCTTTTTGTTTTGTTAAACATTCCTTAAGGGTACGATGAGCACATTTAACAATGCCTTGGCCCTGAGGATTATAGGGTAGACCATGATTCAAGATTATATTCATTTGCTTGCAAAAGGATTGAAAAGACTGAGCTGTATAGGCAGGGCCATTGTCTGTCTTAAGCTGTTGAGGTTGCCCCCAAGCCACCCATGCTTCAAGGCAATGTGTAGTAACGTTATGTGTCTTCTCTCCACTCAAGGCTGTAGCATGAATGATGCCAGAACAAGTAACCACAGAAACATGAACATATTTTAAAGTTCCAAATTCAGAAATATGAGTAACATCCATCTGCCAAATTTTTAAAGGTAGCAAACCTCTTGGATTAATTCCTAAACTAGGGGGATGATTATAAACAGCACATTGTTGACATTTGAGCACAATTTGTCTGGAATCTGCTCAGGATAATCCAAACCTTCATTGCAAGGTCTTTGATGGAACGTGAAATTGATTATGAAAAATTCGGGCATTTTCCAAAACAGAACGCAAAAAGGCATATTCCATTCTAGAGCAAAGATCAACCAGATCATTTCCTTCACTTAATGTGCCAGGCAAACCTGTATGAGCTCGAATATGTTGTATAAAAATTTTGGACTCTCTCAGCCAAATGATTTTTTGCAACTCTTTCAGTAACTGACAAACAGTACTGCTTTGTTTTATAGGTCCGGCCACCTCTAGAACTTTTACAGCATTTACCACATATGCCGAATCAGAAAGCAAATTGAAGGGAAAAAGACATTTTTTAAAGACTTCCAAAACAATTTGTAACTCAACCACATGTGGAGAATTTGGCTAGAATCAATACAGGATGGTTTCTGATGTTCTACTATATACACCCCACATCCAGTTTTTGATCCATCTGTAAATATATTGGGAGCATCTGACAAAGGATTTTGTGCACTTACTTTTGGAAACACAACAGGATGTTCTTTTAAAAAGAAAAGCAAAGGATGCTTGGGATAATGATTATCTATAATACCATGGAAGCTACAGCGCAATATGGCCCTGTCATCAATTGCTCCACATAATGTTTGTACTTGAAAAGCAGTATATGGAGCAATCAGGGAGGCTGGATATCTCCCAAAAAACTGCACACACTGTCGTATTCCATTAAGGGCCAATTTTGCAACAGCAGTGGGGTAATGCTTTATGGATTTTGCTGGTGAGGCTTTAGGATGAATCCATAATAAGGGTCCTGCCTGCCATAACAGCCCTGTAGGCTGCAAAAAGGTAAGCAGAATGCACAGGATAATATCCAAGTCCTCTGTGCAACGATATAGTACTGCATCCTGTAGTCCTTGCTCTACCTTCCTCAAGGCCACTCGAGCATCCTTAGTTAGTTGTCCAGGAGAATACAGGGCTGAATCACTGGTCAAAATTTTGAATAATGGCCTTAATTCATAATTAGGTATTTTCAAATAGCTTCGGATCCAGTTTATATCACCCAACAACTTCTGAAAGTCATTAAGTGTCTTGAGATTAACCTTTCTAATTTCAATCTTTTGTGGGACTACTGTAAGAGGATCCAATCTTGCTCCCAAATAAGAGACTACACTGGTTTTTTGAACCTTATCAGGGGCAAGAAACAATTTCTTTCTTCTCAATAATCTTGTTAGCTCTTCATAAGCCTGATCCAAAACCTTCTCATCTTTATTACTCAGAAGGATATCATCCATGTAGTTGGATGCATCTTACCCTGGGATATTGCTGTCTTAGAGGAGCAATGACAGCACTCACAAATAATTGACACATAGTGGGGCTATTAGCCATGCCCTGGGGTAACACTTTCCTTTCATACCTCTTATCAGGTTCCTCATGATTACAGGAGGGAACGGCAAATGCAAACTGCTCCCTGTCTTTAGGGCAGAGAGGGATTGAAAAGAAACAGCTTTTTATATCTATTACTATGACTGGTCAATGGCTAGGTAAGGCAGACAACAAGGGAAGGCCTCACTGTACTGGGCACATCACCTGCATTTGTTGATTAATAGCGCAGTGGTCATGAAGCAGCCTCCACTTTGCTGTTTTCTTTTTTAATAATGAAAATGGGTACGTTCCAAGGAGATACTGAGGCTTGAATGTGCCCAAGGGAGAGTTGTTCACTTACTAAGGAATGAGCTGCTGCAAACTTTTCAGAGGAAAGGGGCCATTGAGGAACCCACACCGGTTCCTCTGTCTTCCATGTGATGGGAATACCATCCTCAACAGCCCCTAGGAAAAACCCAGATCTTGCCGATGGTGTCTTTGTTGAGCAACAACTGGGCTAGTTCTTCCTTGTAAATATTTCCCAAAGCCCTTTCCGGGGAAATGTCCCATCTACTTCATGAGTTGTTGCGAGACTTCTGAATATTCATTGGTTAATTTATAGCCCATATTCTTCAACAGATCTCTTCCCCATAGGGTGATTGGCAAATCTAGGACATAGGGTTGTATTATGCCAGAGTGTCCTTCCTGATCTTTCCACTTGAGCTGTCTTGCACTAATATCCGGGGCCTTTGCATAACCTAAGCCCTGTAATGTCTGAGAGGAGATCTGGATTGGCCAGCTTGCCGGCCAATCCTTTTTGGCTATTATGCTTTTATCAGTTCCAGTGTCCAGTAGCCCCTGACTTCATCTTTTTTCAATTTGCAACTCTACAATGGGCTGCTGGTCTAAATCCAGCACCAAAAATGTAAGGACATTGCCAGTGGATCCGAACCCCTTTTCCCCCATTTATTTTCTGAGCTGGAAACTTTTTATGCAAACTAGGGAGCACAATGAGCTGAGCTATTCTATCTCCTGGGGAAATAATTGTAATTCCTTTTGGGGACTCTACCATTATCTTGACTTTAAAATCTGGATCAATAATCCCCGGGTGCACCATTAAGCCTCTCAAAGCAGTGGATGATCTACCAATGACTAGGCCCATGGTATCAGGGTCAAGGGGTCCTTTAAAATCAGTATCAATTATTCAGACCTCCATTTGAGGAGTTAATCCAAGCCTGGAGGTGGAGCGGAGGTCCAATCCAGCAGAACCTGCAGTGGCTCTCCGCAGTCCCTCGGATGGTGAAGGGACGGCCATCTCTCCGATGCGGGACTCATGGTTTGTTCCTCTATGGCCCTATATATTTGTGGGCCCTGGGGACAAGGGCCCCGCTGGCCATTTTTTTGGCTGAGCACCTCCATAGCCAGATGGAAGGGGCAGTCCATGTATGTCCTTAATGGACCTATACTCATTAGCCCAGTGATTACCCTTTGTGCACTTAGGGCACAACCCAGGTTGTCTAGGGTGTGGAATTCCACCCGTGCCTGTGCTTCCTCTTTCTGGACATTGTTTCTTAAGATGGCCCAGCTTTCCACACCTGAAGCAAGCTCCTGACTGTGACTTCCTGTTCTGTGTTAATTGCACCACAGCCGCAGCAAGATCTGCATTAGTCAGCAGCCCCCCTAATTCTCTGCACACTTTCATCCATTCCTCTATCCCATTGTTCTTGAATGGTGTTATAGCTGCACAGCACTCTTTTGTACATTGTTCAAAAACAAGCTGTTTTATTAGGGGCCCTGCCAAATCTACATTGTCAAAAATTCTGGTGGCAGTCTCGAGGAGTCGAGCAACAAAATCAGAGAAAGGCTCCATAGGCCCTTGAATAACTTTAGTAAGATTTCCAGTTACCTCCCCTTTATTGGCAAGGGACTTCCAAGCTTTTATGGATATATCATTGACTTGATTGTATACTTGTACCGGATAACCAGTCTGTTGGTTGGTGTACCTTCCTTGACCCAGGAGCATATCCCTATCCCATTGTGGGTTGCCCGCTGCTATGTTAGCGGCTTCCTGCTCAGTTGCAAACTCTATAAGGAATGCTCCCCAATCAAGGTATTGTCCTGGGGTTAGGCAGGCATGAACCAGTGAACTCCAATGCCCAGGAGTCATACAGTGACTAGCAAGAGCCTCAAACTGAGCCACCGTGAAGGCAGCGGATGTTCCATAATTTCAAACTGATTCAGCCAGAGATTTGATAACTTTAAAGTCTAAGGGCTCATGACTCCTTTGCCCTTGTGGATCCTGAAACACTGGATAAGCTAAAGAGAGCTCGGTGCGTACCTGTGACCAAATTCTTGGACAAAAAGAATTCCCTGTATACTGGGTAGTCTCCGGATAACATGGAGGAGCGGAAGGTGCAGGCAGAGTGGGGACAGCTGCACCCATTAATGGCGCTGCCACCCCAGATTTGTTTCTAAGTTTCGTTCCCTGCTTTAGGCTCGCTCCCTCCAATTGTTCAACCAGAGCATGTATCTCCTGCTCCTCCTCAAGATCAGAACCCTCCGAACTGAAATCTCCTAGCCCTTCCAAGGCAGGGTAGAGAGGCTTTGCCCCTTTTTCTTTAACACTCTCTGCCTTTTCTGATCTTTCATCTTGTAAAATTTCTAAAGCAGTTTGTCCATCCTCTATGGCCTTATAACACCTTTGATCCTCTAGACAGCTTCTGACAAGTTTCCAAATGGGCCTAACTCCTTTTAATGTGCCCTGCTCCCAGGCAAAGTCTAAATCCTTTCCTAGTTTGTTCCAACTGGTGATGGTAAGGTTGCCAGAGACAGCAAACCAAGGAACCACAGTATCACACTCCTCAAGGAATCTTTGTAAGGTTGATTTTTTGAGTTTTAAGTTTTTTGATGAGAGCAGCTCTTGTAGAGCCACAAAAACTGGATGAGACTGCGAAGTCCCCATTCCAAAAATTAAGATGCAACGTCCTTTCACTTATCCTCACGGGGGCACACGTCGGCCAACAGACACTAAAATCAAATCCCCAGAAAAGAACACAAGCTAGAATATAGCAAACTGCTATCCAACCTGGGTCCATAAAGCGAAAAACACCCCCCCCTTTTGTCCTAATTAAGTCGCTTTTGTGTGAGCTTAGGCTTGGCCTGTATAGCCATGGACTTTTACTTTCGGTTTGCTCACTGTGAACTTTGAGCTCCCTCTTTATCTACAGAGAGGAGCAAGCTATCCGCTTTCCGCAGTTTCCCTTGTCCCAGCTCACCTTGGGAACTTACCAGTACCCTGCCCTGACTGCCGGAAGTTTTGATCCTTGAATCGATGACTCCTGGGTTTCAGCACCAGTTGTCGCGACCACCCTCACCGGCAAGGAAGTATGCAACACCGAGGATCTTCTTCAAGCAGTTTATTCAGGAGACTTTTACAGACTTGCAGCTAATGGCCAAAGACCCCAAGGAGAGCTGGGGCGGCCCCTATACACTAACCCCAGACTAATCAATTTTTGCTGCTTGGGTAGTGTGGATAGGTCATTGTTATGCAGAAGGCGCGAAACTCAGCAAGCTACTCCAAATAAGGAGCTATTTTTCTCAGGGAGTGCTCGCCATCGGGAAGGCAGAAGGTGGAAGTCAGCACCATCTTTAGGGTGCAGCATGTCACAGCTCCCAACAATAGAGATTTTCACTTGCTTGGTTAGAGTCACACCAATGATTTTTTTTTTTTTATTATTTGTGACTATTGTGTAGGATGTCTTTTTGAAGCTGCCAGCAGCTACTGTGAAATAGGTCCCTGCAAGAGAAGCTGGGGATACATGGGGCAGAAGCAAAAAGAAATGAGATCAGGATAACTGTTGCTGTTCGAGATGTAATGTTTTATCGGGGTCTCACAATATATATGGCTTTTAAGGGCAAGAACTTTTCCCGTGGGGCTTCTCTCCTTCCAAGCTCCCTGGGCAGGACATGGGCCCCAAGCCTGGTGGGCTGCCAGACAAAACCTGGTGGTTTGCACCACTAGAAACCTAAAGCTCAGGGTGGTACAGTACCTAGTGATCCTTTTCTGTCCAGGCTGGCAGCAAATATGGCCGTGGGGCTTCTCCCCTTCCACAGCTCCCTGGGAAGGACATGGGCCCCGAGCCAGGCAGGCTGGTAGACAAACCCGCCTACGTGCTCAGTTCCTTAGTGCAGGCAGACCCCTGGCAGTTTGCACCAACAGAAACCTAAAGCTCAGGGTGGTACAGTACCTAGTGATCCTTTTCTGTCCAGGCAGGCAGCAAATATGGCCGTGGGGCTTCTCCCCTTCCACAGCTCCCTGGGAAGGACATGGGCCCCGAGCCAGGCAGGCTGGTAGACAAACCCGCCTACGTGCTCAGTTCCTTAGTGCAGGCAGACCCCTGGCAGTTTGCACCACCAGAAATCTAAAGCTCAGGGTGATACAGTACCTAGTGATCCTTTTCTGTCCAGGCAGGCAGCAAATATGGCCGTGGGGCTTCTCTCCTTCCAAGCTCCCTGGGCAGGACATGGGCCCCAAGCCTGGTGGGCTGCCAGACAAAACCTGCCTATGTGCTCAGTTCCTGAGTGCAGGCAGACCCCTGGTGGTTTGCACCACCAGAAATCTAAAGCTCAGGGTGATACAGTACCTAGTGATCCTTTTCTGTCCCTGGCAGGCAGCAAATATGGCCGTGGGGTTTCTCTCCTTCCACAGATCCCTGGGCAGGACACGGGCCCCAAGCCCAGCGGGCTGGAAGACAAAACCCACCTACGTGCTCAGTTCCTGAGTGCAGGCAGACCCCTGGTGCACCACTAGAAACCTAAAGCTCAGGGTGGTACAGTACCTAGTGATCCTTTTCTGTCCAGGCAGGCAGCAAATATGGCCGTGGGGCTTCTCCCCTTCCACAGCTCCCTGGGAAGGACATGGGCCCAGAGCCAGGCAGGCTGGTAGATAAACCCGCCTACGTGCTCAGTTCCTTAGTGCAGGCAGACCCCTGGCAGTTTGCACCACCAGAAATCTAAAGCTCAGGGTGATACAGTACCTAGTGATTCTTTTCTGTCCCCGGCAGGCAGCAAATATGGCCCCAGGGCTTCTCTCCTTCCATGCTCCCTGGGCAGGACATGGGCCCCAAGCCCGGCGGGCTGGAAGACAAAACCCACCTACGTGCTCAGTTCCTGAGTGCAGGCAGAACCCTGGCAGTTTGCACCACCAGAAATCTAAAGCTCAGGGTGGTATAGTACCTAGTGATCCTTTTCTGTCCCTGGGAGGCAGCAAATATGGCCGCGGGGCTTCTCTCCTTCCAAGCTCCCTCTAGGTTTTTTAGCTTAGCTGCATTTTTGTTGTTGTTACTCTTTCAGGATACTGGATTTATATCTAACAATATTCCTACTTACCCCTCCCTTACCCAGTGGGTGCTACTTGTCTTCGACCATATATTTTAAACATTAACAGTCTGCTAAATGATAAAGAATCTGAACTTCACCTATTCCATGTTCCCACACCCTTAACTCATTTGTTCCTATAATCTGAGTGCTCAAGTTGATGTTAACAAGCCTAAATCTGCCTAGACAAACTCGTTTTCTGTCACCACAATTTAATCCATTGCTGCCAGATTTCTTACTCTGATATTAGCATCTTTACTAACCAAAGCAATACACTTTCCTCTACCTATGCAACCTGTCAAAGCTACTTAAGATTTCCATTCCTATTCTCTCTTTAACTATTGCCCTCCTATCTTGCACTCAATCTTGTCAGAACTTTGTTATTAGATTTAAGACAGACAGAATTCCCAAAGGCCTGAATGTTTCTCCCAGGAGGTCTCAGAAAAAGATGGACACCGCCACAGGATGCTGCCTGAAAGGGTGCAGTGGACAAAACCGGATACCTTGAGTCAAATGACTTAGCTAAACAAAGGTAAGCCATTTCTCATGTCATGGGTATCCATTCCACAGAGACAAAGCCGTGCATCTTCTGTGCTTGAAAGCCAGACTGACAGCAAAAGCAGCCATGGAGACCAGATACCACAAAGAACTGCCGGCTACTGGAATCTGTCATTCTTTAATAATATAACTGCTAAGTTATTGTTTATTCCTCAGACTTCTGACTACATTGACAGCTAGACAGGTATATCCTTACCTAAACTCTGTTTCTATTAAATGCTCCTATTTCCTTTTTGCTCTGTCACTGTCCTAACATCTGCGTTCCTATAGATTTCTCTAATAATAAATATTCCACTATATGATCCAACCTTCAATCCTATTCCTTCTGATCCACAAAGGCTCATCTTAAAGACTGTTCATATGGTTAACTGTTCATATTGTTATCTCTTTGATAAACTTGTTAGCTACAAGAAACCTACTCAGATCTACTGTTCATGGACCAAGTAGGCTCCATCCAGATAAGTACATCTACCCAAGGTTCCATTTTTCTACCTTTCCAAAGGGTGGGATTCCTCTGGGTTTCAATTGTACATCTAAGAAAAAATTCCTTTCTCTTAAATGTACTTAGACTTATTTCCTACCCACACTAATGTGTTTCAACATCTTGTTAATTCCAGGCCCTTGCCATATCTAGGACAGCTCCAGAGAAGCAACCTTCAGATGCCCCAATCTCCTCTCATTTTCTCTAGACGCAGACAGCTTCTACTAGACCGGTTCTTCTGACCTATCCTCAAATGGCTCTACAATCCCTGGACAGCAAAGAAGCAGCCAGTCCTCCTGAGACTGGACAATCACCCCCCATAACTCTTTCTCTAGGTTCCCCAGAGACATGCTGCCCCAATGTCAGCATGAAGCAGCCAGATCACAACAACATCCCTATTCCTGCTTGGCTGTATTTGCCGTCACTTCTTTTCTTTTTTCAAATTGATCAAATATTGGGGGACGTTGGAGTTCTGTCTAAGCTCCACCCCATACCTACCTGGCAATAGCCAGATATGCTCTGCCCCAGAGATCTGGCCCACTATAAGAGGGGCTACTTGCCCCTCCTCTTCCTCTTTTTGCTCTCCCGCTCTCCCACACACTCTCACCTCTCTGCCCCTTGGGCTCTCCCCCTTCCACTCCACTTCTCTACTCTCTGTATTCTCTCTCTCTGTCTCTCTGTCTCTCTGTCTCTCTGTCTCTCTCTCTGTCTCTCTCTCTCTCTCTCTCTCTCTCTCTCTTTCTCCCACTAACTCCCATCCCCTACTCTGATTAAATTCTATTCTATACCATGCCTGTGTGTGTGTGGTCCCTCATGGGGCAGAGGTGCCCAGTCAAGGACCTGCCTGGGCACCTCCTCTCCCATGCCAATGTGCTGCACTCCCTTAACCCCCAATCCTCTCCTTTTTAAGCCCCCTTCAGACTGGACCAATACATGTATTAGTTAAAGGATCTCACCATTTAACCATGGCATAAGAATTACATGTGCCTGGATGCCAATGGCGATCTGCTGCAGTCTGACCTTTAGCATCAGTTTGCAAAAAATTCAAAGCAAAGAAAACAAAATAATGTGTGCTTTGGGTGATTTTGGATGGTAAACTTCCCATTCTTTGTTTTAAAAAGCCAAGTCATAAGAGTGCGATATGAATGCTCAACAATTCTCTGGCCCATTGGGTTATAAGGAATTCCAATTTTATGTTTAATACTAAATTCTTTACCAAACAAGATAAAGTAATTGCCAGTGTAGGTTGGTCCATTGTCTGTCTTAATGACTTTAGGTAATCCCATGATATTAAAGGCTTGTAAACAATGATCAATTACATTTTGGGGGGATTCTCCAATATGTAGAGAAGCAAAAAGAAATCCTGAACAAGTATCAGTGCAAACATGTATATATTTTAATTTTCCAAATTCTGCATAGTGAGTTACAACCATTTGCCAAATATGATTGGGCATAAGGCCACATGGGTTAACCCCTAAATGGGGAACTGGAGATAAGGTAAGTCAGTTATGGCATTGTTTCACAATGATTCTTACTTGTTCCTTTGTGATTTTATGTCAGAGCCTTAATGTGTGGCTAGAAAGATGGAACTTATTATGATCAGGTCTAGCCAATTCAATAGAGCTGTCAATTTCTGCAACTTAATCTCAAACTCCAATTTTTGTAATTGCATATCCCACTGGATATCATCTCCTACAATAGAGGCCATAGGCAGAGCAGAAGGCACATTAGGAGGCCAATCCACACCATGATATTCAGTAACCCCATTTCTTTGGGTGAGCTTTCTTCCCAATAGTCAGCTCATTGTCACTATCTCTGTATCTTTCTAATTTAGGGTGGAAAGGACCCTTTTCTGAGGAAGTCATCTCTGGCAGTCCTTTACTTGATATTCCTCAAGTTCTTCCTGTATGATATTTGATGCCTTCAAGGTACCTTCATTAATAGCATCCTTTATAAGTGTCCAGAGGGTAATATTATCTTCCTTGTTGGTCTTTAGAGCTTTACCAATTTTTTTCCAAGGTTCTCTCATTTGAAGTTCTTTTTTCATGGAACCATGGGCAGCAAAAATCTATCCTATCTAAAAAAACATTGTTCTTCAAACACAATCCATTTTGCCTGGAGCAGCTCTTGCAGGCTGTGGACAAAAGTCTGCCTAGAAGGTTCCTGCCACATTTTTCACTGTCCACCCTAAGCGAATTCAGAGTTGGTTTGAAGCTGTTCCACTTAGCTGTATCCTTTCACACCCACAGCAACAGTTTCAAAAAGATGAAATTTTACACTAGCACTAGTATTTAACTCCTATAGTTAATCACTGTACAGGATACCTTCTTATTCTGTTTTTCTGGAAAGATTCACAAAGACAGGGTTACCTCAGGAAATCTTCTCATATCAGGACCCTGTTCAGGTGCCAAGTTGTAGCTGCTAGCAGCTACTGGGAACTTGGTCCCTGAAAGAGAAGCTGTAGATACATGGGGAGGCAGCAAAAAGAAATGACATGAGGACAACTGTTGCTGTTTGAGATGTAATGTTTTATTAGGGTCTCACAATATATATGGCTTTTAATGGCAAGTACTTTCCCCAAAACACTGTGGGTGTTGGCTTCAATGTTTCACACTGATCAGTGGGTACCCTGCTTAATTCAGGAAACAGTAGGTGAGGGAGATCAAAAGGACTTCAACACTCTACTCTGGGCTTGTTCAGGTGTAGCTAGAGACTCACCGGTAAAATAATCAGGAGGTTGTGTTGTTCTAAGGAGAACAATGATCCAGGAAATTCAAAGGCTGAGAACTATTGATTAGCACTGAGATTCAAAAAACCCAGCTCAAACTCTGTGGGCTGGGGGGGCGGAGAGCATCATTTCCCTAACTTTATTCTTAGCCTGTTTATCCTTTGAGTTGTTAAAGAGTACTGCTTTGATTGAGTTAATTTAATATTGAGCCAGATTGCTGAAGTTGTTTATCAGCTTTAGGAGTTCTCTGGTGGAATTTTTGGAGTCACTTAAGTATACTATCCTATCATCTGCAAGTAGTGATCTTTTGACATCTTCCTTCCAATTTGTATCCCTTTGAACCCCCTTTGTTTACTAATTGCTCATAATAGGACTTCGAGTAATTACACACATACACACACACATGTATATGGTATGTGTTTTATTCTGGAAAAACAGTATCAACTTTGACAAATTGTATTACAACTGGAAAAATCTGAAAGTTCTTAAGACCAATATTTTTTCATGAAAATTAATATTGCCACTTGTCAACAGTTACTCCTTATATGTTGCAATATTGCAACATCATCTGCCCTTCCATTTTTGTTGTCTTAATGGAAATAATGAGAAATATTACAGGCTACTTGGGAGTAACTTAACAGTATTCTATGCAGCATGATACATCTACACAAATAATCTGATGGCAATTTTTTCCTTCAAAATTAATTTATAACCCTATAGTAAATTCAAACAAGCTTGTAATCTGAGTATCATGCTGAAATTTAGAAGGTCCAAATTATTTGTTATTAATTAGAAGTTTGAAAATAATACATTTTCATATTTCTTTATGAATGCTTTTACCAACTGGATAAGAAATATGACTGGGTTAACTATAAACATACTTAAAAATTCATAAAAAATATCTTAGCAAAATAAAATGAAAGCTTACAGAATCAGGGTATCAGATTCCTCAATTAAAATTTACCAACTATACAAATTAAAAAAAAATATGCAAGCTTTTTTATTAAGAAAGGACAGCTCAGTCAAGACATATGTACTATAAAAATCTTTCAAAGGCTGTAAAGAATCTGGAAAAATACAGAATGTATTTTTAAGCCATGATAAAAATATGGGAAGACAACATTGATGTCAACAATTACAAAAACAATCTTGATGTCATTTATTTTTAAACTTCTATGTGTAAAAATTATACTAGCATATCTCTCAGGATTCTTTAGGGTTTCTTTACTGATCATGTTCAATTTGTATGGAGTGAAAAATGTCTGCTGTAAAGATATTTCTAGATAATAAAATAATTGGTGTTTACCAGAAACAAAAATATTTCTTTCTTCCTTATAAAGCATAAGGAAAGATTACCTTTTAATTAAATATATGATTCATTTTTTCAAAGGAGAAGGTACAGTTAAGTCTGGATCATCCAAATTTACCAATGTTTTTATAACCATAAAGAAGGCTTCAAAAATTTGAAGTAAAAGAACTTGCAACAGATAGAATTTTAAGTCAGATTTCTTAAAGTTAGGACTTAATTTAAATTTAAAGAGTTAACCAATTGCTTCAAGGATATCAGCTTTATAAAAGTCACTCCCATCCACGAAAACTGTAGTCAAGCAAGACTTTATTGCAAAGAAAATGAAACAGACCTAATAGTTAGTCGTTTGTATTTTCTTGTTCCTCAAACATCCCGTGTGAGACTACTTCCTGGAAAAAGTCAGAGGAGCCTAACTTTCTTTCCCACTGCTATTTATCCTTGACTGTTTGGCAGGTCTCTCATTTTTTTTTTTCATCAAAATCATTTTCTTTTTTTGCAGTAATATGGGCAAATTTTGGATCAGTGTTCAGGTTAATTGCTTCATACCCATTAGTGTCCATTTCTGTAAGGAGTGGTTTCTTATTTCCACCTGTTGGTCCATTGATGTGTAAGTCTTCAACTTTTTTTCTACTTTGTGCAGTATTTCTCCTGGTCCAAACGATTACTATTATTACTATTATAAAGTACCATCTTCTTTCTCTGACTTGGTGTTACTACTACTTGAGACATTTGAGGGAGGGGACAGAGCTTGGCTAGAAGCAACACTTTCACTTTCATCCAAAAGTTGATCCTTGTAATCCATTATACCAGAATGAAGATTAAAATTCTTTTTTCCAAACCTTGTTTGCTGAGCAAAGAAATCGTAATGGTCATACTTTTTCCATATGGATGCTACACATTCACTGACTGATCTTGTTCAGACTTTATTAGCCTGAATCAGGTGAAAATATTTTCCATAGGCCTTCAGCCCTTGCTCATATTTTCTAAATTCTTCTTCTGTTGATACATATAATTTCTCTTGAGTTGCTTTGACATTAATTCTCAACCTTTTCTTGGCTTCTTCTGTATCAAAACTGCATTTAACTAACTCATATAAATCCTGTTCACTGTCTTTTATATGAGATCCTTCAGGAATTGATTCTAAACCTTTCTAATCCCCTTTTCTAGATGCATCCTTAAGAAAGACAATCACTTTATTTTCTGGTAAATATTCTGGATCCCAGAGAAGCTGATTATGATTTTCATACACTTTGTCATTTTCTTTGAATCTACAAATACCAACTGGAATCTCAGTTTGAAACATGGAACCCAAAATGATTTTTTTTCAGTCTTCTGAGGGAATATAATCTTCATTTTCTTCAGTTTCTTCTTTTATTTCACTATTGGTATCAAAATATTTACATCAAGGTGTTTGGATTTCCTGGATATCTTGAGTAGTAACAGATTGTGAGGGATCTTCATTGGAAGACTGATTTTTCATCCTCCTGACCAAATGAACCCTTTATATTCTCTTCTTTCTATTCCCCACTACAGCCACACTTATCATTATCTCCATCAGCATCGTCGTCACATTCCTCCTTCTCCTCATCTTCTTCAGGTAACTGAACTGTGCTGTCATAAAAAATAGAAGCTTAGAAGCTCATGGATGGGAAAGTCACATTCCCTTCCAAGATGCTCTATTTCAGAATGGAAGGTTGTCTCTCCTTCTGACACTTTTTTTTTTCTTCTTCCAATGTTGGCTCATCATCAAAATCATGTATTAGAATGTCAGCTGATGGAGCAAACTGATATGAAGATATGATTGAAACACACTTAAAGTTTAGTTTTTAAAACAAGACTAACTTCAAAATTAGTGAAAATTTTAAGAACATAAACCCAATAATTGTATCTGATAATATTTTCTTTCATTTTTGTCAAGAGAAGATACTCAGTGTGGTAAAAGCCTAGATTTCATCATAATATGTAATTACAGTCTTGGAAATATGTACCACTATCAATCTTCCTTCTTCACAACATGTATACTGTGTCAATAGCCACAAACTATGGTCTAATATTGACAGTATATTCTCCCTGTGTGTATTTATTACTTTTGTAAATACTGTGATATAATTTGCTGACCAAAAGAAACTCAAGAGAGACTTTATTTTGGTTTAGACTTCTAGTGGGAGAGTTCACCATGGTTGAGTAACAAAGGGAATAGAGAATATGTAGGGAGCATATCCAAAGTTAGTTAAGGCCCCATTTTGAAAGATAGGAAGACTCATTCATCTCAAAATTTTAGCCCAGAATTGCTCCTGAAATTGAAATACATGAACAAAGAGTGGATTAGAAACTGAAAGGTAATCCAGAGAACACGCCACCCGGGGAACCATCCCATATGAAAATACCAAACACAGACAGTATTTCTGATGCCACTAAGTCCTTTCTGGCAGTATCCTGACATGGCTGCTTTTTGAGAGGCTCTGCCAGAGCTTGAACGACACAGATGCTGATGTGTGCAGCCACCCTTAAGATGAGCATAGAGACATGAATAGAGGATATAAGGGATTGACTGAAAGACAAGAAGGTTTGGATTTCCCACAGGAAGAAGACAAATATCAACAAACCAACCCCCACAGAAGTCCTAGAGACTAAAGCACCAACTCAAGAGGATCCAAGGCTCCACCTGTTATGCAGAAGAGCATTTTCTGGTATTATTGGAGGGAAGGCATTTGGTCCTATGAAAGCTTGATTCTCCAGTGGAACTGTAGGCTGTGAGGTGGCAGTTGTGGGGTGGAGAGGGGAGTACTGTCATAGAAACATGGGGAGGAGTGATGTGATTTGGGTTTTGAGAAGGGGAAACCAGATACGAGATAACATTTTAAATATAAATAAATAAAATATTCATTTTAAAATTATAAATAGTAAGGATCTTCCCTTGAAGAACAGCTTTCATGAAATCCATCTGTAAGGCATTTTCTCAATTAGTGATGAAGGGTGGGAGTGCCCATTGTGGGTGGTGTCACCAATGGGCTGGTTGTCCTCAGTTCTATAAGAAAACAAACATAGCAAGCCAGGAGAATCAAGCAAGTAAATTAACATCCCTCCATAGCTGATGTATCAGCTGTTGCTTCCTACATTGCTTGAGTTCCAGTTCTGAATTCATTTGGTAATGAACAGCAATGTGAAAGTGTAAGATGAATAAACCCTATCCTCCACAGTTAGCTTCCTAGTCATAAAGTTTTGTACAGGAATGGAAACCCTAACACATATCACAAGGGTTCAGCATCACAAGGGAAAGCCCTACTCTCTAGCTAGATGGCCTGAAAACACTGCAGACCATTCTACCTATTTCTAGAGCCTACCAATCTACTTCTTCTGCCAACGATGCCTGGCCATTCTTCTCTATCTCTGTGGCACTCTTGTACAAGTCCACACATACCTATCTCAACACCCTTGCGTTGGCATGTATCTCATAACTGCCTGCTCTTACATCACATATAGGGGACTCACTCCTGCTATTTTCACAGACAGATACTTAATTAATCTGTGATAAAAGGTTAGAGTGCTTGATTCCTTTTTTTAGGCTGAAACGCAGCAGTAAAAGACCCACAGTTCTATTTTTTAAGAACAGAATCACTGAGTTCTATTTTAGAATGTGCTAGGATGCAGTGGTATATTTTTTTGTGGATATTATTCAGATAAAGCAAAGTGTGCTTTTGATTGGTGGTCTCAAATACATTGATAGCAGGATCTTGTTAGTGAGCCTCAGCAGAAGGAGGTCTCCAAATATAGAAATACAGCTTCAGTGGTGGGACTAGCATTAGGAATGTAATATAATAGTTTTTGGCAAAGAATTGGGAGAAAGGCAAACCATGCTCTACATGGTAATGTTACTCAGTGTCTCTTTCACCACAGCCTTGTAACATATTTACTTTCCTCAATATTTGCTAAGGATGAGATTTTGTTCTATCTTCATAGAATAAAAAAATTGTCAGCCTGTTGTTTAAAAATGTGGCAATAATTTTTTAAACACATTATGCTGTATAGACCAAGCAAGAAAAAAGAATGGAAGATTTATGATTTGTACCAGGAATCTGTCTTCTGGACATTGTGGACAGAAATTATGGGAAGAAACAATGAGTAAATACGAATGACTTTAGATTATTATCAGCGCTGAAATTGAAGGTTGAAGGACATGCAGAAAGAAAGACAATAATCAAAGTGGAAGTGCTTTGTGGTGAATCAACTTCATACCCAACTTCTGAAAAAAATAGAAAAACTAATGTATTCTAAGTACAGAGAAAACATGACAGCTCAGTCATAATATTTGATATTGGGTCTAGGACAATGTTTTCACTACATATTTAGTTTGGTTACTTTCTGACAACTAAAATATAGAGTAGTTTTTCCCTGCTAACCACCAGGGGATCAATATGAATTATACCTGTCACCGAATTCTGGTTTACTGAAGTCCCTGGGGTCTGCCCAATTGGGGACCTTGTGGTGGACCTTGTGGGTTTCCTGGCTGAGGGGGTCTTTGCTGAGGGCCTCCTTGTGGTCTTTGGCCTTGAGCACGTCTCTGCTGTTGGAGCTGTTTTCAGTTGATTCCTGCTCCTCACCTTCTTGTGGGGGTGGGCCTTGAGGAGGTTTCTGCTGTGGGCCTCCTTGTGAGGGTGGGCCTTGAGGAAGTTTCTGCTGCGGGCCTCCTTGTTGGGGTGGGCCTTGAGGAGGTTTCTGCTGTGGGCCTCCCTGAGGGGGTGGGCCTTGAGGATGTTTCTGCTGTGGGCCTCCTTGTTGGGGTTGTCCTTGAGCAGGTGCCTGCTGCTGGCCTCCTTGTGGAGGTGGGCCTTGAGGAGGTCTCTGCTGTGGACCTCCTTGTGGAGGTTGGCCTTGCTGGTTCCGTTTAGCAGGTGGTCTTGGCTGGAATTCTGAAGGACAAGGCCTCTGGTTTTGGTTCTGGAGTTCTGAGTCATAAAAGCAAATAATAGATGAGTTTAGTTGTACTCAACTTTGTTCTCCTTTTTGGCAAAGACATTTCCACATTTCTAGATAGTAACCTTCTTGTTTCAATAAAAGCTCCTGTTAATTCATGGTCTTTGGATGACCTAATGCAGATTATTCAGGACTAGCTTCCTTGGACTACTTAAACGGGATTAATCAGTTCATATGTGGAGGTTCTATTATCTCTTAGAGTTTAGGTAATGTGATCTTTTTGTGAATCAAGATCAAATCACTAAGTTTCATGGTAAAATTCATGCAGTTTGATCAGAAGTTTGGCCTCATATGGAGAAATATCTGTTGAAGAAGAGTCTAAAAATCAGACTATATAGTTCTCACTTAACAAATACAATCATAGGTTTTATTCGATGGGGTCAATACAGTTCTCTGAGTATAAAGTCACAAAGACAAGAGACACTAACACTTACTTGTGTGCTTTTCCTGCTGAAATCAACTGATATAGAGCCAACAAGGAGTTGGAAGAAGATATTAAGCCAATCTTCTTTCCATAGAAGTGTCAAATTAGGGAACTCCATCTAAATTTTATCTCCTATCAACCACTACTCTGTTGTAGAAAAGGGAAATTTCTCTTATTGTCAGGAATTCAGATTTTTGGCTTATTATAATTTGTGGTCCACCATTTAATGTTCCTTATTATTAAAGTTGGAGAATATTGTTCTGAACCTCTGTGAAACCTACATTCCTTAATAAGTAACAAGAGAAATCACAATACAGTGTAGAGTTAGAAATCTTCCTCCTTACTAAAGACACATAAAGAGAATAAAGATTTTTGGTATTTGCTTGATAATATTTGAAAGAGTTTTGATGAATGGCCATTGTATAGCAAAGCAAATGATTCACCCAAAGTGAGTTCACACATGCAACTAGCATCCAAGAGATGGCAAGTGATTTTAGCTACAATCTGTCATTTCCTGAGGGAATTTTAATCACTCTTAGGAAAATGAACAGGTAGCATTAATTTGAAGTATCTCTGGTGACTGTTTTGGTGAGTGGCAAGGGTTAATTTACACTTACATTTTTCTTTGGTTGTCTCCATTTTAATTAGAATCTTGCTACCTACACTGATTAAATCATCTATCTATCTATCTATCTATCTGTCTGTCTGTCTGTCTGTCTGTCTGTCTGTCTGCCTGTCTGTCTATCTATCTATCTGGTTTTATAATTATGTGTGATTTAGAATATTTATATCTTTCTTATTTCCTATCTTCTAAATTTTTGTCTTCTCAAATAAAAGGTATATGGTTAAGCATTTGAATAAGTGATGAAAAACACACTCATAATGCATTGGAATGTTGAAGCAGTGTGGAAAAGTAAAAGTTGGTAAGATGGTATATTTTTTCTCTATAATAGTTTCAGGGTTATCACTTGATTTGCCATCCTTCACATGGCTCTTATATCTGTTTTTCTGTAGTCTTCACTTGATCAAGAGTAAAGCAATGCTTCTGTCATATGTAGTTTAGTTTAAATACAACAGTGCCTTCAAATCAAGAGACTCTCTATTTTTAAAAAGTAAAACACTGTGTGGTCTCATTCATCTCTCATTACCTGCCCTGTGTTCCATCTCTCTCCTCCCCTCAAGTGTTGTTTCCTGTGCTTTAAAAAGAGTCATAGCATGCATACACATATTATCATACCTTCACCAGGTTCCTGAGCAGAGCTCAGGGCCAACAGGACCACTGTGAACAGGACCACCAGCATCTTGGTAGAGGTTCTGGAGTTTCTCCCAAGTCTGTGCTAAAAGAAGAAGACACTGCTTTTATAAGGAGGATCAGAAGAATACCACGTTTGAATTCCATATTATGCTATTTCATAATTTTCAAAGGCAGGAAATCATGCATCCTTTTCTCCAAACTGGGATTTTTGCCCATCAGGAAGAAGTAAGAAAAAGCTGCCAGTGTCTCTATTTTAATGGTATAGCAATAAGAATAAATTTGAAGAAAACCATGTATAAGAGACTATCCCAGGTAGTGAAGATAAGGACTATTAAGATATGAATATCTTATTCTATTTGCTGACATTATCTCTGTATTGGTGTGCATTGTGGTAGGACTGGTATGTGCACACATTTGTTTATATTGTCAATAATTTTATACCAAATAGAATATGGCCAATTTCTCTGATCAGTATAGCTTAGCACTATCACATTTTTGTTTTCTTATATATACTAGAGTTAGGTAAGACTGATGGAGTTGAGGCTATTCATATAAATTTTTCAATTATCACAAGACCCTTGGACTCACTAAACTGCTAAGCCTCAATAGCAGTGCCCAGTATTTGCTTGATCTAGCCGAATAATAACATTGGCTATTGAAACAAGAGACCTATTAAATCACTAAAATTCTAGCAAAAGTGACCTCACAACACATATGAGCTTTACCTGAGTCTTGAATCTGAAATATGGTGATGTGTTTTTTGAGCACTTTACATTTCAAAAGTCCATAGACAACTCTCCTTTTTAAATTGCTCTATTTTATTTGCTTAATAATAGAATTATGGAGCTAAGCATGGCAGAAAATGTCTTGTTCTCCTCCAAGGGGCAAATGAATACAGTTATGATAGTTTTCTCTTTCTTCTTTTTTTTTTCTTTTTTGCAGCTACTAAATTTTTTTATTAGATATATTCTTTATTTACATTTCCAATGTTGCCTTCTTTCCTGATTCCCACCTCTGCCTCTTTATCTTCACGTTATGCATATTCAAAATATTGCTGGTAATATTTATATTTACATTTCAATATCTTTGTTTATTTGTATTAAAAATGTTTGTTCATCATATTTTTTCAAAGGTTTTCTTATGTGCCTAATATTTCTTACTTAAATTTTCCTGTCTGTATTGTTATTTTTCAGCATTTCTTTCTCATTCTTCTCTTGAAAGAATTATTTTTAACAATTATTAACTCAGATATCTGTAGAAGTTTTTGTGTGTGCCTTTGGTTTAGTAGAGTGTATGTTGCATTTTTATCATGCTCCCTTAGAGGTAAATTAGAAGGAGTTACATAACAGATAAACTCAGACTTGTGACCCATGTGTATTGTGGGTCACTAGGTTCTGTGCTATGTCTGTGAATGTCACTCAGTTCTTTTCCATATGACTGTAGAGAATCAAGGAGAAAATTTCACTCATCGATGGACTGCATATACTATATTCTATGTGTTCCTTAACAGTCTTTCTGCTCTCTGTACATATTAGCTACTGTCATTGTAATATTTATGTGGTATTTAGATCTGTACACTAAAGGTTCTTTACTTGAAATTCACTAATAATCGTTGGTTATCCTAAAAAGAAACTGGTTTTCCTGCATTTGTTGAATTCATGAGAAGTCCAGTTTTCTTAAACCAGAATGTAGTCTCTATTCTTCAACAGGCCATGGGCTGTAACTTTTATAGAAACTATATAGCAAGGGAGCATGAAGATAAGTTACCCTTTGCAGGTTGTCACAGGAAAGGACCATAGTCAAGAATCATGCCATGTGCTTGGTTGTACTGACTCTTCACATGCTTGAAAATTCTAACCTTTTCTTGACTTGTTGAAAATGGGATCATATCTGTTGATTCTTCCAAGTATCACTCTATTCAGGATATTTCACTGACCTTTTCAGTTTCAACAATGTGTGAAAGATGTTAGTGTATCATTAAACAAAAATATTGTTTGTGACCTCAACAGGCACAATTGATGAAGGAAATATAATAGAACTAAGGATATATTTAATGCCTATTTCAGAATTACAGCTTCTTTCATCTCATATAAGTAATTTTGAACCATATCTGCTTAATGAACACATTCTTTCCACTTTAGAACTACATCTATATCAATATGTATATCAATACATGTATCATTATGCATTATTTTATCTATATCATGCATCCTAAAGTCATATCAAATAAATAAATGTGTTAGGAACAGAAAATATGTGATTTATTTATACTAAACTTACTCTACTCACTATTAGTTTGAGGTGGATGCAAAGGAAAAGCTTCAAGTCTGTAGCACAAAAAAATAGTGTGGCTGCTGGTATGTTGCCTATTGTCCACTGGATTGATTGACCTCCACTAGGATAGGCAGTGTAAATTAGACTTAGTGGTATATAAAATTATAATAATCTGAGGAAATTATGTTTGGAAAGGGTCATGTTGAAGATCAGGAGATAAGAACTGTAAGGGAATATTCAGGAAAATCAACAAAAGTAAATATGTCATGACTATTTCAAGTAATAGATAAAAAATTATACATTGCCCCCAATTTTATTTTGTATATGTATCCTCTTTTTAGCTGACTGACCTGTCCTTTCCAATATATATTCTTTCCTTCTACCTGCTCTCTGTACATATTACAACTTAAATACACCAATCATTTTAAAGCCATGAATAACTTTAGACAGCAAATATGGGTTTTGATTACCTGGGTTGGGTTATTTCACTCAGTTTTAGTTTTATCAGTAATAATTCTTTATTGTAAATTTTACATAATTCTTTCTTTAGTTATGAATAGATTTCTATTTTTGTATGCACCATATTTTCATTACTCATTCAGTAGTGGATGCACACTTAGTCTACTTCCATTTCCTGCCTCTTATAAGATGGATTCAATATACATAGGTTTGTATCTCCTTCAGAAAATATAAGTCCTTTAGCTCTATACCTAAAAGTGTGTTTTAGGTGTGTTGTATGAGGAGTATACATTTAGCATTGTCAGAAAAATACAGAGATGTTCATTTTCTTTAATTACTCTCATGAGAGCCAAGCCTCCTAACACAGCTACTACCTGAGACATGGGACTTTAAGAATTTTCTGTGATCACTATGATCAACAAGCTAAAATATTTTCCATCATACATTTCTATTATATTTCCCTTAATGATCTTTCATTCACTGATTTTCAAAATTATAAATATTATTCCAGGATATACATTTTTTTCAAACTACTTTCTCTAGCAATTATACATAATTCTGTTTTCAGTTTGTGTGGCTGTATAATCCCTTGCAAATGATATACTCATTTCTTAATCTCTCCATTGTAGATGAGTGAGTCTTCTCTAATGATTTATAACATTCATCGTCTACCATATCTACTAACTATGCTTTCCCTTGCCTGATAAATTTCAGTAGAAAGCACAACACTATCTGGCTTCCAACTCTCTACCTGTTTTCCTATTATCTTAATAACATGTATATTTTATGTTTCACTTCATTTTAAAGTTGAAACTTAAGGATTCTTGGAGAGTCATTTGTGTGGTATGATATTTTCAAGGGGTGAAGACATTTAGGAATGTTTTCCTGAAGTTGACACAGGTCACTGACTAAGGCAGAGTTGTTCGGAAAAAATGTTTCTCTGATGCAGGCCCAGCATCTAGGATGTTCTGATAAAGCAAACACAAGAAAGGACATGCGATGAAGAGTTCTAAGAAAATGTGTGTATAGGCCCACCTGAAATTTTGTAGTTGAGCTCTATTGTCTGGCTCCATAGAGAGAAATAGACCAGCAAACTTTTGGTGGTATCCTGCAGCTTCTTTCATGTATTATGGTTGACTGACTTGTTTGGGAGGTAAAACTAGAACTCCATACACAGTGAAGTAGGATGAGCTATGATTACTGAGCTAGCTGTTTCATGGTGGTGGGTATGGAATCTGTACTGTGTTAGGCACAGACAAGAACCTTTCCTAGTTTCAGTCTGGGCCCCTCCTGCTGAGGAGAGCTGAGTTTGAGACCTGGCTGTCTCTGCTTGGTAGTGATTCCACTGTTGATTCTTCTCCCCACTCTAACTAATTGGAATGCTGTTGTATCCATAGTGCATTTTTGTGTTGATTGAGCTTGCACTGCTAACCTGTGAACTTCTATGCTTACTTCCAGACAACACAGATAGGAGTGAAAAAACTGAGGTTTTAGATTATACTCCACTTTATTTGTAAAATTCCATTCTATCTTCTCTTGTCCTTTGAATGGTACTGCCTCCATAATTGAGTTCTGAGCAAAATCACAAAATATTCCAGGCAATATCAAAACTGACACAGCAGCTGCTGGTATCTGATAACAAGAGTGGGCTAAGTAAACAAAGCTTTTCAAGGTCATGAGCCTTCTCTTTGATGTATTTTGATCCCTCTTTCTTGTTTAACTAGTTGCTGTATTCCAATTAGCTTCAAGGCCAATATTTCTTCAAACTCTCATGACAATCTAAGGTTATGACCCGACCACAAACCTTGCCTCAACCCTGCAGGTTTTTTTTTTTTTTTCTAATACATAATACTTTGCTCTAGATCTTGGGGATCTACATATAATTATATGTGGCAAGATTTTGGAATGCAGTCTCTGTAGTGATTATTTGTTTTTTTTTTGACATGTTCTGTTTTGTTTTGTTTTTATAAGCAGTTTGGCTTTGGAAGGGGATGTGGTATGATTTGGCTTCTCTCCCTAGATATATGGAAATCTCTGAATCTCTCATTATTTTGAGATGTTTGGATGTAGTATATACTTAGGTGGCCCAGAAATATCTTTCATATTGTTCCCATAAGTGCCTTCAATCCCAAGGACACTCTATGACATTGTTATCTTGCATCTTAATGCTTCATAATCAATGTAGCTCCTCATTTTCATGAAATACCTTAAAATGTTTTTGTTGCTACTTCATAATTGTAATTTTCCTACTGTTATGTAAACAAATATAAATGTCAGTGGCTTGTAATGGTCTTGGGGAAGCAATATTCAACCCAGAAATGGGTTGCATCTGACAGGTTGAGAATAGCTGCTATATGGACAGAGCACCAGGATAAGAGTCATCCACATGCAGACTTAACCTTCAGATATGATGGAAGGATCAGAGGAAGGCCATGTGAACCTGTGAGTGGGAGTGGACATACATCTTGGGGAAAAATAATCTCTGCACCATATTAATTCTACTAAATATCACCTTGCTTGTGCCATGTGCCTGTCCTTCTTCATTGCCAGAAAGGTGTGGATGAGATTAATGCATCATAAAGAAAAATATCAACTTGGACAAAGATGATGAAAGACCTATGAGCAAAAATTACCATTAAAAGTGCTCTGTAAAGACAGGACTAAGACTTGGCCAAAATACGAGGTAAATTATGCATGATGAATCCATTATGCTTCAACTTTAATTAGAATTTAGTTACAACAACTAACATGCATCCAAAAATATTTTATTTTCAAATATTGAAAGCTGTGAAATCTATGATGCTTGGGACCAGCCAAAGTGGGATTTTCTTTCTTTTTTTTTAAATTATTGATATATTTATTTACATTTCAAATGATTTCCCCTTTTCTGGACCCCCACTCCCCGATAGTCCCATAAGTCCCCTTCCCTCCCCCTGTTTTCCCACCTAACCCTTCCCACATCCCTGTTCTGATTTTGTTCAATACTGCTTCACTGAGTCTTTCCAGAACAAGGGGCCACTCCTCCATTCTTCTTGTACCTCATTTGATGTGTGGATTATGTTTTGGGTATTCCAATTTTCTAGGTTAATATCCACTTTTTAGTGAGTGCATACCATGATTCATCTTTTGAGTCTGGGTTACCTTACTTAGTATGATGTTCTCCAGCTCCATCCATTTGCCTAAGAATTTCATGAATTCATTGTTTCTAATGGCTGAATAGTACTCCTTTGTGTATATATACCACATTTTTTGCATCCACTCTTCTGTTGAGGGATACACAAATGGTGCTGGTACAACTGGAGGCCAGCATGCAGAAGAATGGGAATTGATCCATACTTGTCTCCTTGTACTAAGCTCAAATCCAAATGGATCAAGGACCTCCACATAAAGTCAGATATTCTGAAGCTAATAGAAAAGAAACTGGGGAAGACCCTTGAGAACATCGGTACAGGGAGAAAGTTTCTGAACAGAACACCAATAGCATATGCTCTAAGATCAAGAATTGACAAATGGGACCTCATAAAATTACAAAGTTTCTGTAAGGCAAAGGACACCATCAAGAGGACACCATCAAGAGGACAGATCAACAAATTGGGAAAAGATCTTCACCAATCCTACATCAGAGAGAGGGCTAATATCCAATATATATAAAGAACTCAAGAAGTTAGACTCCAGGAAACCAAACAACCCTATTAAAAATAGGGTACAGAGTTAAACAAAGAATTCTCACCTGAAGAATTTCGGATGGCGGAGAAACATCTTAAAAAATGCTCAACTTTGGCCCCTTGTTCTGGAAAGACTCAGTGAAGCAGTATTCGGCAAAACCAGAATGGGGAAGTGGGAAGGGGTGGGTGGGAGGACAGGGGGAGAGAAGGGGGCTTAAGGGACTTTCGGGCAGTGGAGGGCTAGAAAAGGGGAAATCATTTGAAATGTAAATAAAAAATTATATCGAATAATAATAAAAAATGCTCAACTTCAATAGTCATTAGGGAAATGCAAATCAAAACAACCCTGAGATTTCACCTTACACCAGTCAGAATGGCTAAGATTAAAAATTCAGGAGACAGCAGGTGTTGGCAAAGATGTGGAGAAAGAGGAACACTCCTCCACTGCTGGTGGGGTTGCAAATTTGTACAACCATTCTGGAAATCAGTCTGGCGGTTCCTCCGAAAACTGGGCACTTCACTTCCAGAAGATCCTGCTATACCACTCCTGGGCATATACCCAAAAGATTCCCCAGCATGTAATAAGGATACATGTTCTACTATGTTCATAGCAGCCCTATTTATAATTGCCAGAAGTTGGGATTTTCTTTCTTGTTGGTTCCTCTTGAGACAGGGGAGGGGCAAGAACATCAGCAGAAGGGAAGACTTTATCTTATGAAGTACAGAGTTAAGACCTTGTCTTAAGATTTTTTTTTGAATCTTTTTTTTTATTCGATATATTTTTTATTTACATTTCAAATGATTTCCCCACTCCCAAAGAGTCCCGTAAGCCCCCTTCTCTCCCCCTGTCCTCCCACCTACCCCTTCCCACTTCCCCATTCTGGTTTTGCTGAATACTGCTTCATTGAGTCTTTCCAGAACAAGGGGCCACTCTTCCTTTCTTCTTGTACCTCATTTGATGTGTGGATTATGTTTTGGGTAATCTAGGTTTCTAGGTTAATATCCACTTATTAGTGAGTGCATACCATGATTCACCTTTTGAGTCTGGGTTACCTCACTCAGTATGATGTTCTCTAGCTCCATCCATTTACCTAAGAATTTCATGAATTCGTTGTTTCTAATGGCTGAATAGTACTCCATTGTGTAGATATACCACATTTTTTGCATCCACTCTTCTGTTGAGGGATACCTGGGTTCTTTCCAACACCTGGCAATTATAAATAGGGCTGCTATGAACATAGTAGAGCATGTATCCTTATTACATGGTGGGGAATCCTCTGGGTATATGCCCAGGAGTGGTATAGCAGGATCTTCTGGAAGTGACCTCTCCCGCTGGCTGCCCGGGAGCACCACCTGCCTCCTTCCGCTTAAGAGTTTTAAGAGTTGTATAATAATACCAAATTTATTTATCAAGTCTAATTTATGTTGCACTATAAATATAATGCTTTCTGTTATCATCTAAGGCCAGAAACTGCAGTTAAGGACATTTAGCACCTCATCCTAAAATAGGGATGATTAAGTAAATTGACTTTGTACTTCCTGTCTTTTAACTTTTGGCCCACTAGTTGGAAATCACAGGGAAATAAAGGACATTTTGGGAAATGATTATAGGCTTTATTACCAAGTTGTAAAGTTTCCTAATAAAGCTATCTAAGGGGAAAAGAAGAAACATTCTATGAGTGGGAAAGGGAAAATTATTCTCTCTTTTTTTATCTGTTTGTCCTCAGTACTTATACATCTTTCAGAATGCATGATCACATGTTAAAATGTTTATAGCCAGTTCACACAATTAAGTCATAAATTGAAATAGAAGTTTACAACAGAGAATGTTTACATGCATAATGATTAGCAGTAATTTTGTGGCTAAATATCCATCACCTGGGCACTCTTCCACAGGCTAATAAAGGTTGAAAACTGTAACTAAGTTATTAGTGGAGTTTTGAATAGATAAACCCAGCTAATATTACACCTTCTGTCCTATCACCTGTGATAGATCCTTAGTTCCTTTTTATGACCTTCAGTTAATTGTTTTACAACTTTTGGGAATGTGCTGTAAGTAGGAGAACTTCTAGTTAATATTGAACATCAATTAATTTGTAACACATGGAAGATGGCATGTTTCTAATTCCAGTTTTGACAATTAGAAAAGGACCTATTAGCAGTCCCAATATAAAAAAGCTTAATAATTATTGATATAATTTTAGGAATACATATATTATCATCATTGGGTTGGAGAAGTCATCCATTTCTCAATATAGCATAACTTGAACACAGAACATTTTTGTAGAGATACATAAATCTGTTCAAAAGATGTGAGCTAATAACTAGGGATTGTTATATATGTTTAATAACAATAGGAAAGCTTATTAATATCAGGAATGTTTCCTTAAATGAATTCTCTTAGATTTTGCAGATGTGAGCAAATCTCTTATAGATTAATCCCAATCAGCCCATCTCAGGAAGATAACCTAGTTAGTAGATTATCACATTAGGGCATCTAACAATGTGAAGCATTTACAGATTGCATATTAATTGAGGATCAGTCACTAAATGTGTTATAGACCAGAAGATTTGGATATTACAAAGCCATCAAAAAGGTTTGAATTGGTGCAACCAACTCTTCTTAACTTAATAGTTTTCTGTTTATATATCCTTCAGTACTGTTTTCCCTTAAGCCAATATGTTCTCTATTTCTGTTTTTAAATGTATTGCTTAAATATATTGAGATTTTGTATACATGGGTTGGTTTAATCCATTTCTATATGTTTTTTACTTATACAAGTGCAACACCAGCTTATCACTATCACCTTCACTGATGCTGACACCAGGACACAGTACCTAGAAGACCATGGACATTATCATGGAAGGTTCTGTTTCCTGAAGCCAAGAGCGTGGAGATAGTCAGGTGGCAGTGAGGAAGTCTGAGTTCTCATAAGTGCCAAAAAAGAATAGAAAAACTATATGTCCTCTGCTTGTAAATCTCAAGAATCTTATAACTGTACTGTCTTTGTACTCATCAAATGCTCTTCTCCTCCCTGACTTTTGAGTCAACTTTGAAAAATAATCATCAATGTGATGGGTTCTGCTGAGTTGTGTGTATGTCATCAATGTAAGTGCAACTAAGAAGTTTCAAAAGACAGTAGTAACACATTCCTTGGAACTGTGTTGGACTGGGCTTATCTCATTGACTGACTTCTTTCATAATGAATATTCAAGATCAAACACCTTTCTTTTATCTATTTTAGCTCCTGAGAATATCTGGTCCTCAAATTGGAAAACATCTCCTTGAAGGTTCCTTTGTGTTGTCCTAGTTATGAAAACATAGTGTTGAATAGAGGGTGAATGATTTCATGAGGTACAAATCTAATGAGTTTCTCTGAAAAGAGCTGAATAGTTATACTTAAAAAGATATTACAGAGCTATGTAGCCTACTGGCACTGGAAGGTTTGTGACTATGGAGATAGCTCTCCATAACTGAGAGATAGCTACATACAAAGAAAAGTAAGCCAGGTGGCTGTATGACTTCAATGTACTCCCATTTTGTCAAAACAACAAGGCCTGTGGGAGAATGTTTTTTCATTGTCTCGTCACCATCATGAGACAATGCTTCAAGAAAGCCAGAAGGGTAATGTCAACTGTCTTTTGAGAAACAATCTTGACTCTCCATATGATCTGAAATTGTTTGCCCATGTTAGAAGACAAGTATGGTTACTAGCCTCTCATCTGGAATAATGACATGTGACCTTCTTCAGTACTAAACAGGTAGGAATCAAACCAGTGATAAGTGTGCCAGCTGTTTGAGATACTCTTTTATGATTCAAATTCCATTTGTTTCCATTTGGTTAATGGAGTAAAAAAATAAAATTAAAAATAATAAAAAATAGCTCCAAGCTGCCAGGTTCTTCAGGGCTGAAAGAAATCATGGAAATGAGAGAAAAAAAGAGGAATTCCCATGTTCTTGCTGAGGCTTAGGGTATACAAGTGACTAGAATTATTCCTGTAAAATTGATCAACCAGTCATATACACCATCACAGACCCTACAGCCATGCTTAGAAGACACTTATAGTCTTTCTTCCTCCCCCCTCTCTCATTCTATATCTTTGTCTCTGTGCCTCTCAGTGTTTCTGTCTCTATCTGTATCTCCCTGTCTCTGTCTCTGTCACTCTGTCTGTCTCTGTCTGTCTTCCCCGCCCCCCCCTCTCTCTCTCCCTCTCTCTCTCTTTTCTCTCTTTTTCTCTATCTCTCATGATTGGTGATAATTTTAGCACTTCTCAGGATCTCTACAACTGCTTTGACCATTAAAGAAGTGATAAGAAATTGTTCAGTCTTTAAGCATTTGGATCATTGATAACTCTGTGTCTCTCCAATAGCTACCATTGTGTCTAACCTGACTATTTTAATGATTCTACACACTTGTTCTCATATTTATCTCTGTCCCTATTTTACAATCATCAATTCCTAGACCAAAAATATATTTGTAATGTTAAAAACATATTTTAGTGTAAGAATACATGGCATCTACTTATATTTATTATTATGAATTTGAGGAAATCTTGTTATAAGAAATAACGTGTTTTCCATCTCTTGTACAAATGCCTACATCAAACCTGTGTGTGTGAATATTGCCTCTTTGTTCCCCAAGAATATTTTTGTTTCATTAAAATTAAACTTTCACCAGTGTTAAGGTTAACACTGTTTATCATAATCACTCAACCATCTTGGACTCAAGGTGGATACTTCATTTTATTTTCTAGTTGTATTAAAGAGAGTCCTGCATCCTCTGTCTACTCAATACTAGGGAGAAAACACCTAACATAACAACTTACGCGAAGGCTATCTTGATATTTTTGACTTTAATTTATGTGAGACACATTTTTAAGAGTATTTTTAAGGGTGATGAACTAAAATATATTTAATATATTTTTTGAATCAACATAAAATATGCTGGCTTGCTGACATTCTTAAAAAGCCAAAGCAGACACAATCTGCTTTCAGAAAAATGGATGCCCAGACCACTAAAGGGGAAGTGTTATTTTGGTATGGATAGAATAATATTACATGCAGCCATCTCATTCTATAGATAACTTTATTTTTTTAAACTGATCATATATGCTTTATTTATACACAGACACACCCACACCTATATATATAATCCTTATTTTTATTGGATTTTTTATTTATTTACATTTCAGATTGTGTCCTTTCCTGATTTCTCCCCCAGAAAATCCCTATTCCATCACCCCTTCTCCAGATTCTATGAGGGTGTACCCACACCCACTTCTGCCTTCCTGGTCTCACATTCTTTTACACTATGGCATCGAGCCTTCACAGGACCAAGGGCCTCCTCAACCATTTAGACCCCAAAAGGCCATCCTATACTATAAATATGACTGGAGCCATGGGCCCCTACTCCTTGGCTGGTGGTTTAAATTCTGAAGGCCCTGGTTGGTTGATATTGTTTTTCTTCCTATGGGATTACAAATCTCTTCAGCTCCTTCAGTCCTTTCTCTAACTATTTCATTGGGACCCTGTGATTACTTCAATGGTTGGCTGCCAATATCCCCCACTGTATATGTCATGTTCCTGCAGAGCATCTCAGAAGATAGCTCTATTAGGTTCCTGTCAGCATGTACTTCTTGGCATATACACTTGCGTCTGTGTTTGGGATGGATGCCCAGGTGGGGCAATCAATGGATGGCTTTTCCTTCAGTCTCTGCTACAATCTTTCTTTCTGTATTTTCTCTTATGAGTATTTTGTTGCCCTTTCTAAGAAAAGCAACACTTGTGTATTCCTTCTTCTTGAGTTTCACATTTTCTGTGAATTGTACCTTAGGTATTATGAGCTTTTTGGCTAATATCTTGTTATCAGGGAATACATACCATGAGTGTTCTTTTGTGATTGGGTTATATCACACAGAATGATATTTTCTAGTTCCATCCTTTTCCCTGTGAATTTCATGTAGTAATTTTTTATTCGATATATTTTTATTTACATTTCAAATGATTTCCCCCTTTTCTGGCCCCCCACTCCCAAAAGTCACATAAACCCCCCTCCCTTCCCCTGTTCTTCCATCCATGCCTTCCCACTTTCCTGTTCTGGTTTTGCCCTATACTGCTTCATTGAGTCTTTCCAACAATGGAGAAGTGTTCCTTTTTCTCCACATCCTTGCCAGCCTCTGCTGTCACTTGAGATTTTGATCTTAGCCATTCTAACTTAGATGAGGTGGAATCTCAGGGTTGTTATACATTTCCCAGATAACTTAGAATGTGCTGTACTTCATTTTTAATAGGGTTATTTGGCTCTTGGAGTCTAGTTCCTTGAGTTCTTTGTGTAATTTGGATATTTGCCCTCTATCAGAAAAGGAATTGTTAAAGAAATTTTCCAGATGGCAGTTTTTTTTTTTTTTTAACCTGATGATAGTGTCCGTTTCCTTAAAAACACTTTTCAATTTTATGAAATCCCATTTGTCTATATGTGAACTTGGAAACTGTGTTATTGGTATTCTGTTCAGGAAAAATTTCCCCTGCATCAATGTGGTTGAGGCCATTTTCTGCTTTCTGTTCTATTAGGTTCAGAAGTGTGTATCATTTTATGATGTAGAACTAGGGGTAGCCACCAGAAAGTCCCAGATGACAGGAAACCAAAAGATATACAGGACCCAGTGTGGATGACATTAGGTGAAATACACAATAAAGAGGAGGGAGACCCTGTAGAGACCATACAGAGAGTTTAAACCCATCCTCTGGTTGGGGGAAGGGTCCAACAAGCCATGTGAAGAATTTTAACCCATAATTGTTCTTTCTAAAGAAAATACAGGGACAAAGATTGGAACAGAGACTAATGGAAAGACTATCTAGTGACTGCCCCACCTGAAGATACATCCCATATTGAGCCACCAAACACAGACACTATTGCTGACACCAAGTATTTCTTGCTGAAAAGTATCCTAATATTGATGCATGATGACCTATGATTTTATAGATCATATGTTTCAAAAGTGTATTTTAATATATGCATAGAAGTGTTTGATTGATAGTGTGTGTCAGCATTCCTCGAATACATTTCTATCAATTACCAGAAAAGGGCACTAAATATTCTGAAATTAGAGTTGCAGGCAGTTGTGTGCAGCAGTGTGGATGCTGGCAACCAGACCTGTTTCCTCTGGAAGAGTAGCAATTGATCTTAATCTAAGAATCTTCTGAAAGCTCTAAAGGGGTTTCCAGCCTCTTACTGGGCTATATCTCTCCAACTCACAATGACAGTGTTTGATTTCTCACATGTATTTCTGTGTAAGCAGATTGATGATTCAATCACCATGCTGGGAGAGAATCTAGAGATATAGATTGTCAGCTATGAACATCATCTTTTAAAAACCTATGGAAAAATAAAACTGTTAGTGGAACCAGGTTTTTTTACTGGCTCAGATATAGAAAATATTTGGAAACAAATTATCTAGGCACATTGTATGGTCAGTGAACAAAACAATGGCAGCACTGGTTGACATGACTCTTCCTGAGGCTCAACTAGTGATGATTGATTTCTTATATCCATTGTTCTCAGATTCTTGATATGATTAAATAATGACTGTTGATGAGTAGATATGCATCCTGATATTTTAAAGTAGAGATGACTGTTTTTATATAAAACATTAGATTTGTTATTCTCTTAAGATTCTTATAAGATTCTACTTAAAAATAATTAATAAAATTATTACTCCTATCTTTTAACTGAATTTTTCTGCCTCCTGGTAAAAGAAACTGGATAAACTTGCTTACACACACTTTGTTAATCTATTACAAGATTGCTTTAGTTGGAAATGTACATGGGTTGTTGTACAGAGCCATATTTGGGCAGTCATGCACATGGTTTGAGTTTGACATTGGTCAAGGACAATCCCTGGCTTCTGGCAGGAATCTGCCATTAGGACATAATAGGGAAGTAGGTTACAGCAGGAATTTTTATCCTAGGGTGGATCTCAGTGAAAGTGAAGCTCATTGTTCCTCCAGGTCTAGGAATTCCTGAATTAAGCAGGTGACCCACCTAGCTGCTGGAGCAGTTGAGATAAGGACCTCCAAGAGAAGCTAGACAACTTCCACTGAAACTCAGCCCCAGAACTCAGCCTGGAGTCTTGGGGGAAGGGTTTGCCCAAACTGTTAAAAGGTCTGACCACCATTAAAGATTCTGGCCTTGATCAGTGAAATATTGTCTTGGCCCTCCTTCTTTTCGCCCCTTCTCCATCCATCCCTCAGCTTCTGTTCCAGCAACCCAGTTCGTAATAGCTGCAGGCAGCTATGGAATACAACAGAGTGGTGCCTGGACGCAGGGATGGATTCAAGACGGCTTCTTGAGGTGACCATGTCTTGGCGAAGCTTCGTGGGAAAATGGAAAAAGGAAAAGATGCTATCCTGCATCGTGAGCTAGAGGATATGGACTATGTGAGGCAGTATGGACCCAGTGCTGAACTCGCTTAGGGGGCAGACAGTGGAATATGGGGAAGGAGCTTGGTAGGCATTTGTCCAAAGCTCATAAGAGCTGATTTAGGTGATAAAGAAAAGGGTTTTAAACATAGGCATATGTCCGCAGCCTCCTTGAAAGAGCTGCTATAAAGAGGAAAATGGATGCAATTGCTTAACAACAAGCATGATTCTCTTTCTGTGTATCTTTCCGTGTTGCTTGTCCCAGTGCACTGACTGTTTATGTGTACGTTTATGTCCTCTCTGTTTGTGTGTGTGTGTGTGTGTGTGTGTGTGTGAATGACTGTTTGTTTCATGTTAAAAAGAAAAATTTGTAAGGATTTCATCTGCTGGCAACCTCTTGAGCCAGCCGCATTTTGTGTGGGGACTGATTAAAAGCCTTGCCGCAGCACAGCTCATTCACCCAAGAGGCAAACATGGCTGGGGAAAAAGTTGCTTTTAAAAGCCCAGAAGCCTCAAGGTTTGGGAAAACTTTGGTTTAACTTATGAAAATTGTGTAATCGCTTTATACTTGTTTCTAATTGATCTTAACGGTATAAGTTTTTACATATCTTGACTATAGAGTTATAAATTAATTGGTTATGATTTAAAAGGTATAGCATTATTAAGAAAAGGTTAGTTTAAAACTGGTGATTCAGTATTGGAGCCATCTTAACTAGCTACAGGTGGCGTAATGCAACTCATGCCTTGTTCTTGTTTATAATTAGTCTTAAAGGTATATTTTACATGTCTTGGCTATATAGAGTATTGTCGCGTCCACCCTCACCGGCAAGGAATGACGCAACACAGGAAGATCTTCTTCAAGCAGTTTACTCAGAACCCTTGTATTTCTTCTACTTCTTCTCCTTCTTCTGACCCCGAGAGAATCAGCCCAGCCCTTAAATACTAATAGCCAGACAATCAGGCTTAGCCACGTGGGCATTGCTGATAGGTTGTATCCACGTGGAAGGCGCAAGACTCAACAGGCTCCACACAAATAAGGACTTGTTAACAGTTAACGACAGTTAACGACAGTTAACTGGCAAGCAGCTCCCTATAGAGTATTGGCTTATACGTCATTGGACGTGATTTAAAAGGTATAATGCTATTAACAAAAAGTTATTTTAAAGCTGGTAGTTTACGGTAGTTGCCATTTTAAACAACACATGGCATGATGTAACCCAGGAAATACAGGCCTTTAAGATGCTTCTAAATTGGCATGGTGTTTTGTGTGAATCTTGGTCTGGAGATTGGACTTAATGAAGATTAAGATTTAAAATAATGTTTCTTTAATAAGTTACACTGGAAGACAAACCTTGTGCTGTAAAATAATGTATTTGCCATTGATTTTAAAGAAAATAGATTTTTTAACATTGGGATTTGCTTCCAAAATTGCAGTTGTGCTCTAATGCAAGGAAAAATTGAGTTACAATAAAAATCGCCAGTGTGTCATTGGCTGCAGTTTTCAGTTTGCAGGCTCACGATTCTTAAAATATCTTGTAATTAAGATAACTTTGAGAGTGATACAGCTGTGGCCATTATAGGCCTATTGCCACTTTTCTACAACTTTATGGGCCAAAATGGTAGGAGCAAAATTTAACCCTCCAAGATTAAAAAGGATATCTCAGTAGAAATGTATTTGATATCAAGCATGTTCCTTTTACTAGGAAATTACAGGTTTCTTTTGTCATTTAACCCTCAAATACTTTAAATTTAATCCTTAAATTACTTTCTTTAGTAATTTAAACCTGTAAATTGTTACAGGTTTTTTTTTGTTTTTTGTTTTTTTTTTGTTTTTTTGTTTTTTTGTTTGTTTTTTTGTTTGTTTATTTTTTTTGTTATTTAAAATGTCCTTGCAGGACTGGTAGGTTTGGGTCTGGTCTTAGATAAAAGGCTCAGATTAGAAGATATTTACATTTGAGGAATCTCATACAATGTCCTTGCCAAGGACTCAAGGTGGATCCTAGGGCAGATAAAATATTTCACACTTGAGTTAATGCAAAGCTTAGAGCTGCCTCAGTGAAAGCTAGTGAGGAAGCTTGTGAGAAACTGTTTCTGCCTTACAGGGCTCACCTAGGGAGTGTTTGGCTAAAAGAACATTCTTGAAATACTTCTCAGGTGTGGTTTAAAATGCAGTTCAAATCTAGGAAAGTTCAATAAGGCTATAGAGGCATTAACATTTGGCCTGTCTACTCTCTACAAAATTATTGTAGATTTAAAGGGTTGATTTTTTTGCTTTACATTCTGATAATTATAAAAGCATTTAATTCTAACTTTAAAGAAACAATAAAACAATTTCATTAGAAGGTTTTTGCCTCAAGGAATGGTTAATAGACTTACCTCATGTGAGAAAAAAATGTTTTGTTTCCGTTTCAATGCAAGAAGCTGGGATCTTAGATTTTTCAGTGTATAATGTTCATGGAATGTTTGTTACAGGCCTTTGCTCCTAACTATGGACTTTTCGAATTTTAAGTAAATGGTTTTCAAAGGTTGTTAAGATATATTAATTGGCTTTAACTTATATTTACCTCATCTTAAGCTTGACATAGGAGGTCTTAAACCTCTGTTTTCAAGGTAGAAAACGTTTGTGCCTTGCTTCAAGAAGCAATCAAATTGATTATTAATGGTTGATCTATTACATGGCAAGCATTTTTAGGCAAAATTAATAATTGTTATCCAAAAGATAATTTGTTACCATCAGATCACATGAAGTTTTTCCCTGCTTCAGCACAAATACTATAGCACCTATTTTTGAGATGTTAAAAATCAAGCTTTTAATATAGTAAATATATTTATATATTTATAAAAATATAAATATAAATATATATATATATAAATATATATATATATATATAGCTCATGGTTTATAATTGCTTAAAATTGTTCCATTTTAATACTGTTAATTCTTTTATTAATTTTTTTTATTCGATATAATTTATTTACATTTCAAATGATTTCCCCTTTTCTAGCCCCCCACTCCCCAAAAGTCCCGTAAGCCCCCTTCTCTTCCCCTGTCCTCCCACCCACCCCTTCCCACTTCCCCGTTCTGGTTTTGCTGAATACTGTTTCACTGAGTCTTTCCAGAACCAGGGGCCACTCCTCCTTTCTTCTTGTACCTCATTTGATGTGTGGATTATGTTTTCGGTATTCCAGTTATCTAGGTTAATAACCACTTATTAGTGAGTGCATGCCATGATTCACCTTTTGAGTCTGGGTTAACTCACTTAGTATGATGTTCTCTAGCTCCATCCATTTGCCTAAGAGTTTCATGAATTCATTGTTTCTAATGGCTGAATAGTACTCCATTGTGTAGATATACCACATTTTTTGCATCCACTCTTCTGTTGAGGGATACCTGGGTTCTTTCCAGCATCTGGCAATTATAAATAGGGCTGCTATGAACATAGTAGAGCATGTATCCTTATTACATGGTGGGGAATCCTCTGGGTCATTAAGCTGGTAATGTATGCTCTCTCCATTTTCTTTTTGGAGGCACTCGGGGCTATGAGTTTTCCACTTAGCACTGCTTTCATTGTGTCCCATAGATTTGGGTATGTTGTGTTTTCATTTTCTATGTTCTATATATATCTGTTAAATCTAATTGGTCCAAAGCTTCAATTAGTTTCATTGTGTCCCTGTTTAGTTTCTGTTTTCCTGATCAGTCCATTGAGGAAAGTGCAGTGTTGAAGTCACCCACAATTATTGTGTTAGGTCCAATGTGTGCTTTGAGTTTTAATTAAGTTTCTTTTATGAAAGAGGGTGCCCTTGCATTTGGAGCATAGATGTTCAGGATTGAGAGTTCTTCTTGTTGTATTTTTCCTTTGACCAGCAAGAAGTGTCCCTCAGAGTCTCTTTTGATGACTTTGGGTTGAAAGTCAATTTCATCTGATATTAAAATGGCTACTCCAGCTTGTTTCCTGAGACCATTTGCTTGTAAAATTGTCTTCCAGCCTTTTACTCTAAGGTAGTGTTTGTCTTTGACCCTGAGGTGTGTTTCCTGTAAGCAGCAAAATTTAGGGTCCTGTTTGTGTATCCAGTCAGTTAGTCTGTGTCTTTTTATTGGGGCATTAAATCCTTTGATGTTAAGAGATATTAAGGAATAGCGATTGTTACTTCCTATCATTTTTGACCTTATTTTTTTAATTTGATTGCTTAACTTCTTTTGGGTTTGATGAAAGGTTACTATCTTGCTTTTTCCAGGGTGAAGTTTCCCTCCTTGTATTGGTGTTTTCCTCCTATTATCCTTTGTAGGGCTGGGTTTGTGGATAGATATTGGGTAAACTTGGTTTTGTCATGAAATATCTTAGTTTCTCCATCTACGGTGATTGAGAGTTTTGCTGGATATAGTAGTTTTGGTTGACATTTGTGTTCTCTTAGAGTCTGCATGAGATCTTCCCAGGACCTTCTAGCCTTCATAGTCTCAGGTGAAAAGTCTGCTGTGATTCTGATAGGTCTTCCTTTATATGTTACTTTGCCTTTTTCTCTTACTGCCTTTAATATTCTTTCTTTGTTTAGAACATGTGGTGTTTTGAGTATTATGTGACGGGAAGTATTTCTGTTATGGTCCAGTCTGTTTGACGTTCTGTGGGCTTCTTGTATATTCTTGGGCATCTCTCTCTTTAGGTTAGGGAAGTTTTCTTCCATAATTTTATTGAAGATATTTGCTGGCCCTTTAAGTTGTAAATCTTCACTCTTGTCTATGCCTATAATCCTTAGGTTTGGTCTTCTCATTGTGTCCTGGATTTCCTGGATATTTTGGGTTGCAAGCTTTTTGCATTTTGTATTTTCTTTAACTGTTGAGTCCATGGTTTCTATGGAATCTTCCACATCTGAGATTCTTTCTTCTATCTCTTGTATTCTGTTGTTGATATTTGCACATCTGTCCCCTGATTTCTTCCCAAGACTTTCTATCTCCAAAGTTGTCTCCCTTTGAGTTTTCTTAGTTGTTTCTACTTCTAATTTTAGATCCTGGATGATTTTGCTTAGCTCCTTCACTTGCTTGTTTGTGCTTTCCTGTAATTCTTTAAGAGATTTTTGTGTTTCCTCTTTCATGACCTCAGCCTGTTGACCAAAGTTCTCCTGCATTTCTTTAAGTGTTTTTTGCGTTTCCTCATTTTTGGCTTTTGTATTCTCCTGGATTTCTTTCAATGATTTTTGTGTTTCCCTTGCAAGGGCTTCTAACTTTTGATCCAATTTCTCCTGAATTTCTTTAAGTATGTCCTTCATGTGTTCCTGTACCAGCATCATGACCAGTGATTTTAAATCCAAATCTTGTTTTACTGGTGTGATGGGGTATCCAGGACATGTTGGTAGAGGAGAATTGGGTTCAGATGTTGCCATATTGCCTTGATTTCTGTTAGTGACGTTCCTGCATTTGCCTTTTGCCATCTAGTTCTCACTGGTGTTAGTTTGTCTTGTCAGTGCTGGACTCACCAGTGCAAGCTGCCCCTTCCCAGTTGGCCTCTGGTGCACAGCTTACCTCCTGCACTGCCTGTAGACAGGGTGCTGCTGCCTAGGCTGTTCAGATCCCGAAGCAGGCACCCGAAGGCTCCCACTGGGGCCCGCTGGATTCACTGGAGCACACTGACTTCTCCCAGCTGGCCTCCCGGAAGCCCCTCTAGCCTCTTGCAGGACCTAGAGATGTGGTGCTGCTGCCCAGGTTGATCTCAGTCTGTCAGATATCTCTGGAGTCCGAAACCAAGATAGATGTGAGCCTCTCCTGACTGGCGGGAGGCCGAGTTCTGAAGTGGCTTCTGTGCAGCGAAAGGTGCCGCAAAACCGCAGCTGCTTGCAGCCCGGCTGATCAGCGAAGGTCAGTGGTCGTGCGCACAGGGGCTGACTGGACCCTGTGTTGCCTTGGTTCCACTGCTGATGGCCCTTCAGCTGGAGCAGCCACTGCTGCACTGCCGCCGCCGCCGCCGCCCCAGTGTTTTCTTTTTTCTTTTTTTTCATAATCAATGGACTCTTTTTTTTTAATTGCTTTTCTTTTTTTTTTCAATTTTTTTAATTCGATATATTTTTTATTTACATTTCCAATGGTTTTCCCCTTTCTAGCCCCCCCACTCCCCGAAAGTCCCATAAGCCGTCTTCTCTCCCCCTGTCCTCAGACCCACCCCTTCCCAATTCCCCATTCTGGTTTTGCCCTATACTGCTTCACTGAGTCTTTCCAAAACAAGGGGCCACTCCTCCGTTCTTCTTGTACCTCATTTGATGTGTGGATTATGTTTTGGGTATTCCAGTTTTCTAGGTTAATATCCACTTATTAGTGAGTGCATACCATGATTCATCTTTTGAGTCTGATTTACCTCACTTAGTATGATGTTCTCCAGCTCCATCCGTTTGCCTAAGAATTTCATGAATTCATTGTTTCTAATGGGTGAATAGTACTCCATTGTGTATATATACCACATTTTTTGCATCCATTCTTCTGTTGAGGGATACCTGGGTTCTTTCCAGCTTCTGGCAATTATAAATAGGGCTGCTATGAACATAGTGGAACATGTATCCTTATTACATGCTGGGGAATCTTTTGGGTATATGCCCAGGAGTGGTATAGCAAGATCTTCTGGAAGTGAGGTGCCCAGTTTTCGGAGGAACTGCTAGACTGATTTCCAGAGTAGTTGTACCAATTTGCAACCCCACCAGCAGTGGAGGAGTGTTTCTCTTTCTCCACATCCTCGCCAGCACCTGCTGTCTCCTGAATTTTTAATCTTAGCCATTCTGACTGGTGTAAGGTGAAATCTCAGGGTTGTTTTGATTTGCATTTACCTAATGACTAATGAAGTTGAGCATTTTTTAAGATTTTTCTCCACCATCCGAAATTCTTCAGGTGAGAATTCTTTGTTTAACTCTGTACCCCATTTTTTAATAGGGTTGTTTGGTTTTCTGGAGTCTAACTTCTTGAGTTCTTCATATATATTGGATATTAGCCCTCTATCTGATGTAGGATTGGTGAAGATCTTTTCCCAATTTGTTGGTTGCCAATTTGTCCTCTTGATGGTGTCCTTTGCCTTACAGAAACTTTGTAATTTTATGAGGTCCCATTTGTCAATTCTTGATCTTAGAGCATATGCTATTGGTGTTCTGCTCAGAATCTTTCTCCCTGTACTGATGTCCTCAAGGGTCTTCCCCGGCTGAAAACATCCAATGGATAAAAGATAGCCTTTTCAACAAATGGTGCTGGTTCAACTGGAGGTCAGGATGCAGAAGAATGGGAATTGATCCATTCTTGTCTCCATGTACTAAGCTCAAATCCAAATGGATCAAGGACCTCCACATAAAGCCAGACACTCTGAAGCTAATAGAAAAGAAACTGGGGCAGACCCTTGAGTACCAGTGTTTTCATATCCTTAAAGAAGGCTTCAAAAATTTGAAGTAAAAGAACTTGCAAAAGGTAGAATTATTTGTCACATTTCTTAAAGTTAGGACTTAAAAATTTCAAGAGTTAACAAATTGTTTCAAGGAAATCAGCTTTATAAAGGTCATCCCCATTCCTGAAAATTGTATTCAATCCAGACTTTACTGCAAAGAAAGGGAAATAGACCTTAGAGTTACTCATTTGTATTTTCTTGTTCCTCAAACTTCCCATGTGAGACTACTTCCTGTAGAAACCCAAAGAAGCCTGGACTTTCTTTCCCATTGCTATTTATCTATGTCTTTTTGGCAGGTCTCTCATTTATTTTTTCATCAAAATCATTTTCCTTTCTTGCATTAATATGGGCAAGTTTTGGATCAGTGTTCAGGTTAATTGCTTCATAACCATTAGTGTCCATTTCTGTAAGTAGTGGTTTCTTATTTACACCTGTTTGTCCATTAATGAGTAAGCCTTCAACTTTTCATTTACTTTGTTCAGTATTTCTCTTGGTACAAAAGATTACTATTGCTGATAGTTCCATCTTCTTTCTCTGACTGGCTGTTACTACTACTTGAGACAGTTGGGGGAGGGGATAGTGCTTGGCTAGAAGCAACACTTTCACTTTCATCCAAAAGTTGATCCATGTAATCCATTACACCAGAATGAAGATATTTCTTTTTTCCAACCCTTTTTTTGCTGAGCAAAGAAATCATAATGCTCAGACTTTTTCTATATGAATGCTACACGTTCATTGACTGATCTTGTTCAGATTTTATTAGCCTGAATCAGGTGAAAATATTTTCCATAGGCTTCAGCCCTTGCTCATATTTTCTACATTCTTCCTCTGTTCATACATATAATTCCTCTTTTATATGAGATCCTTCAGGAATTGCTTCTAAACCTTTATTGTCCCCTATTCAAGATGCATCCTTAAGAAAGACAATCCCTTTATTTTCTGGTAAATATTCTGCATCCCAGAGAAGCTGATCATCATTTTCATACACTTTTTCAGTTTTTTTTGAATCTCCAAATACCAACTGGAATCTCAGCTTGAAACATGGAGCTCACCATGATTTCCTTTTTTCAATCTTCTTAGGGAATATAATCTTCATCTTCTTCTGATTATTCTTTTATTTCATTATTGGTATCAAAATATTGACATCAACATGTATGGATTTCCTGAACATCTTGGGTATTAACAGATTATGAGGGATCTTCATTGGAAGACTGAATTTCATCCTCCTGTCCAGATGAATTCTTTATATTATATTCTTTATATTCCCCACTATAGCCACTCTTATCATCATTATCAACATCATCATCACCTTCACATTCCTCCTCCTCCTCTTCCTCCTCATCTTCTTTACATAACCAAACTATGCTGTTATGAAAATAGAGGCTTAGAAGCTCAGGGATTGGAATGTCACATTCCCTATTTCAAAATGGAAGTTGGTCTCTCCTTTCAATATTTTTCTTCTTCCAACATTGGCTCATTATCAAAATCATGTACCAGCATGTCAGCTGATGGAGCAAACTCATGGTTCTTTAATCTTGCTGAGACTCCTGAACTTGAGTACTCAAGAGATGGCTCAACCATGTTGACTAAGCCAGCAGGTCATATAGCCACTTCTGGTCATGGCCAGTACCCAGATGTGCTCCTGAGGCAGAGGGCTACTTCTGTCTACTCCTCTCTGCTGTGGGAACATCAAGTACTATATTAATAGGTAGGGGGAGAGTGGTCAGCCTTATCTAGTCCCTGCTTTTAGTGGGCTTACTCTAAATTTCTTTCCATTTAGTTTGAGGCTCACTATTTGTTCATTGTTTCTTTGCTATGTTTAGGAATGGGTTTTGCATTCTTGATCTACCAAGCCTTTTGCCATGAAAGGATGATTTATTTTGTCCAATGCTTCTCAGCATCTAATGAGATGATGACTATCTCCCACAATTAACTGAAGAGTTCCCGAAGATCAACAGCAAGTAATGGAAGGAAAGTCAGTTTTCTCCAGGAACAAGCCCTTTGATAGGATGCCAATGTGAAGTGTTCAGCTCAACATCCAAGTATATCTGTACATGTAATGATAAATGGACTCAGTGCATGCTACATATATGTTTGTGGAAATAATAATAATAATAATAATAATAAAATGATTCAGAATTAAATAATAATGTAAGAATTTTCTGAGATGGGAAGATTAATTTCAGATGGAATTCTTTAAAGAAAATGAAACAATTTCAGGGCAGTACAGCCACAAAACAGCTCATCAATTATGTATTGTTGGGGCATGATTAATAAATTAATTAAAATCAAACATATATAAATCAAAACAATATCTCCATTTACCTATATTTTCTAGCTGTCCTATTTTGATATAATACAATTGATTATTTTTGAAGCTTTATAAAGAATATACTTTCTTGTTACTTAAGTGTATTTGTGTTCAGTAAACCTTGGGAGAATGCTATTTGTAAAAGAAAATTAGTGATACTTAACATACTTACCTTTTAATCTTTAAAATGAAATTTCTATGAAGTGTAATTATCATCATTCTCACTCTTTACAAGAGATATAACTAAGGCAAGTATAAATAAAGTACAATGTCTGAGTCATAGGGTAAGGATGAAGCTATGTGCCAGGATTGCATTCTAGCCATGGTGTATCCTTTCTACTGCTTGCTTCAGAAATAACTTCAGAAATGAAGAGGGGATTGCATAAGGAGTAGGTACTGATCTGAAGATATGATTGGAACACACTTAATGTTTAGTTTTCAAAACAAGAATTATTTTAAAATTAGTGAACTTTTAAAGATCATAAACATACTAACAGTATCTGAAAATATTTTCTTTCATTTTTGTCTTCAAGAGAAGATACTCAGTGTGGTACAAGCCTTGATTTCATCATAATATGTAAATATAGTCTTGTAACTATGTGCCACTATAAACCTCCCTTCTTCACAACATGTACACTGTGTCAATAGCCATTAAACATGGTCTAATATTGACAGTATATTTACCCCGTATGTATTCATTACATTTTTAATTACTGTGATAAAATTTGCTGACCAAAAGAAACTTAAGAGAGACTTTATATTGGTTTAGAATTCTAGTTGGAATGTTCACCATGGTAGAGTAGCAAAAGGAACAGAGAACATGTACAGAGCATATCCAAAATTAGGCAAGGCCCAAGGTTGAAAGATGTGGTCACTCAGCCATCTCAAAAATTTTTAGCCAAGAACTGCTCCTGTGAAAATGAAATACATGAACAAAGAGTGGAGTAGAAACTGAAAGGTTGTCCAGAGACCACCCCACCTTGGCATCCATCCCATATCAAGATACCAAACACAGACAGTATTTCTGATGCCACGAAGTTCTTTCTGGCAATATCCTGACATGGCTGCTTTTTGAGAGGCTCTGTCAGAGCTTGAATGACACTAATGCTGATGTGTGCAGCCACCCTTAAAAAGGTCATAGGGACATTAATAGAGGATATAAGGGATGGGCTGAAAGACATGAAGGGTTGGCATTCCCATAGGGAAAACAAAAAATATCAACAACCCAGACCCCATAGACATCCTAGGGACTAAAGCACCAACTCAAGAGGATCCAAGGCTCCACCTGTTTTATAGAATAGCATTTTCTGGCATTATTGAAGGGAAGACATTTGGCCCTATGAAAGCTTGACTCTCTAGGAGAATTGTCGACTGTGAGGTGGCAGTGGTTGGGGTGCATAGGAGAGTACTGTCATAGAAACCTGAGGGTGGAGTGATGTGATTTGGGTTTTGACAAGGGGAAACCAGATAGGAGATAACATTTGAAATACAAATAAATAAAATATTCAATTTTTAAATTATAAATAGTTAGGATCTTCCCTTGAAGAACAGCTTCCATGAAATCAATCTATAAGGCATTTTCTCAATTAGTGATGAAGGGTGGGAGTGCCCATGGTGGGTGGTGTCACCAATGGGCTGGTGGTCCTGGGTTCTCTAAGAATGCAAACTTGGCAAGTCAGGAGAAGCAAACAAATAATTAACATCCCTCCAGCTGATGGGATCAGTTGTTACTTCCTACATTGTTTGAGTTCCAGTCCTGAATTCATTAGTTAATGAACAGCAATGTGAAAGTGTAAAATGAATAAATCCTTTGCTCCACAGTTTGCTCCCTAGTCATAAAGTTTTGTACAAGACACATCCCTAAGGATGCAGCGTCACTGGAAAGCCCTACAATCTAGTTTAGATGGCTTGCACACACTGCAAACCATTCTACCTATTTCTAGAGCCTACAAACCTACCTCTTCTGCCAAAGATGTGTGGCCATTCCTCTCTACCTCTGTGGCACTGTTGTACAAGTTCATAAACATACTACCTCAACACTCTTGCATTGGAGTGTTGCTCATAACTGTCTGTTCTTACACCCCAATATAAAGGACTCACCACACCCAAACAGCTATTTCCACAGTGAGATACTTTATTAAGCTGGGAAAAAAGGTTAGAGTGTTTGATTTCTTATTTAGGCTGAAACACAGCAGTAAACGACCTACAGTTGTAATTTTTAAGATCAGAATCACTGAGGTCTATTTTAGAATGTGCTAGGATGCAATGATATATTTTGTTTGTGGATATTATTCAGAAAAAGTAAAGTGTGCTTTTGACTGGTGGTCTCAAACATAGTGATAGCAGGATCTTGGTAGTGAGCCTTAGAAGAAGGAGATCTCCAAATTTAGAAATACAGTTTCAGTGGTGGGACTAGCATTAGGAATGTAATATTACAGTTTTTGGCAAAGAATTGGGAGAAAGGCAAAACATGCTCTACATGATAAAGTTAGTCAGTGTCCCTTTCACCACAGCCTTGTGAAATTTTTAAAGTTTTCCCAGGACTTGCTAAACATTAGATTTTTTTCTATGTTTATAGTATATAAAAAAATTGTCAGCCTGTTGTTATAAATGTGGCAATAATTTTTAAAATGCATTATGCTGCAGAGACAAAGCAAGAAAAAAGTGAAACTGTCAGAGGCCAAACTGTGGAAAATCAGACCCTCAACAGCTCTCACCTTGATATTCCACTGACCTTTAGGTTTATAGTTGAACCACCCCCTTCTTCACACAAAGCTGATCAACTGGTTCTCATCCTGGCCAAACACCTGCGGTTGTCTAGGCAGAACCAGCATTCCAGAAATGCTGCTGGATGCCACAGCAAGCATGCTTCCCGGATGAACTTTCCTCCTTCTGTGCTTTTAGCATTCCCCTCAGCCCCTCCCTACTTCCTCTTATGGAGTATTCAAAACCAGGCATTTTGCTTTTCATTAAAGAGGCTTTGAAAAGACCCCCCTTTTGTTTGGCCTCACTCCCTTTTCCTGCACGTTTCTCTCTTTCAGGCTTGGGTTCCTCTCAGCTCCCTGAATAACTAGGTCCCACGGGTCGACATGAAACTATCCCATCCCATAGAACCTAGTTATTCGGGGAGCTGAGGGGTACCCAATCTTGAAGAGAAATGGGGGCGAAAGAAAAGCGAAGCCAAGTAAAGGGGGTGTCTTGTCAAGGCTTGTTTAATGAAAAAGCTGAACGCCCTTTTGAACTCATCATTAGAAGAAGTAGGGAGGGGCTAAGGGGAATGCTGAAGGCACAGAAAGAAGAAAGGTCATCAGGGGTGGATGGTGACTCTGGCTTGAAGCTTCTGCAGTTTTCCTGGAATGCTGATTCCGCCCAGACCATCCCTGGTGTTCAGCCAATATAAGGATCAGTTGATTCTCATTATGGCCCTGTGTGAAGGAGAGGGTGGTTCAGCTGTGAACCACAAGGTCAGTGGACTCTCAAAGTGAGAGCTGTTGAAAATCTGGTTTCCCAGAATTTGGTTTCCCACATGGAACAATTTTGATTGGTACCAGTTATCTATCTTATGAACATTGCAGGGAGAAATTACAGGAAATAACAATGAGAAAATACTGATGACATTAGATTATTTTCAGTGCTGAAATTGCAGATGGAAGGACACCCAGAAAGAAAGACAGTAATCAAAGTTAAATGCTGAATATTTTACTAATGTATTGAAGTTCCAGTTGTGCTCCCTCCTGGCAGTGGGAGTGCTTTATGAGGGAAATCAACTTCTTACTCAATTTCTAAAAAAAAAAATAAAAGAAAAACTAATGTATTCAAATTACAGAGAGAAAAAGTAATCTCAGTCATAATATTTGATATTGGGTCTAGGACAAGGTTATCACTACATATTTAGTTTGGTTAATTTCTGACATCTAAAATGTGGAGCAGATTTTTTCCCCTGCTACCCACCAGGGGATGAAAAGGAATCATACCTGTCACAGAAATCTGGTTTACTGAGGTCCCTGGGGTCTGCCAGATTGTGGACCTTGTGGTCAGCCTTGAGAATTTCCTGGCTGAGGGGGTCTTTGCTGAGGGCCTCCTTGTGGTCTCTGGCCTTGAGCAGGTCTCTGCTGTTGACTTTCTTGTTGGAGTTGCTCTTCAGATGATTCCTGCTCCTCTCCTTTTTGTGGGGGTGGGCCTTGAGGAGGTCTCTGCTGTGGGCCTCCTTGTTGGGGTGGGCCTTGAGGAGGTTTCTGCTGTGGGCCTCCTTGTTGGGATGGGCCTTGAGGAGGTTTCTGCTGTGGGCCTCCCTGAGGGGGTGGGCCTTGAGGAGGTTTCTGCTGTGGGCCACCTTTTTGGGGTGGGCCTTGAGGGGGTTTCTGCTGTGGAGCTCCTTGTTGGGGTTGTCCTTGAGGAGATCCCTGCTGCTGGCCTCCTTGTGGAGTTGGGCCTTGAGGTGGTCTCTGCTGTGGACCTCCTTGTGGGGGTTGGCCCTGCTGGTTCCCATTAGCAGGGGGTCTTGGCTGGAATCCTGAAGGACGAGGCCTCTGGTTTTGGTTCTGGAGTTCTGAGTCATAAAAGCAAATAATAGATGAGTTTAGTTGTACTCAACTTTGTTCTCCTAATGCCAAAGACATTTCCACATTTCTAGATAATAACCTTTTACAGTTTCAATAAAAGATCCTGTTAAACCATGAACTTTGATGACCCCATGCAGATTATTCAGGACAAGTTTCCTTGGACTAATTGAAAGAGATAAATCAGTTCATATGTGGAGGTTCTCTTACTTCTTAGAGTTTAGGGAAAGTGGTCTTTTTATGAATTGAGGTCAAATAACTAAGTTTCATGGTAAAATTCATGTAGCTTGCTCAGAAGATTCATCTCATATGGAGAAATATTATCTGTGGAAGAAGAGTCTAAAAATCACAGACTATATAGTTCTCAATTAATAAATTCATCACAAGTTGATTTTGATAGGCTCAATACAATTCTCTTAGTATATAGTCACAAAGAAAAGAGATAGTGACACTTGTGTGCTTTTCCTGCTGAAATCAACTGAAATAGATCCAACAAGGAGTTGGAAGATGACATTGAGAAAATCTTGTTTCCATAGAAGTGTCAAATTAGGGAAATTCATCTAAATTTTATCTCCTATCAACCTTTCCTCTGTTTTAGAAAAGGTAAATTTCTTATTGTCAGGAATTTAGACTTCTGGCTTATTATAATTTGTTGCCCACCCATTTAATGTTCCTTATTATGAAAGTTGGAGCATTTTGGTCTGAAACTCTGTGAAATCTACATTCTTTAAGTAGTAAAAAGAGAAATCTTAATACAGTGTAGAATTATAAAACTTCCTCCTTACTAAAGACACATAAGGAGATTAAAGATTTTTGGTATTTGCTTTATACCAAATAGAGTTTTGATGGATGGCCAATGTATAGCAAAGCAAATGATACACAAAAGTGAGTTCACAGATGCAACTACAATCCGAGAGTTGGCAAGTGACTTTAGCTACAATCTGTCATTTCCTGAGGGAATTTTAATCACTGTTAAGAAAATGACCAGGTTGCATTAATTTGCCCTATGTTTGGTGACTATATCACTGAGTGGCAAAGGCTAAGTTACACATTACATTTTCTTCTGGTTGTCTCCGTTTAAATAGGATCTTGCTGCCTACACTGATTAAGTCATCTGTCTGTCTGTCTGTCTGTCTGTCTGTCTGTCTTTCTTTATGTCTATCTACTTTTCTATCTCTGTGTGATTTAAAATATTTATCTCTTCCAAATTTTCTATCCTCTAACTTTTAGTCTTCGCAAATAAAATTCATATGGTTAAGCATTTGAGTAAAGGATGAAAAATACACTCATAATGCATTGGAATGTTGAAACAGTTTGGAAAAAAGAAAATCTGTAAGATGTTATTATTTTTCTGTATTATAGTTTCAGGGTTATTACTTGAGTTTCCATCATTCAAATGGCTCTCATATCTGTTTTTCTGTAGTCTTCCCTTGATCAACAGTAAAGTAAGGCTACTGGCATATGTAGTTTAGTTTTACTACAACAGTGCCTTCAAATCTGAGACTCTATATTTTTAAAAAGTAAAACATTGTGTGGTCTCATTCATCTCTCATTACCTGTCCTGGGTTCCGTTTCTCTCCTCTCCTGAAGTGTTATCTCCTGTGCTTTAAAAAGAGTCATAACACAGACACATACATTGACATACCTCTACCAGGTTCCTGAGCAGAGCTCAGGGCCAACAGGACCACTGTGAACAGGACCACCAGCATCTTGGTAGAGGTTCTGATGTTTCTCCCAAGTCTGTGCTCAAAGAAAAAGACATTGCTTTTATAAGGAGGATCAGAAGAATCTCATCTTTGAATGCCACACTTTGCTATTTCATAATTGTCAAAGCAGGAAATTGTGCATCTTTTACTCCAAAGTGTTATTTTTGCCCATCAGGAAGATGCAAGAAAAAGCTGCCAGTGTCCCTCTTTTAATAATACAACAATAAGAATAACTTAGAAGAAAACCTGGTGTAAGAGACTATTCTAGATAGTGAAGATAAGGACTATCAATATATGAAATTCTTATTCTATTTGCTGACATTATCTCTGCATCAGGGTGCATTGTAGTAAGAATAGAATGTATACACAATTGCTTATATTGTCAATAAGATTTTATTCCAAATATAATATGGCCATTTTCTCTGATCAGTATAGCTTATCACTATCACTTTTTTGTTTGCATAATATATATATTATAACAAGACCCTTGGAATCACTAACCTGATAAACCTAAATAACATACCCACTATTCTCTTGGTCTAGCTGAATAGCAATACCATTGGCTAGTGAAACAAGAGGCCTATTAAATCGCTAAAATCTCAGCCAAAGTGACCTCACAAAACATATGAGGTTTACCTGAGTCCTCAATCTGTAATTTGGTGATGGATTTTTTTGAGCATTTTAAATTTCAAAATTCCATAGACAGCTCCACTTTTTAAATTGTTCTATTTAATTTGCTTAATGATACAATCATGGAGCTGAGCATGACAGAAACTTTTATGTTCTCCTCCAAGGGGCAAATGAATATAGTTATGATAGTTTTCTTTTTCTTTTTTTTTTTCTTTCTTGGAGGTACTAAATTTTTTTTATTAGATATATGCTTTATTTACATTTCAAATATTGCCTTCTTTCCTGTTTTCCCCAGGCCTCTTTATCTTCACATTATGCATATTCAAAATATGGCTGGAATTGTTTACATTTTATGTTTCAATATCTTTGTCTTTTCTATTAAAAAATTGTTCACCAGATGTTTTTTTAAAAAGGCATTCTTATGTGCCTTATATTTCTTGCTTACATTATCCTGCCTATATTATTATTTTTCAACATTTCTTTCTCCTTCTTCTCTTGAAAGAATTAATTTTAACTACTCTTAACTCAGGATATCTGTAGAAATTGTTGTGTGTTCCTTTGGTTTAGTAGAGTGTATGTGGCATTTTTGTCATACTTCCTTAGAGGTAGATTAGAAGGAGTTATAAAAGAGATAAAATCAGACTTGTGACCCATTTGTATTGTGGTTCACTAGGTTCTGTACTATCCCTGTGAATGTCACTCAGTTCTTTTCCAGCTGATTGTAGAGAATCAAGTAGAACGGTTCACTCATCAATGGATGGCATATACTACATTCTAATATATCCCATAAATAATAGTTACTGTCATAGTAATATATATGAAGTATTAGACCTGTACTCTAAAGGTCCTTTATTTAAAGTTCATCAATAACCTTTAGTTATCCTAAAAAGAAGCTGTTTTTCCTGCTTTTTTTGAATTTATGAAAAGCCCAATTTTCTTAAACTAGAATGTAGTCTCTATTTGTCAACAGGCCATGGGCTGTAACTTTCATAAAAACTACATAGCAAGGGAGCATGAAGATAAGTCATCCTTTCCAGGTTGTCACAGAAAAGCACCATAGTCAAGAATCATGCCTTGTGCTAGGTTGTACTTACTCTTCACATGCTTGAAAATTCCAACCTTTTCTTGACTCTTTGAAAATGGTAACATATCTGTTGATTCTTCCAAGTATCACTCTATTCAGGACATTTCACTGACTTTTTCAGTTTCATCAATGTGTGAAAGATGTTAGTGTATCATTAAACAAAAATATTATTTGTGACCTCAACAGGCACAATTGATGCAGGAAATATAATACACATAAAGGTGTATTTAATGGCTAATTCAGAATTAGAGTTTCCTTTATCTCATATAACTAATATTGAACCATATCTCCTTAATGAACACAGTCTTTATTTTACTCCCAACTTTGTGAAATCTCAGACTTCCCTATAAAGATGCTTCCTGAGGTTCACGATTTTCTGTTATATTTTTACCCAGATCTGAGGTTTATCATAGCTCTCAGATGACTATGCTGAAATATGAATTGGATCTGGAGGAGCTTACTAGTTTATGTACAACTAAAAGCAATAAATCACCCTTGCCTAAAATCTGTCAGTATCCACTGAAAGCATAGAGGTTAGTTTCAGAAGACTTAGTTACAAATAAACCAATGTAAATTGATGGGGTTAGGATACTGATGGTCCATCCTTACCTAAGTCCCTATTCGTAGTGGATGGTAATTTGTGTGTGAAAGTATTAGTTTTCTTGACAAGTGTGGTTGCTGGAAAGTTGTCTACTGGATGTATTCACATCCACTAGAACAGGCAATATGAATTAGAATTAATGGTATATAAAATTATAATAATCATAGGAAATTATGTTTGGAAGAGGGACATGTTGAAGATCTGTAGGTAAGGACTGTAAAGGAGTAGTCAGGAAAATGAACAAAAGTAAATATGTCATGACTACTTCAAGTAATAAGTAAAAAATGATGCATTGCCCCCGATTTTATTTTATTTTATATATATATAAAACACCTTGTTAGATGACTGCCATGTCCTATCCAACATATATCCTTTCCTTCTTCTTGCTCTCTCTAGATATTACAACTTAAATACACCAATCATTGTAAAGTCATTAATATCTTTAGACAGCAAAAATGAATTTTGATTCCCTCGGCTGGGTTATTTCACTCAGTTTTGGTTTTATCAGTACTAATTCTTTATTCTAAATTTTATATTCTTCTTTCTTTAGTTCTGAATAGATTTCTATATTGTGTATATACACCATATTTTCATTAGTCATTCAGTAGTGGATGCAGACTTAGTCTATTTCCATTTCCTGCCTCTTGTAAGATGGCTTCAATATACATGGGTCTGTATCTCCTTCAGAAAGTATAAAGTCCCTTGGCTCTATACCTAAAAGTGTTTTAGGTGTGTGGTATGAGGAGTATACATACATTTTGCATTGTCAGAAAAATATACAGATGTTGATTTTATTCAAATACTCTGGTGAGAGCTGAGCTTCCTAATACAACTATTGCCTGAGACATGGGGCTTTAAGAATTTTCTGTGATCACCATCATCACCAACCTAAAATATTTTCCATCATACATTTCTATCATATATCCCCTAATGATCTTTCATTCTCTGATTTTCAAAATTATAAATATTATTACAGGATACTCATTTTTCAAACTACTTTCTCTAGCAATTACACATGATTCTGTTTTCAGTTTGTGTGGCTGCATAATCCCTTGCAAATGACATACCCATTCCCCAATCTCTCTGTTGTGGATGAGTGTGTCTTCTCTAATGATTTATAGCACATGCATTTTCTACTATATCCACTGATTTTGCTCTCAGTTGCCTGATAACACTATGTGGCTTCCAAATCACTACCTGTTTTCCTGTCATCCTAATAACATGTATATTTTGTATATACTTGTATATTTAACATGTTTCACTTTTTTAACTTAGCAACTTCAGGATTCTTGGAGAGTCATTTGTGTTGGATGCTATTTTCATGGGGTGAAGACATGAAATTTTCCTGAAGTTGTCACAGGTCACTGACTAAGGCAGAGTTGTTCTGAAAAAATGTTTCACTGATGCAGTCACAATATCTAGGGTGTTCTGATAGAGCAAACACATGAAAGGACATGTGAGGAAGGATTCTTTTCTAAGAAAATATGTGTATAGGTATACCTGAAATTTTGTAGCTGACCTCTATTGTCTAGTTCTATAGAGAGAAATAGACCGGCAAGCTTTTGGTGGTTTCCTGCAGCTTCTTGTTGCTTGCATGGACTATTGTTGACTGACTTGTTTGGGAGGAAAAAAATAGAACCCCATACACAGTGAAGTAGGATGAGCTATGATTACTGAGCAAATTGTGCCATGGTTATGGGTCTGTAATCTGTGCTGTGATAGCTACAGACAAGAAACTCTCCTGGTGTCAGTATGGGTCCCTCTGCTTAGTAGTGATTCCACTGTTGATTTTCTCCCCACTCTAACTAATTGGAATGCTGTTTTATCCATAAAGTATTTGTGTGTTGCTTGATATGGCACTGCTAATCCATGAACTCCTATGATTACTTCCAGAAAACACAGATGCGAGTGAAAAAACTGAGGTTGCAGAGTATAGTCAACTTCATTTGTAAGATTCCATTGTAACTTCTCTTGACCTTTGATTTGATTGGTACTGCACCACAATTAAGGTCTGAGCAAAATCACAAAATGTCTCTGGCAATAACATAACTGACACAACAGCTGCTGGTATCTGACAACAACAGAGTGTGCAAAGTAAACAAGTGTATTCAAGGTTGAGAGCCTCCTCTTTGATGTATTTTGGTCCCTCTTTCTTGCTTAACTAGTTGCTGTATTCCAATTAGCTTCAAAGCCAATATTTTTCAAACTCTCATGACATTCTAAGGCTATGGCACAACCACACACCTTGCCTCACCCTTGCAGTGTTTTTCCTAATTCATAACACCTTGCTCTATATCTTGGGCATCTACATATAATTATATGTGCCAAGATTTTGGAATGCATTCTCTGTAGTGATTATTTGTGTTTTATATGACATGTTTTGTAGGGTTTTGTGTTTATAAACATTTTGGCTTTGAAAGGGGATGTGATTTGATTTGGCAACTCTCCCTATATATATGGAAATCTCAGAATTTCTCATTATTTTGGGATGTTGAATGTAGGATATATTTATGTGGCCCAGAAATATCTTTCATATTATTACCAAAACACTCTTTAATCACAAGGACACTTTATGACATTGTTATCTTGCATCCAAATGCTTTATACTTCAATATAGTTCCTCATGTTCGTAGGACACCTTAAAATATTTTTGTTGCTACTTCATAATTATAATTTTGCTACTGTTATGTATACTAATATAAATATCAGTAGATTGTAATTGTCTTGGGGGGGAGCAATATAAAAGAGATATTCAACACAGAAATGGGTTGCATCTCACAGGTTGAGAACAGCTGCTATATGGTGATAGTACCAGGATAAGAGTCACCCACATGCAGACTTAACCTTCAGATAAGAGAGAAGAAGCAGAGGGAAGCCATGTGAAACTGAGTGGGAATGGGCATAACATCTTGGGGAAAAATTATCTCTGCGACATGTTAATTCTCCTAAATATCACCCTGCTTGTGCCATTTGCCTGACCTTCTTCGTTGCCAGAAAAGTGTGAATGAGATTAATGCATCATAAAGAAAAATATCAGCTTGGACAAAGATGATGAAAGACCTAAGAGCAAATATTATCATTAAAAAGTGCTCTGTAAAAACAGGAGTAAGACTTGGCCAAAGTACTAGGTAAATTATGCATGAAGAATCCCTTATGCTCCAACTTTGATTAGAATTTAGATACAACTAGCATGCATCCAAAAATATTTTATTTTCACATATTGAAAGCTGTGAAATCTATGATGCTTAGGGACAGCCCCAGCCTGATTTTCTTTCTTGTTGGTTCCTCTTGAGACAGGGGAGGGGCAAAAACATTAGCCGAAGGGAAGACTTATCTTATGGGGTATAGAATTAACAGTTTGTCTTATGATATTATTAGGGTTGCGGTATAATAATACAAAATTTACTTTTCAAGTCTAAGTTACCATGCCACTATATCTATTATGCATTCTGTGTTCTTCTAAGGCCATAAACTACAGTTAAGGACCCTTAGCACCTCTTCATAAACCAGGGAAGATTGATTAAAAAATCATTTGTACTTCATGACTCTTAACTTTGGCCCATTAGGTAGAAATCACAGGGCAAAGGGGGACATTTTGGGAAGTGATTATAGGCTTTATTACTAAGTTCTAAACAGTTTCCTAAGAAAGCTATCTAAGGGGAAAAGCAGAAAGATCCTATGAGGGGGGAAAAGAAAAATTATTCTCTCTTTTTCCATCTGTTTGTCCTCAGTACTTATAAATCTTTCAGAATGCATGATCACATGTTAAAATGTTGATCACCAGTTCACACAAAAAATCAAATCATAAATTTAAGTAGAAGTCTACAATAGAGAATGTTAACATGCATAACGATTATCAGTAATTATGTGGCTAAATATCTATCACCTGGCACTCTTCCACAGGGTAATAGAAGGTTGAAAACCATACCTAAGTTATTTGTGGAGTTTTGCATAGCTAAGCCCAGTTCATATTACATCTTCTGTCCTGTCACCTATAATAAATCCTTACTTCCTTTTTATGACCTTCAGATAATTGTTTTACAACCTTTGGGAATGTGCTCTGAGTAGGAGAACTTCTAGTTACTCTTGAAGAGCAATTAATTTGTGATGCATGGGAGATGGCATGATTCTAATTACAGTTTTGACAATTAGAAAAGGACCTATTAGGAGTCCCAATATAAAAGAGCTTAATAATTATTGATATTTTTTGGAATATATATTATCATAATCAGGTTCAAGAAGGCATCAATTTTTCAATATAGCATAACTCGAACACAGAACATTTTTGTAGAGCTACAGAAATCTGTTCAGAAGATGTGGGCTAATAACTAGTGATTGTTATATATGTTTAATAACAACAAGAAAGCTTATTAATAGCAGGAATGTTTCCTTAAATGAATTCTCTTAGATCTTGCACATGGGCACAAATCTCTCATAGATTAATCCCAATTAGACCATCTCAGGAACACAACCTACTTAGTATATTATCGCATTAGGGCGTCTATCAATGTGAAATATTTACAGATTATATATTAGTTGAGGATCACTCACTAAGTACATTATAGACCAGCAGATTTGGAGATTACAAAGCCAGCAAATAGGTTTGAATTTGTGCAACCAACACTCCCTAGCTTGATAATTTTCTGTTTGTTTATCCTTAAGTACTGTTTTACCTTAGGCCAATATGTTCTCTATTTCTGTTGTTAAATATATTGTTTAAATATATTGAGATTTTGTACACAGGAGTTGGTTTTATGTCATTTCTGTATGTTTTTTACTCATACAAATGCAACTCCAGCTTATCACTATCACCTCTACTCATGCTGACACCAGCACAGAGGACCAAGAAGACTGTGGACTTTAACATGGAAGATTCTGTTTCCTGAAGCCAAGGGAGAGAATGTAGTTCAGCTTGCTGTGAAGAAGACTGAATTCTCATGAGGGCCAAAAAAGAATAGAAAAACTATGTCTCCTCTGCTTGTAAATCTCAAGAATCTTGTACCTTTACTATCTTTGTACTCCTCAAACGCTCTTCTCCTCCCTGTCCTTTGAGTCAACTTTGAAAAATAATCTTCAATATGATGGGTTCTGCTGAACTATGTCAATATCATCAATTCAAGAGCAACTAAGAAGTTTCAGAAGGCAGTAGTAACACATTTCTGGGAACTGTGTTGGACTGGACTTATTTCATTGACTGATTTCATTCATAATGAATATTCAAGATCAAACACATTTCTTTTATCTCTTTTAGCTCTTGAGAAAGTATAGTCCTCAAATTGGAAAATATCTCCTTGAAGGTTCCTTTGGGATGTCCTAGTTATAAAAATATAGTATTGAATAGAGGGTGAATAATTTCATGTGGTACAAATTAAGTGAGTTTCTCTGAAAAAAGCTGAATAGTTATACTGGCAAAGATATTCCAGAGCAACATGACCTACTGGCACCTGGAAAGTTTGTGACTGTGGAGATAGCTCTCCCTAACTGAGAAATAGCTACATATAAAGAAAAGTAAGCCAGGTGGCTGTATAACTTCAATGTACCCCCATTTTGTCAAAACAACAAGACCTTTGGGAGCATGTTGCTGCATTGTCTCTTCATCATCATGAGGCAATGCTTCAAAAAAGCCAGAAGGGATATATAAAATGTCTTTTGAGAAACAATCTTGAATGTTTCAACATGATCCCAAGTTACTTTCCCATGTTAGAAGTCAAGGATGTTTAAAAGCCTCTCATCTGGAATAATGACATGTGATCTTTTTCAGTACCAATCAGGAAGGAATCAAACCAGTGATAAGAATGGGAGCTGTTTGAGATACCCTTTTATGATTCAAATTCCATTTGCTTCCATTTGGTTAATGGAGTATAAAAAATACTCCAAGCTGCCAGGTTCTTTAGGGCTGAAAGAAATCATGGAAATAAGATAAAAAAAAAAAAAAAGATGAGGTTTAGAGTATACAAGTGACTAGAATTATTCCTGTGAAATTGATCAACCAGTCATACACACCATCACAGACCCTACAGCCATGCTTAGAAGATACATATAGTCTTTCTTGCCCCCTCTCTCTTTCTTTCTTTTTCTCCCTCGCCCTTTTGCTTTCTGTGTATATCTCTGTCTCTGTGCCTCTCAGTGTTTTTATCTGTCTCTCCCTGTCTCTCCATCTCTGTCATTCTCTGTCATTCTCTCTTTCTCTGTCTGTCTCTGTTTTCCTTTTTCTCTGTCTCTGACTCTGTCTAGGAGTCCTTCTCCCTCTCCCACTCCCCTCCCAATCCCCCCTCTCTCTCCCTCCCTCTCTCTCTCTCTCTCTCCCTCTCTCTCCCTCTCCCTCTCCCTTTCCCTCTCTCCTTCTCTCTCTCTCTCTCTCTCTCTCCTCTCTCTCTCTCTCTCTCTCTCTCTCTCTCTCTCTCTCTCTCTCTCTCTCTCTCTCTTCCTCTCTCTCGATTGGTGATAATGTCAGCACTTCTGATGATCTCTCCAACTGCTTTGACTATTAAAGAAGTGATAAAAATTTGTTCAGTCTTTAAGCATTTGGGTCTTTAATAACTCTGTGTTTCTCACGTAGTTTCCATTGTGTCTAATCTGAAAATTTTAATGATTCTATGCACATGTTATTCTCATATTTATCTCTGCTTATAGCTTATTTCCCAATCAGCAATTCTTACACCAAAAATATATTTGTTTTATTAAAAACATTATTTAGTGTTGGAATAAATGGCATCTACTTATATATGAATTTGCAGAAATGTTGTTATAAGAAATAATGATTTTTCAATCTCTTGTATTAATGCCTACATTAAACCTGTGTGTGTGTGAATATTGCCTCTTTGTTCCCCAAGGATATTTTTGTTTCATTAAAATTAAACATTCACCAGTGTTAAAGTTAACACTGCTCATCATAATCACTCAACCATCTTGGACTGAAGGTGGATACTTCATTTTATTTTCTAGCTGTGCTGAAGAGAGGACTTCATCCTCTGTCAACTCAATACTAGGAAAAAACACCTAACATACCCCTTATGTGAAGGTCATCTTTATATTTTTGACTTTAATGGTTGTAAGACACATTTTTTAGAGTAGTTTTAAAGGGTGATGAACTAAAATATATTTAATATATTTTTTGAATCAACATAAAATATGCTGGCTTACTGACATTCTTAAAAAGCCAGAGCACACACAATCTGCTTTCAGAAAAATGGATGCCCAGACTACTAAAGGGGAAATGCTATTTTTTTGTATGGATAGAATAACAATACATGCAGCCATCTCATTCTAAGTATATCTTTCTTAAAAACTGATCATGTATGCTTTATTTATACACAAACACACCCACACTCATATATATATATATTTATACTTATTCTTATTGCATTTTTACTCATTTACATTTCCTGATTTCTTCCCCAGAAAAGACCTATTTCATCCCCCCTCCTCCAGATAATATGAAGGCGTACCCACACCCACTCCTGCCTTTCTGCCCTCACATTCTCTTACACTATGGCATCAAGTCTTCACGGGACCAAGGACCTCCTCTCCCATTTAGGCCCAACAAGGCCATTCTATGCTACATATATAACTGGAGCCATGGGTCTCTACATGTATACTCCTTGGTTGGTGTTTTAAATTCTGAGTGCTCTGGTTGGTTGATATTGATGTTCTTCCTATGGAATTGCAAACCCCTTCAGCTCCTCAGATGCCTAGAGTCAAAGTCTCTAACTCTTCCATTGGGTATGCTGTGATCACTTCAATGTGTGGCTGCCAGCATCCACCTCTGTATATGTCATGGTCTGGCAGTGCATCTCAGAAGACTACTGTATTAGGCTCCTGTCAGCATGTACTTCTTGGCATCTACACTGGTGCCTGTGTTTGGTGACTGTATATGGGATGGATGCCCAGGTGGGTCAGTTGATGGATGACATTCCTTTAGTCTCTGATCCAATCTTTCTTTCTGTATTTTCTCCCCAGAGTATTTTGTTGCCCTTTATAAGAAGAGTAACAATTTTGTGTTCCTTCTTCTTGAGTTTCATGTAATTTATGAATTGTACCTTAGGTATTCTGAGATTTTGATCTAATATCCTGCCATCAAGGAATACATACCATATGTGTTCTTTTCTGATTGGGTTATATAACACAGAATGATATTTTCTAATTCCATCCTTTTGCCTGTGAATTTCATGTAGTAATATTTTAATACCTGCGTATTATTCAATTTTGTAAATGGACCACATTTTCTGTATCTGGATTCTTTGCAGCTTCTGCCTATTATAAAGAAGGATTCTACAAATACTCTAGTTCATGTGTCCAGGTTATTTGTTGGATCATCTTTTAGATATATGCTCAGGAGTCATATAGCTACGAACTCAGGTTGCAGTATGTCGAGTTTTCTAAGGAAACACCTGATTGATTTCCAGAGTGCATGTACCAGCTTCTAATACCATCAACAATGAAATAGTGTTCCTTTTTCTCCACATCCTTGCCAGCCTCTTCTGTCACCTGAGATTTTGATCTTAGCCATTCTAAATTGGATGAGGTGGAATCTCAGGGTAGTTATGCATTTCCCTGATAATTTAGAATGTTAAATATTTCTTTATATGCTTCTCAGTCATTTGAGATTCCTCACTTCAGAATTTTTTTTAGCACTGTACTCCATTTTAATAGGTTTATTTGGTTCTTGAAATCTAACTTCTTGAGTTCTTGTGTATATTGGATATTTGCCCTCTATCAGATAACGGATTGTTAAAGAAATTTTCCCCATTTGTTGGTGGCAGCTTTTCCTGATGATAGTGTCCTTTGCCTTAAAAATACTTTTCAATTTTATGAAATTCCATTTGTCTATAGGTGAACTTTGAAACTGTGCTATTGGTATACTGTTCAGGAAAAATTCCCCTGTGGCAGTGTGGTTGAGTCCATTTCCCACATTCTGTTCTATTAGTTTCAGATGTGTGTATCATTTTATGTTGTAGAACTAGGGGTACCTACCAGAAAGCCCCAGATGACAGGAAAGCAAGTGATATATAGGACCCAATATGGATGACATTGGGTGAAATACACAGTAAAGAGCAGGGAGACCCTGTAGAGAGAATAAAGAGTGTTTAAACTCATCCTTAGCTTGAGGGAAGTGCCCAACAAGCCATGTCATGAATTTTAACCCATAATTGTTCTTTCTAAAGAAAATACAGGGACAAAAATTGGAATTGAGAGTAATGGAAAGGCTATCCAGTGACTGCCCCAACTGGGGATACATCCCATATGTAGCCACCAAACCCAGACACTATTGCTGACACCAAGTATTTCTTGCTGAAAAGGATCCCAATATTGCTGTTTGGTGAGAGACCTCGGAGGACTATGAATAATACAGATTTGGATGCTTGTAGCCAGCCATTGGACTGAGCATGAGGACTCCATTGAAACAGTTAGGACAAGACTGAATGAGCTGAAGGGTTTGAATTCCTGTAGGAAAAACATCATCAAATAACCATAATACATAAAGCTCCCACAGAATAACACAAGAAGCCAATATTATACAAGGACGGACCCATGGCTCTATACGTATGTGTAGCACGTGATTGCCTTATTTGACATCAATGGTTGTGGAGATCCTTGGTTCTTTGAAGGCACTATGCCCCAAGTTAGGGGAATGCAGGTTGGTAAATTAGATGTGGGAGTGTGCTTGGGTGAGCTCCCTTAAAGCAAAAGTTGACAGGGGGATGGGATTTCGGTGGGAAAACCTGGAAAGTAAAAGTTATATTTGAAATATAAATAAATAAAATAACCTATTTCAGTACCATACCATTGTTTTCTTGTCCATAGAGATAGTGGCTAGAAATTCTATTATCTTAGAACTTAACTGTTAGTTCCAAGCACCAAGAACTAAGATTTGATATCATCAATATATAGGTCATGTGAGAATTTTATAAAGGTAAGGTGATGTGATTACGAAGATGTTTGAGAAATAAGCGAAAACAACTGTGATAGTTAATTAGTTCTTAATACAAGGTAAGAGTGCTCTATATCACTCATCTTTCCTCTCCTTGTGATGACCCATGACAGAACTTGAGAATGCAAAGTAGTTCCCTAACTTCCTTTCCTGTTTGTTTCTTTCAGAAAATATGTATGAAGACAATGAGGGCCTTGCCACAGTTTACATCTCAAATAATGTGATCGTAGTTTAACTTTGTTATACCAATGCCATTACAAGTATACCATTTCTCACTCCATCTCTATGTATACATGTGATTTAGTCTGTAATTTGAATACATTAGACACAGTTTATGAAGACCTAGGACCATAAATCAACAAATCTTCTGCCTTTTGATCTATCTATATCCACAAACCATCTGCCACTGTACAAACTGTTGATTATCTTCTGAGACAAAGTTTGTACTTTCAAGTTACATATATGTACATGTATACTGTATATAACATACATATTGCATATACATAGTTTATACATATGCATGTATATTATCTTTATATATATATATATATATATTCTGAGGAATCCAACAGGTTTTTTTTTAATTCTGTAAATTTTACATCACAAACAGCATAATTTATTTATCAGTTTTGTACCCTGGAGAAATATTCCTGTGATATTCCAAAAGTTTAGACCAATTTCTTAGTACACATTTGAATCTAACAATACTGAATTATGACATTATTTCAGAAATATGTTGAAGGTAAATGAAGGTTAGTAACCCATTGAATTATGCTTTTGAAGATGGTTAAGAACACTTGCTACTCTTGCAGAGGGAACAGGTCTGGTTCCCATCATTCACACTGCTGCACACAATTGCCTGCAACTCTAGTTTCAGAATAGTTTCCTTTTCTGGTCTTTAATAAAAATGTATTCAAGAAATGCTGACACCTACTATCAATCAAGCACTTCTATGCATATATTAAAATAGACTTTTAAAAACATGAGCTAGAAAATCATAGGTCACCATGAAGCCATAATCAAGTTATAAATTATCAAAGGCAAACTTATGAAGGTATAATACTTTAAAATCTACAAATATGTCAATTTTGGGAAGATTTAATTATACACTTAAGGATTGAATTTAGGAAAAAAGGCAGAAGACACTGTTTGAATTAAATATAGAGTCCTAGTTTCCAAATATGTAGGTTGGCTTGCTTTTGTAAAATAGCATAATTCCATAAAGTATTTTTCTTTATTAGCCAGGATATTTTCATGTGCAATATATTCTATTGTTACAAATCACCATTTTAACTGATGAGTAAATCCACTGAAATATTACAGTTTCATACTCATGTAATTTGTCTATTATCATGCTTCTGTTTTCTTCATCATAGTAGCATCATCTTATAGTGTCACCTCTCCTGACGTGGAGATCAAAAGGGATTAAATTATTTCTGCCACCATTGATATACTCTAGATAAAAAAAATACAAAAGAGAAAACAAAGAAAAAACCCATCTTCCTTTCTAAATATATATGGCTTTCTTATATCTTTTTAGGTACTATAATTTACTACTCCAAATTGTTAAAAAAGTATTAATTTTATTTAGAAGAAAATTGCACTTATTTTGAATCACAAAACAAATATACCATAGATTCCCTTCCTAGAAAGATTATTGATTTTTTTCTATGCAGAATTTTTCTTATCTTTTCTACTTTTAGTTTGTATATATACATTACAAGTCCTATCTTGTAACTGTATTTCATGAAAAATTTCCATAGAGAAAATGGTTAATGTTTCAGAGAACTAGATTTTAGAGCACTCAAAAGTCTTTGGGTTCTCTGTTAGTTTGAATAATTGTCATGTCTATATATAATTTTTCAGAAGAACCATTCCTTTTTGTTCAGTGTGTGCTATTATTAACGCCTATAGATTTACTTACCCATCATGAAAAACTCTACAAAGTCCTCATACATCTGCCTCCAGGAAAAATAGGAGAGATGTCAGTCTCAGTAATTTTTTTATTTCATTTTATTTTTTTTTTTGCAGTTAAAAGTTTTTGGTTTTTGATTTTTATTTTCTTTTTTATTGGATATTTTCTTTATGTACATTAAATGTTATTCCATTTTCCAATCCCACCTCAACACCTTTCCCAATCCAACCCCACCAGAGATACTCTGCCCTAACCCCCAATCCCTACTTTGATGAGGGTGTTCTCCACTCCGATTCCCCAACTAGGCATTCCCCTATACTCTGGCATGGAACTTTCATTGCACCAAGGGCCCTCCTCACACTGATGCCAAGTAAGTCCATCCTCTGATACATATGTTGCTTTAACCATTAGATCCTCCATGTGAACCCTTTGTTTGGTGGTTTAGTCCCTGGGAGCTGTGGGTTGTCTGGTTGGTTGATATTATTGTTCTTCCTATGAGATACAAATCCCTTCAATTTTTTCATTCCTTTTTCTAACTCTTCCACTGGAAACCTCATGCTCATTCGTATGGTTGGCTGTGAGCATGTGCACTGTATTTGTTAGGCTCTGGCAGAGCCTATCAGGAGACAACTATAACAGAGTCCTGTCAGGAAGCACTTCTTGGCATCCACAGTAGTGTCAGGGTTTGCTATATGAGATGGACACCCATGTTTGATAGTCTCTAGTTGGACTTTCCTGGATTCTCTGCTCCAGACATTGTCTCTGAATTTTCCAAGTATTTTGATCCCCCTTGTAAGAATGACACAAGAATCTACTGTCTGACCTTCCTTCTTCTTGAGCTTCATGTGTTCTGTGAATAGTATCTTGGGTTTGTCGAGCTTTGGACTAATATATACTTATCAGTCAGTGCATATTATGTGTGATCATTTGTGGTGGGGTTACCTCACTCAGGATATTTTCTAGTTCTATTCAGTTGCCTGCCAATTTCAAATATTAATTGCTTTAAAAACCAATTAGTACACCATCGTTTTAATGTCCTGCATTTTCTCTATCTGGTCCTCTCTTGAAGGAAACCTGGGTTCTATCTTGCTTCTGGCTTTTATAAATAAGTCTGCTTTGTATTTCCCTGATGGCTGAAAGTGGAGCATGTGTCCTTGTTATGTGTTGGAGCAGCTTCTGCATATATGCACAGGAGTGGTGTAGCTTGTGCCTCAGGTAATACTATGTACAATTTTCTGAGAAATAACTAGACAGATTTCCAGAGTGGTTGTAACACCTTGCAATATCTACAACAAGGACGGAGTGTTCCTTTTTCACCACATTCTTGCCAGCACATGATGTCCCCTGAGTTTTTGGTCTTAGCCATTCTCACTTGTGTGCAGTGGAGTCTCAGTGTTATTTTAATTTGTATTTCCCAGATGTTGAAAATTTCTATAGGTGTTTCAGAACCATTGGATATTCCACACTTGAAAATTCTTTAGCTAGATCTGTACCAGTTTTTAATACAGTTCATTGATTCTTTGGAGTCTAACTTCTTGAATTATTTGTGTATATTGGACATTAGCCTTCAATATGATATAGGGTTTGAAAACATATTTTCTGAATCTCTTGGTTGTCATTTTTTTCTATTGGCAGTGTCTTTTGCCATACAGATAATTTGCAAGTTTACAAAGTCTCATTTCTCTATTGTTGAAATGAGAAAATAAGGCACTGGTGTTCTGTTCAGGAAGTTTTCTCATGTGCCCATCTGTTTGAGGCACTTCCCTACTTTCTTTTGTACTATTTTCAGTGTATGTGGTTTTATATGGAGGTCCTTTATCCACTTGGGCTTGAGATTCATACAACGAGATAAGAATGGATCTATTTTCATTCTTCTAATGTTGATTTCCATTTGAACCAGCACCATTTGTTGAAAATGATGTCTTCTTTCCACTGTATGGTTTTGGCTCCTTTGTCAAATATCAAGTGACTGTAGGTGTTTGGGTTAATTTTTGGAGCTTGATTCTATTCTATGGATCTACCTGCCTATCTCAGTATAAATATTACACAGGTTTTATCATTAATGCTCTATAACACAGCTAGGTGTTTCTGATTCCCCCAGATGCTCTTTTATTATTGAGGACAGTAATTTCCATCCTGGCTCTCGTATTATTCCAAATGAATTTGCAAATTGTACTTTCTAACTCTATGAAGAATTTTATTGGGATTTAATGTTGATTGCACTGATTCTGTAAATTGATTTTATCAAGATGGACATTTTTCTTATAATTTCTCGGGAATTCTGGATTTTATATCCTCTTCGCAACCAAGAAAGGTCTAAGTACAGGCACATACATTATTTTAATTTACTTCATTTATTTTGTATTATTTGAATTTGAACTAGGATAGGGAGTATAGTCACTGACTCCAGAGTAAAGAATGCAATGATAATCATTGCCTGTTTGAACAGGTATTAATTATATATTTCTGTGGGTCCAGATAGAGAGTTCAACAGACAGATATACCACTATTAAAAAAATATATCTGTGGCTTTGGGAAGAGAGCAAAATGGACAGATTGAATAGACTACTTAACCAGTCACAGGAAACTCATATTCTGCTTACAGGGGCTCCAATGAAATCTTGAGTGAGTTTTATTGCTTGTCAAAGTAGAAAAGGCCTTGTCTAAGCACATACAGTATTCTAGTTACTTCATTTGCTTTAGATTATTTTAATTTTCAAAATGGATGTGATGCTGTGTTTTGTGTTCCTATTATTACTCTGGAAGAGAGGTAAATATGATTTTTTTTCAGTTTTATGGCTCAATGATATGCTAATTTGTGAAAAGGGTTTGTCATTGAGTTTTTGGAAAAGATAGTTTAGGTATTTACAACTTCCAGATTTATATGTGTCAGATTTGATATAGGGAGATGTCCTGAAAACTAGATTCCAAACAATCAAACTAAAAATCTATCTTGATGATAATAAAATTTTATTTTGAGATTTATATATTACAGAATATAGAGTCTTGGTGAATCTCCTCATAAGACATGATGAACTGACCTGCTTAAACTCCTGATTTGTTGGTTTTTCATCCAGATCAAGTGAGGGTACAGACATAAGAGACAATTTTCAGGGCTGGGGGTGACCTTTACAAAGCTGATTTCCTTGAAACTGTTGGTTAACACTTTAAATTTAAATTAAGTCCTAACTTTAAGGAATGGGACTCATAATTCTAACTTTTGCAAGTTCTTTTACTTCAAATTTTGAAGCCTTCTTTAAGGATATAAAAAGATTGGTAAATTTGAATGATCTAAAAACTTAACTGCACTTTCTCCTTTGAAAAACGAATCATATTTGATTAAAAGGTAACTTTTCCTTATGCTTTATAAGGAAGAAAGAAATATTTGTTTTTCTGCTAAACACCAATTTATTCATTATCTAGAAATGTCTTTATAGCAGACAATTTTCTCCCAAATAAAAATTAAACTCCACCACCAAGGAAACCCTAAAGAATTCTTAGAGATATGCTAGTATGATATTTATATGTAGAAGTTCAAAAGTACATGAAATCAGTTTTGTTTTTGTAAACTTGTAGACATCAATGACGTCTTCCCATATTTTTATCATGGCTTTAAAAAATACATTCTGTATTTTTCCAGATCCTTTACTGCCTTTGAAAAATTTTTATAGTACGTATGTCTTGACTAAGCTGTCCTTTCTTAATACAAAAAAGCTTTTATAATGTTCTTAATTTGTATAGTTGGTAAATTTTAATTGAGGAATCTGATACTCTGAGTCTGTAAGCTTTCATTTTATTTTGCTAAGATATTTCAAATGAATTTTTAAGTATGGGTATAGTTAACCTAGACATATTTCTTATCCAGGTGGTAAACTCATTCATAAAGAATTATGAAAATGTGGTACTTTCAAACTTCTACTTATTAACAAATAATTTGGGCCTTCTAAATTTCAATATGATACTCATATTACAAACTGGTTCATATTTGCTATAATTTTATAAATTAATTTTGAAGAAAAAATTACAATCAACTTAACTTTAGTAAAGTTATTAAGCAGAATAGAATACTGTTCAGTTACTGTCATGTGGCCTGTAATATTTCTCATCATTTCCATTAAGACAACAGAAATGGAAAGGCAGATGATGTTGCCATATTGCAACAACCAAGGAGTAACTGTTGACAAGTAGCAATATTAATTTTCATGAAAGAGTAATGATTTTATACTTTTTAACCAAAATGAAACACATTATATATATATATATATATATATATATATATGTGTGTGTGTGTGTGTGTGTGTGTGTGAGTGTGTGTGTGTGTGTATAAATACTTGAAGTGCTACCAAGAGCAATTAGTTAACATCAAAGGACTTAATGCCCCAATAAAAAGACACAGACTAACTGACTGGATACACAAACAGGACCCTAAATTTTGCTGCTTACAGGAAACACACCTCAGGGTCAAAGACAAACACTACCTTAGAGTAAAAGGCTGGAAGACAATTTTACAAGCAAATGGTCTCAGGAAACAAGCTGGAGTAGCCATTTTAATATCAGATAAAATTGACTTTCAACCCAAAGTCATCAAAAGAGACTCTGAGGGACTCTTCTTGCTGGTCAAAGGAAAAATACAAAAAGAAGAACTGTCAATCCTAAACATCTATGCCCCAAATGCAAGGGCACCCTCTTTCGTAAAAGAAACTTTATTAAAACTAAAAGCACACATTGCACCTAACACAATAATTGTGGGTGACTTCAACACTGCACTTTCCTCAATGGACCGATCAGGAAAACAGAAACTAAACAGGGACACAATGAAACTAATTGAAGCTTTGGACCAATTAGATTTAACAGATATATATAGAACATTCTATCCTAAAACAAAAGAATATACCTTTTTCTCAGCACCTCATGGTACCTTCTCCAAAATCGACCATATAATTGGTCACAAGACAGACCTCAACAAATATAAGAAGATCGAACTAATCCCATGCCTCCTATCTGATCACTATGGAGTAAAAGTGGCCTTCAATAGCAACAGGAACAACAGAAAACCCACATACACGTGGAAACTGAACAATACTCTACTCAATGATACCTTGGTCAAGAAAGAAATAAAGAAAGAAATTAAATACTTTTTAGAACACAATGAAAATGAAAACACAACATACCCAAATCTATGGGACACAATGAAAGCAGTGCTAAGAGGAAAACTCATAGCCCTGAGTGCCTCCAAAAAGAAAATGGAGAGAGCACACATTACCAGCTTAATGACACACCTGAAAGCCCTAGAACAAAAAGAAGCTATTTCACCCAGGAGGAGTAGAAGGCAGGAAATCATCAAACTCAGGGCCGAAATGAATCAAGTAGAAACAAAGAGAACCATACAAAAAAATCAACAAAACCAGGAGCTGGTTCTTTGAGAAAATCAACAAGATAGATAAACCTTTAGCCAGACTGACCAAAGGGCACAGAGAAAGTATCCAAATTAACAAACTTAGAAATGAAAAGGGAGATATAACAACAGAAACTGAGGAAATCCAAAAAATCATCAGATCCTACTACAAGAGACTATACTCAACACAACTGGAGAATCTGGAGGAAATGGACAATTTCCTTGACAGATATCAAATACCAAAATTAAATCAGGACCAACTAGACCATCTAAACAGTCCCATAATGCCAAAAGAAATAAAAGGAGTCATAGAAAGTCTTCCAACCAAAAAAAGCACAGGACCAGATGGTTTCAGTGCAGAATTCTACCAGACCTTCAAAGAAGAGTTAACACCAATACTCTTCAAACTATTCCACAAAATAGAAACAGAAGGAACACTACCCAATTCCTTCTACGAAGCCACAATTACACTGATACCAAAGCCACACAAAGATCCAACAAAGAAAGAGAACTTCAGACCAATTTCCCTTATGAACATGGATGCAAAAATACTCAATAAAATTCTTGCCAACCGAATCCAAGAACACATCAAAATGATCATCCACCATGATCAAGTAGGCTTTATCCCGGGAATGCAGGGTTGGTTCAATATACGGAAATCAATCAATACAATCCACCACATAAACAAACTCAAAGAACAAAACCACATGGTCATTTCATTGGATGCTGAAAAAGCATTTGACAAAATTCAGCATCCTTTCATACTTAAAGTCTGAGAGAGAACAGGAATTCAAGGCCTATACCTAAACATAGTAAAAGCAATATACAGCAAACCGGTAGCCAGCATCAAACTAAATGGAGAGAAACTTGAAGCAATCCCACTGAAATCAGGGACCAGACAAGGCTGCCCCCTTTCTCCTTATCTTTTCAATATTGTACTTGAGGTACTAGCTCGGGCAATTTGACAACATAAGGAGGTCAAAGGGATAGAAATTGGAAAGGAAGAAGTCAAACTATCATTATTTGCAGACGACATGATAGTCTACCTAAGTGACCCAAAAAACTCCACTAGAGAGCTCCTACAGCTGATAAACAACTTCAGCAAAGTGGCACGTTATAAAATCAACTCAGGCAAATCAGTGGCCTTCCTATACTCAAAGGATAAGCAGGCTGAGAAAGAAATTAGGGAAATGATCCCCTTCACAATAGCCACAAACAGTATAAAGTATCTTGGGGTGACTCTTACCAAACATGTGAAAGATGTGTATGACAAGAACTTCAAGACTCTGAAGAAGGAAATGGAAGAAGACCTCAAAAAATGGGAAAACCTCCCATGCTCATGGATCGGTAGAATCAATATAGGTAAAATGGCCATTTTGCCAAAAGCAATATACAGATTCAATGCAATACCAATCAAAATCCCTACTCAATTCTTCACAGAGTTACAAAGAGCAATTATCAAATTCATCTGGAACAACAAAAAACCCACGATAGCTAAAACTATTCTCAGCAACAAAAGAAAGTCTGGGGGAATCAGTATCCTTGACCTCAAGCAATACTACAAAGCAATAGTGTTAAAAACTGCATGGTATTGGTACAGTGACAGGCAGGAGGATCAATGGAACAGGATTGAAGATCCAGAAATGAACCCACACACCTATGGCCACTTGATCCTCGACAAAGAGGCTGAAAACATCCAATGGAAAAAAGATAGCCTTTTCAACAAATGGTGCTGGTTCAACTGGAGGTCAGCATGCAGAAGAATGCAAATTGATCCATCCTTGTCTCCTTGTACTAAGCTCAAATCCAAATGGATCAAGGACCTCCACATAAAGTCAGACACTCTGAAGCTAATAGAAAAGAAACTGGGGAAGACCCTTGAGGACATTGGTACAGGGAGAAAGTTTCTGAACAGAATACCAATAGCGTATGCTCTAAGAGCAAGAATTGACAAATGGGACCTCATAAAATTACAAAGTTTCTGTAAGGCAAAGGACACCATCAAGAGGACAAATCGGCAACCAACAAATTGGGAAAAGATCTTCACCAATCCTACATCAGATAGAGGGCTAATATCCAATATATATAAAGAACTCAAGAAGTTAGACTCCAGAAAACGGAACAACCCTATTAAAAAATGGGGTACAGAGTTAAACAAAGAATTCTCACCTGAAGAACTTCGAATGGCGGAGAAGCATCTTAAAAAATGCTCAACTTCATTAGTCATTAGGGAAATGCAAATCAAAACAACCCTGAGATTTCATCTTACACCAGTCAGAATGGCTAAGATTAAAAATTCAGGAGACAGCAGTTGTTGGAGAGGGTGTGGAGAAAGAGGAACACTCCTCCACTGCTGGTGGGGTTGCAAATTGGTACAACCACTCTGGAAATCAGTCTGGCGGTTCCTCCGAAAACTGGGCACCTCACTTCCAGAAGATCCTGCTATACCACTCCTGGGCATATACCCAGAGGATTCCCCACCATGTAATAAGGATACATGCTCTACTATGTTCATAGCAGCCCTATTTATAATTGCCAGATGCTGGAAAGAACCCAGGTATCCCTCAACAGAAGAGTGGATGCAAAAAATGTGGTATATCTACACAATGGAGTACTATTCAGCCATTAGAAACAATGAATTCATGAAATTCTTAGGCAAATGGAAGGAGCTAGAGAACATCATACTAAGTGAGGTAACCCAGACTCAAAAGGTGAATCATGGTATGCACTCACTAATAAGTGGTTATTAACCTAGAAAACTGGAATACACAAAACATAATCCACACATCAAATGAGGTACAAGAAGAAAGGAGGAGTGGCCCCTGGTTCTGGAAAGACTCAGTGAAACAGTATTCGGCAAAACCAGAACGGGGAAGTGGGAAGGGGTGGGTGGGAGGACAGGGGAAGAGAAGGGGGCTTATGAGACTTTCGGGGAGTGGGCAGGGGCTAGAAAAGGGGAAATCACTTGAAATGTAAATAAAGTATATCGAATAAAAAACTAAAAAAAAAAAATATTTTCCATAGGCCTTTAGCCCTTCCTTATATTTTCTACATTCTTCCTCTGTCCTCACATATAATTCTTCTGGAGTAGTTTTGACATTAAATAGCAATCTTCTCAAGGTTTCTTCTGTATCAAAACTGCATTTAACCAATTCATATAAATCTTGTTCACAGTCTTTTATATGAGATCCTTCAGGAATTTCTTCAATATCTTTCTCACATCCTGTTCTAGATGTATCCTTAAGAAAGACAATCATTTATTTTCTGGTAAATATTCTGGGTCCCATGGAAGCTGATCATCATTTTCATACACTTTTTCATTTTCTTGGAATCTACAAATGCCAACTGGCATCTTAGCTTGAAACATGGATCCCACGATGATTTCCTTTTTTAAGTCATCTGAGGGAATATAATCTTCATCTTCTTTAGATTTTTCTTCTATTTCACTATTAGTGTCAAAATATTTACATACATGTGTGTGGATTTCCTGAACATCTTCGGTAGTAACAGATTGTGAGAGACATTCATTGGAAGACTAAGTTTCATCCTCCTGACCACATGAAACTATTATATACTATTCTTTATATTCCTCACTACAGCCACCCTTATCATCATTATCATCATCATCAGCATCTTCACATCCTCCTCTTGCTGTTCCTTCTCATCTTCTTCAGGTAACCAAAGTGTGCAGTCATAAACAGAGGTTGAGAATCTCATGGATTGGCATGTCACATTCAATTGTAAGATCCTCTATTTCAGAACGGACACTTGTCTCTCCTTCCAACATTTCTTCTTTTTCTAATGTTTCTCATCATCAAAACCATATACCTGCATGTCAGCTGATGAATCAAACTCATGGTTCTCTAATATTGCTGAGCCTCCAGGCCTTGAAGACTCAATAGATGGCTCCACCATGTTGTCCATGCTGGCAGGTCTTATTGCCACTGAGGTTATAGACAGTACCGAGATGTGCTCATGGCTTGCAGGGATACTGATGCCTTCTTCTCCTTTGCCGAGGGAACATCAAGTACTATATTGCCTAGGTAGGGGGAGAGTGGTCAGCATTGTCTAGTTCCTTATTTTAGATTGATTGCTTTAATGTGCTTTCCATTTAGTTTGAAGTTCACTACTGGTTCACAGTTTATTTATTTATTTTTTTGCTATGTTTATGAATGGGTTTTGAATTCCTGATCTTCCAAGCCTTTTACCATGAAGGGATGAATAATTTTGTCTAATGCTTTCTCAGAATCCAGTAAGATGATCACTATCACCCTCAATTAGCTGAAGAGTTCCTGATGATCAAGAGCATGTAATAGGAGGAAAGTCAGTTTTGTGCAGGCACAAACCTTTGATAGGTTGCCTTTTTGAAATGTTCAGATCAATAGACAAATTTATCTGTATAATGCTAAATGGTGCATATTGCATATATGTTTGTAAATATACAAATAATAATATTAATAATAATTATAACAATGATAGAGACATTAATAAATTGTAAGCATATTCTGAGATGGGAAGATTAATTTCAGATGAAATCTTTAAAGAAAATCAAACAATGGCAGGGCAGTACAGACACAAAACAGCATTTATCTATTAGGCATTTTTATGGTATATTTAATTAATTACATAAAATCAAGGATATATGAATCTACAATAAATCTTTATTTACCTATAAATTCTAGCTGTCCTGTAGTGATACAATACATTTGATTATTTTTGATGCTTTCTAAAAAATATACTCTTTCTCACCTATGTGTATTTGTGTTCAGTGAACCTTGGGAGAATAACATTTGTAAAAGAAACTTAGTTATACTTAACATACATAGCATTTAATCTTTGAAGTGAAGTTTTTATGAAGTGTGATCACCATCATTTTCACACTTTACAGGAGATATAACTAAGGTGAGTATAAATATTTTCTATCATTATTGTCTTTAAGAGAATATACTCAGTGTGGTACAATCCTTGATTTCATCATAATATGTAAACACAGTCTAAACACAGTCTTAGAAATATATGACAATATAAGCCTCGCTTCTTTTCATGTATACTGTGTCAATAGCCACAAACAAGGTCTAATATTGACAGTATATTCTCCTTGTGTGTATGCATTATTTTTTTAATTACTGTGATAAAATTTGCTAACCAAAAGAAACTTACGAGAGACTATATTTTTGTTTCAGATTCTAGTAGTAGGGTTCACCAAGGGAGAGTAACAAAGGCAATAGGGAATACGTAGAGAGCATAACCAAAGTTAGGCAAGGTTCCAGGTTGAAGGATAGGAACACTCTACCCTCTCCAAAATTTGAACCCATAATTGCACTTGTGAAAATGAACTACATGAACAAAGAGTGGAGTAGAAAGTGAAAGGTCATCCAGAGAACACCCCACCAGGACATCCATCCCATAAGATGACATCAAACCCAGACACTATTTCCAATGCCATGACGTGCTTGCTGGCAGTTGCCTGATATAGCTGTTCTTTGAGAGGCTCTGGCAGAGCTTGAGCATCACAGATGCTGATATGTTCATCCACCCTTTTGATGATCATAGAGACATCAATAGAGGATATAAGGGAAGGGCTGAAAGACATGAAGGGTTGGCATTCCCATAGGGAGAACAAAACTAATAACAAACCAACCCCCTTCGAATTTCTAGAGATTAAAGTACCAAATCAAGAGGATCCATGGCTCTATCTGTTTTAGTAGAAGGGCCTTATCTGGCATTAATGTAGAGAAGGCCTTTGGTCCTATGAAATCTTGATTCTCCAGTGGAATTGTAGGCTGTGAGGTGGCAGTGGATAGGGTGGATGGGGGAGTACCATCATAGAAGCAAGGGGAGGATTGATGTGATTTGGGTTTTGAGGAGGGGAAACCAGATAGGGGATAACATTTGAAATATGAATAAATAAAATATTCAATTTTTTATTATAAATAGTAAGGATCTTCCCTTGAAGAACAGCTTCCATGAACTCCATCTGTAAGGCATTTTCTAAATTAGTAAAGAAGGGTGGGAGTGCCCATTGTGGGTGGTGTCATGAATGGTCTTGACGTCCTGGGTTCTATAGGGGAGCAAACTTAGCAATCCCAGAGAAACAAGCAAGTTATTAACAACCCTCCATAGTTACTGTATAAGATACCGTTTCCTACGCTGCTTGAGCTCCAGTCCTAAATTCATTTTGTAATGAACAGCAACATGAAAATGTAAGGCGAATAAGCCCTTTCCTCCCAAGTTTGCTTCCTAGCCCTAAAGTTTTGCACAGGAATAGAAACCCTAAGACACATCCCAAGTGTGCAGCATCTCTGGAAAGCCGTACAATCTAGCTTAGATGTCCTGCATCCACTTCAGACTAATATACTTATTTCTAGAACCTACCAACCTACTTTTTCTGCAAAAGATGCCTGGTCATTTCTCTTGTCCTCTGTGGCATTGTTGTACAAGTCCACACACAATCCTGCATTAACACTCTTGCATAGGAATGTTGCTCATAACTGCCTACTGTTACACCCCATATAAGGGACTCACGACACCCAAACAGCTGTTTGCACAGACAGATAATTTATTAAGCTGGGAAAAAAAGGAAAGATTGTTTGATTGCTGATTTACGCAGAATAGCAGTAAACGACCTACAGTTGTAATTTTTTCTTTTTTTTTATTATTTCATTCGATATATTTTTAATTTGCATTTCAATTGATTTCCCCTTTTCTGGTTTCCCACTCCCCGAAAGTCACATCAGACCCCTTCCTTGGATGACAAAACATTTCTTCCCAAAAGGTTAGTTGGCAAACTTGGCATAACATAAGGCTGAATTGGTCCTGAATTTCCTTCATCATCTTTCTAGGTTAGAAGCTTAGATCTCTGCTTAGGATTATTGGCATAATCAATCCCTTGGAGGTGAGTGAGAATTTTTGACAAGGGCCAAGTTGAAGGCCAATCTTGCCCTCCAATAATTGTCACATCAACTCCAGTATCTATCAATCCTTCAGTTCTTTTTCCTTTAATTGGTAATTTCAGGTTAGGCCTTTTATTAGTAATAGACTGAATGCAATACACTCCAGAGGACCCAAAGCCACTCTATTCTCTCATATTCTCAACACATTTTGAAGGTAGCAGATGCAAGGGAACTAAGACAAGTTAAGCAATTCTTTGGTTAGAAGGAACAGTTATAACACCATAAGGGGAAACAGCCATAATTTTAATTACTCATAATCATTATCTATGTCACCTGGATAAATCTGCAGCCCCTTTACAATAGTACTACATCATCCTAGAAGCAATCCACAAGTTTCTGCACGCAAAGGTCCAAAGACTTCTGTAGGCAGATTCTGGACCCCCATTTCTGGAGTTAATATGACATTGGAGGTGGACCATTTGTCCAGTCCTGAGATTCCCAGTATTGCCCTTATAAGTTCAAAGATGGATTTTCCTGGCCTGGCAGTAGTTTATTGGCTCCATAAGCTGTCTGCTATGATTGTCTCAGGGCCTGATTCTGGATGCTCTGCTAGTTCCCTGATAAGGGTTGGCTCTGAATATCAATCACAACATAAATCTCTAGCCCAGTGATTATCATTCCTACATTTAGGATAGACGCCTGGAGTTCAATTTGATTGCCCGCTTACAGCACCTCAGTTGTTAAGGCAATCACTTTTAATGTGACCAAGACCTCCACATTTAAAACACTTTTTGTTCCCTTGTCTCTATGAAAGTATCCCCTGTATCATGGTTCCTCACAAAGCTGCAGCTATGGCGAGACCCTGAAAAAATGAAGGCCCAATATCTGAACAAAGGTGAATATAACTAGCTAATTCTGTCTTTCCCATATGAGGTCTGATGGCCTTGTAAAAAGCTGCATTAGTGTTCTCAGAAGCCAGCTGGGTGACTCACAGATCTTCTGCCTGAAAGTCTCCAAAATTTTGATTAGCTGTTTTAAATAGCCTATCCACAAATCCTGAAAAAGCTCTTCAGGAACCAGTCTGATGCCAGTTAAACTTCCACTAAGATCCCCTTTTGTTGGGAATAGATTACAAGCCTAACAGGCAGACATTGCAACCTGCATGTACACTCCCATAGGAAACACAATCTGATTATGATTCCCTTCATATATACATTCTCCCAGTTGCAATTCAATATCCCTGTCTGGATTCCCTGCCTGAGCATTCATAGCAGCAGTCCTCTTGAAATTCATGCCTTTCAGAATTCCAAAACAAGAAATCTCAATCTGACAAAGTAGACTTACATAGAGTCCTCCAATCCTGTGGAGTTAAATTTGACTCCATCACAGTGTAAAATAAAGCTTGTTTAAAAGGAGCCATTGGGACATACTCTGCCACAGCTGCTTTTAATATTTTATCCCTTTGAATTCAAATATCTGATATAGTCTAATCCTATTCTCCTGGTCTTAGATCTCAAGGACAGGAAAAGCCAAAAGGTCAGATGTATCCTGTCCTTCCTTTGTCTCCTGTCCTGAGGAAGTCAGGCTTCCTCAGGAGCCTAACATATAGCTCTTTCTAGCGGCTATTAGCATATCTCAATGGCATTGTTTTTTCCAATACTTGATACACTTTTTAGCTCCTGAAACTCATTTGTCAACTTCTGCAACTTAATCTCAAACTCCAATCTTTGTAGTTGCATATCCCGCTGGATATCATCTCCTACAAAAGAGGTCATAGGCAGAACAGAAGCACATTAGGAGGCCAATCCACACCATGATATTCGGTAGCTCTTTTCTTTGGATGAGCTTTCTTCTCTACAGTCAGCTCATCAGCACTATCTCCGTATCTTTTTAATTTAGGGTGGAAAGGACCCTTTTCTAAGGCAGTCCTCTCTGGCAGTTCTTTTTCCTGATATTCCTCCAGTACTCCCTGCATGATATCTGATGCCTTCAAGGTACCTTCACCAATAGCATCCTTTATAAGTTTCCAACAATATTATCTGCCTTGGTGGCCTTTAGCGTGTTACCATTCTTTTCCCAGGTTCTCTCATTTAAAGTTCTTTTTTCTTGGAACCATGGGCAGCAAGAATCTATCCTATCTAGAAAAAAAACATTGTTCTTCAAACCCAATCCATTTCACCTGGAGCTGCTCTTGCAGGCTGTGGACAAAAGTCTGCCTAGAAGGTTCCTGCCACATTTTCCACTGTCCACCCTAAGCAAATTCAGTATTGGATTGAAGCTGTTCCATTTAGCTGTATCCTTTCGCACCCTCAAAAGTTTCAAAAAGATGAAATTTCACACTAGCACTATTATTTAACTCCTATATTTGCCCACTGTGCAGGATGCCTTCTTTTTCTGTCTTTCTGGGAAGCTTCACAAAGACAAGGTTATCTCAGGAAATTTTCTCATATCAGGTCCCTGTTTAGGAGCCAATTTGTAGCTGCCAGCAGCTACTGTGAACTTGGTCCCTGTAAGAGAAGCTGGAGATACATGGGGAGGCAGCAAAAAGAAATGACATGAGGATGACTGTTGCTCTTCGAGATGTAATGTTTTATTAGGGTCTCAAGATATATATGGCTTTTAAGGGCAATACTTTCCTCAAAACTCTGTGGGTGTAAGCTTCAATGTTTCACACTGCTCAATGGGTAGCCTGCTTAATTCAGAAAATAGTAGGTGAGGGAGATCAAAAGGACTTCAACACTCTGCCCTGGGCTAGTTCAGGTATAGCTATAGTCTCAGAGGAAAAATAAACTGGAGGTTGTGTTGTTCTAAGGAGAACCGTGGGCCAGGAATATAAAAGGCTGAGAACTAGTGATTAGCACTGAGACTCAGAAACCCAGCTCAAGTTCTGAGGGGGAAGCATCATTTCCTAAACTTCATTCTTAGCCTGTTTATCCTTTGAGTTGTGGAAGACTAATGATTTGATTGAGTTAATTTAATATTGAGCCAGATTGCTGAAGTTGTTTATCAGCTTTAGGAGTTCTATGGTGGAATTTTTGAAGTCACTTAAATATACCATCCTATCATCGGCAAATAGTGATATTGTGACTTCTTCATTACAATTTGTATCCCTTTGAACCCCCTTTGTTTACTAATTGCTCTTGGTAGGACTTTGAGTAATTGTATACATACACACACACAAACACACATACACACACACACACACACACACACATATATATACATACATACATATATATAAATGTATATAATATGTGTTTCATTTTGGAAAAACAGTATCACATTTGACAAATTGGATTACAACTGGGAAAATCTGAAAATTCTTAAGATCAATATTTTTTCATGAAAATTAATATTGCTACTGGGCAACAGTTACTCCTTGGATGCTGCAATATTGTAACATCATATGCCCTTCCATTTCTGTTGTCTTAATGGAAAAGATGAGAAATGTTACAGGCCACATGAAAGTAACTGAACAAGCATGATACATCTACATACTTAACCTGAGAGCAATTTTTTCTTTTTCTTCAAAATTAATTTATAACATTATAGCATATTCAAACAAGCTTGTAATATGGGAAGAATGCTGAATATTAGAAGGCCCAAATTTTTGGTTTTTCTATGCAGGTCATCTGCCTACACCTCAGCACAGGTCACCTATCTGCCCGCTGTGTGGGCCACGGAGATTCAGTAGAAATGTGGGCTGCAATGAGATACACCAGGCCAAACAGTTCCAAGTGGGACTTTATTTAAGATGGGGAAAGGTGTAGCAGGTGGGAAGTACAGAAAAGAAAAAGAGAAAGGGGGAGAAATGCTACCCAGTTATATAAAGGTGATCAGGTAAATTACAGGTAAAGGTGGGCCATAGAATTCTGGATATATGGCTGCTGTTGCCACAGCAACAGGTCTATAGTTATACTGTTTTAATTCTCACCTATATGATGTCACAGGCCTTGCAGGTCTTGGTACCATCACAAATTATTTGTTTTTAAGTAGAAGTTTGAAAATAACACATTTTCATAATTCGTTATGAATGCTTTTAACACCTGGATAAGAAATATAACTTGGTTAATTACACACATACTTAAAAAAATTATGAAAGAATCTTAGCAAATAAAATGAGAGCTTACAGAATCAGAGTATCAGGTTCCTCAATTAAAGTTTACCATCTGTACAAGTTCAGAAAATTATACAAGGTTTTTGTATTAAGAAAGTAAAGCTGAGCAAAACATATGTACCAGAAAAATCTTTCAAAGGCTGTAAGAATATAGAAAAATACAGAATGTATTTTTGAAGCCATGATAAAAATATGGGAAGACAACATTGATGTCAACAATTTTACAAAAACATTCCTAACTTTATTTATTTTTATACTTCTACATATAAAAATCATACTAGCATATCTCTCAGTATTCTTTAGGGTTTCCTTATTGATGATGTTCAATTTGTATGGAGAGAAAAATGTCTGCTGTAAAGATATTACTAGATAATAATAAAAAAACACTGGTGTTTACCAGAAACACAAACATTTCTTTCTTCCATATAAGGCATAAGGAAAGATTAACTTTAAATCAAATATATGATTCATTTTTCAAAGGAGAAGGTGTAGTTATGTCTGGATCATTCAAATTTACCAATGTTTTTATATCCATAAAGAAGACTTTAAAAATTTGAAGTAAAATAACTTGTAAAAGATAGAATTATGAGTCACATTTCTTAAAGTTAGATCTTAATTCAAAATTTAAGAGTTAACCAATTGCTTCAAGGAAATCAGCTTTATAAAAGCTGAAAACTGAAACCCATCCCTAAAAACTGCAGTCAAGCCAGATTTTACTGTAAAGAAAGTGAAATAGACCTAAGAGTTAGTCATTTGTATTTTCTTGTTCCTGAAACTTCCCATGTGAGACTTCTTCCTGGGAAAACTCAGAGGAGCCTGGACTTTCTTTCCCACTGCTGTTTATCCATGACTGTTTAGCAGGTCTCTCATTCTTTTTCACCAAAATCATTTTCATTTCTTGCAGTAATATGGGCAAGTTTTGGATCAGTTTTCAGGTTAATTGCTTCATAACTATTAGTGTTCATTTCTGTAAGAAGTGGTTTCTTAGTTTTACCTGTTGGTCCATTAAAGAGTAAGCCTTCAAATTTTCATTTACTTTGTTCAGTATTTCTCCTGGTCTAAAAGATTACTGTTACTGATAGTTCAATCTTCTTTCTCTGACTGGCTGTTACTGCTACTTGAGACAGTTGGGGGAGGGGATAGTGCTTGGCTAGAAGCAACACTTTCACTTTCATCCAAAAGTTAATCCATGTAATCCATTACACCAGAATGATGATTATATTAATTTTTCCAAACCTTGTTTGCTGAGCAAAGAAATAATGCCCAGACTTTTGCCCAAATGAATGATACATATTCACCGACTGATCTTCTTCAGACTTTATTAGCCTGAATCAGGTGAAAACATTTTCCATAGGCTTCAGCCCTTGCTAATATTTTCTGCATTCTTCCTCTGTTCACACATTAATTCCTATTTTATATGAGATCCTTCAGGGATTGCTTCTAGACCTTTCTGGTCCCCTGTTCTAGATCCATCCTTAAAAAAAAAAACAATCACTTTATTTTCTGGTAAATATTCTGGATCCTAGAGAAGCTGATCATCATTTTCATAGACTTTTTCATTTTTTTCGAATCTCCAAACACCAAATAGAATCTCCGCTTGAAGCATGGAGCCCACCATGATTTCCTTTTTCAATCTTCTGAAGGAATATAATCTTCATCTTCTTCATATTGTTCTTTTATTTCACTACTGGTATCAAAATATTTACATCAACCTTCGTGGATTTCCTGAACATCTTGTATATTAACAGATTGTGAGGGATCTTCATTGGAAGACTGAGTTTCATCCTCCTGACCACATGAACGCTTTATATTCTCTTCTTTATATTGCCCCATTACAGTCATTCTTATCATCATTATCAACCTTATCATCACCTTCACATTCCTCCTCCTCCTTCTATTCCTCCTCCTCTTCTTCACATAACTGAACTGTGCTTTCATAAAAACAGAGGCTTAGTGTAAGACCTGAAAAATCCAAGGGCACCCCAGTGTCCCACTCCTCAGAAGGTGACACCCAAAGTACTCATGAGAAAAGGTCTTGATGCAATAGATAGAGGATTTTTATTCCAGAGGCTCTGGGGTCCACAGTCATACACTGCATAGGGGTAGAGGACTGTGGAATACCAAGTGCAGAATCGGGACAGCTTTTATGGGTTTGTAACAATGCCAGTGAATCACAAACCAATCATTTCTTATCATTGAGAACCTGTGTAGAGCAAGCCAATTGATTTGTACCACTCCATAGTTTTAGGCCAATCAGTTTGGATTATCCTAGCCCACATTCTGTTGGCCAATCAGTTTCAAATTTTCTCGGTGTTCCATAGCCACAGGTAGTTAGCTCATTTCCTGTTGCCTTATGGGGCCAGGATCACTTACTCAAGACCCTTTTGCTTAGTTCCTAACAAAGAGTGGCCTCAAGGTATGTGACCTTTCATATAGTTTCTAAAAAAGACCTGGGTCATTAGTGAGTTAGGCTCTATTTTTTTATCCTTTCATTCTCCATTTTTTCTCTTGTTAATACTTCTAATCTTAGAATGGGGAGGACTAAAGGTCAGTTTCCTCTAGGCTCAGAAGGCCCTTGTACTGTTGTGTAAGTACTATGATCTGGACTGCACTCACTCGCTCTCCAACAAAAGCAATAACCCTATTAATTATGCAAGGCCCCAATGTAAGCAACAGGAGAAAATTACTAAGGGTCTCATCAAACAGAAAGCAGGGTGGCCAAGTGTACAAGATAATGGTCTTTCCTCCGAGTCTCAAGGTTTCCTTTGTGGTGGCATCTAATGTAGACTGAATCTCCAACCTGGAAGCAATGTGGGACTTGCAAGTCTCCTTCTCCTGAGTAGACCTCTGGAAGCTGCTTCTATGCTCACCACCTCACCCACTCGAGTACCTTGAGCCTAGAGAACAAAGGCCTGAAGAGCATAAATGGTAGGAGAGCTATCCCATCATTAATGTCAGTCTCTGTGGTCTGGTGAGGTTGGTGAGTGCTTTATTCATCAGGGTTTCAGTAACTGCTCCTGATGCCTTCTTATACAGATCCAGCCACCTGTCTGGAAGCAGTGAGGAGTTTTGGCATGCCAGGAACATTTAAGGCAGACAGTTTGAGCCAAATTTCATGTTGTGGGATACCTCCTGGAAGGGCCCAGTGTATGCCAAAGAAGTTGGGGTATCAAAGAGGATCTCAGGGAGGAGTCAGGTTAAAATGGCAGGAGCTGTTCAGAAACAACGGGAGAGGTACCACCCAGCCTGAGCCAGTCTCTAAGGTCAATTTAGTTAAGGCCTCTCATAGGGTTTTGTTTGTTTTCTCTTCCTGTCTTGAGTCCTGGGGACAGTACATGCAATAATGTTTCTAATTAGTCCCAAATATCTCTGTCAATTTCTGACTTATCTTAGAAACAATAGCAGAACCATTGTCTGATCCAATTACCTTGTTCACTCTGAAACTCGGGAAATTTCTTCTAACCCTGGCAGCTGTTTCCTGCTTATTGGGGAAAGTCTCAACCATCTAGAGAAAGTATCTATAAATGCTACAAGGTATCCATAACCATATTCTCCTGCCTTAGCTTTTATAAATTTTTTAAATATATTACAGGAAGAAACAATGAGAAAATATTGATGACCTTAGATTATTTTCAGCGCTGAAATTGCAGATGGAAGGACACCCAGAAAGAAAGACAGTAATCAAAGTTGAATGCTGAATATTTTATTAATGTATTGAAGCTCCGGTTGTGCTCCCTCATGGCAGTGGAAGCACTTTGTGAGGGAAATCAACTTCTTACTCAATTTCTGAAAAAAAAAAAAAACAGAAAAACTAATGTATTCATATTACAGAGCAGAGAAAGAAATCTCAGTCATAATATTTGATATTGGGTCTACGACAAGGTTATCACTACATATTTATTTTGGCTAATTTCTGACACATAAATTATGGAGTAGATTTTTCCACTGCTACCCACCAGGGGATAAATATGAATCATACCTGTCACAGAATTCTGGTTTACTGAGGTCCCTGGGGTCTGCCAGATTGGGGACCTTGTGGTCGGCCTTGTGAGTTTCCTGGCTGAGGGGGTCTTTGCTGAGGACCTCCTTGTGGTCTTTGGCCTTGAGCAGGTCTCTGCTGTTGACTTTCTTGTTGGAGTTGTTCTTCAGATGATTCCTGCTCCTCACCTTCTTGTGGGGGTGGGCCTTGAGGAGGTCTCTCCTGTGGGCCTCCTTGTGAGGGTGGGCCTTGAGGAGGTTTCTGCTGTGGGCCTCCTTGTTGGGGTGGGCCTTGAGGAGGTTTCTGCTGTGGGCCTCCTTGTTGGGATGAGCCTTGTGGAGGTTTCTGCTGTGGGCCTCCCTGAGGGGGTGGGCCTTGAGGAGGTTTCTGCTGTGGGTCCCCTTTGTGGGGTGGCCCTTGAGGAGGTTTTTGCTGTGGACCCCCTTTGTGGGGTGAGCCTTGAGGAGGTTTCTGCTGTGGGGCTCCTTCTTGGGGTTGTCCTTGAGGAGATCCCTGCTGCTGGCCTCCTTGTGGAGGTGGGCCTTGAGGAGGTCTCTGCTGTGGGCCTCCTTGTGGGGGTTGACCCTGCTGGTTCCCATTAGCAGGGGGTCTTGGCTGGAATCCTGATGGACGAGGCCTCTGGTTTTGGTTCTGGAGTTCTGAGTCATAAAAGCAAATAATAGATGAGTTTAGTTGTACTCACCTTTGTTCTCCTTTATGCCAAAGACACTTCCACATTTCTAGATAGTAACCTTTTATAGTTTCAATGAAAGCTCCTGTTAAACCATGGCCTTTGATGACCTAATGCAGATTATTCAGGAACAGTTTCCTTGGACTAATTAAAAGATAAATCAGTTCATATGTGGAAGTTCTCTTACTTCTTAGAGTTTAGGGAAAGTGGTCTTTTTATGAACTTAGGTCAAATCATTAAGTTTCATGGTAAAATCCATGCAGTTTGCTCAGAAAATTGGCATCATATGGAGAAATATTATCTGTGGAAGAAGAGTCTAAAAATCACAGCCTACATAGTTCTCACTTAATAAATTCATCACAGTTTGTATTTGATGGACTCAATATAATTCTCTCAGTATAGAGTCACAAAGAAAAGAGACACTAACAATTACTTCTGTGCTTTTCCTGCTGAAATCAACTGAAATAGATTCAACAAGGAGTTGGAAGATGACAATGAAAAAATCTTGTTTCCATAGAAGTTTCAAATTAGGGAGCTTCATCTAAATTTTATCTCCCATCAACTATTCCTCTGTTTTAGAAAAGGTAAATTTCTTTTTGTCAGGAATTTAGACTTCTGGCTTATTGTAATTTGTTGTCCATCCATTTAATGTTCCTTATTATCAAAGTTGGATCATTTTTGTCTTTAACTCTGTGAAACCTACATTCCCTAAGTAGTAAAAAGAGAGATCTTAATACAGTGTAGAGTTATAAAACTTCCTCATTACTAAAGATACATAAGGAGATTAAAGAGTTTTGGTATTTGCTTTATACCAAATAGAGTTTTGATGGATGGCCATTGTATAGCAAAGCAAATGATAGACTCAAAGTGAGTTCACACATGCAACTACAATCCGAGAGTTGCCAAGTGACTTTAGCTACAATCTGTGATTTCCTGGGGGAATTTTAACTGTTAGGAAAATGCCCAGGTAGCATTCATTTGCAGTATCTCTGGTGACTATGTCAATGAGGGGCAATGGCTAAGTTACACATAACATTTTCTTTTTGGTTGTCTAAATTTTAATTAGAATCTTGCTGCCTACAGTGATTAAGCCATCTATCTATCTATCTATCTGTCTGTCTGTCTGTCTGTCTGTCTGTCTGTTTGTCTGACTGACTGTCTGTCTGTCTGTCTTTAGGTCTATCTACATTTCTATCTCTGTGTGATTTAAATTATTTATCTCTTTCAAATTTTCTATCGTCTAAATTTTAGTCTTTGCAAATAAAATTCATAAGGTTAAGCATTTGAGTAAAGGATAAAAAATATACCCACAATGCATTGGAGTGTTGAAACAGTGTGGAAAAATGAAAAACGGTAAGATGTTATTATTTTTCTGTATTACAGTTTCAGGGTTATTACTTGAGTTGTCATCATTCAAATGGGTCTCATATCTGTTTTTCTGTAGTCTTCCCTTGATCAACAGTAGAGCAAGGCTACTGGCATATGCAGTTTAGTTTTACTACAACAGTGCCTTCAAATCTGAGACTCTCTATTTTTAAAAAGCATTGTGTGGTCTCATTCATCTCTCATTACCTGTCCTGGGTTCCATTTCTCTCCTCCCCTGAAGTGTTGTCTCCTGTGCTTTAAAGAGAGTCATAACATGCACACACATATTAACGTACCTTCACCAGGTTCCTGAGCAGAGCTCAGGGCCAACAGGAGCACTGTGAACAGGACCACCAGCATCTTGGTAGAGGTTCTGATGTTTCTCCCAAGTCTGTGCTGAAAGAAAAAGACACTGCTTTTATAAGGATGGTCAGAAGAATGTCACCATTGAATTCCACACTATGCTATTTCATAACTCTCAAAGCAGGAAATCGTGCATCCTTTACTCCAACCTGGGCTTTTTGCCAATCAGGAAGATGTAAGAAAAAGCTGCGAGTGTCCCTATTTTAATGGTACAAAAATAAGAATAATTTAGAAGAAAACCTTGCGTAAAAGACTATCCTAGATAGTGAAGATAATGACTATTAATATATGAAATACTTTTTCTATTTGCTGACATTATCTCTGCATCACTATTCATTGTGGTAGGAATAGTATGTATGTGTGTATACATACATACATACATACATATATATATATATATATATATATATATATATATTAATAAATATAAATGTCAGTGATGATTTTATTCCAAATGGAATGTTGCCAATTTCTCTGATCAGTATATCTTAACACTATCACTTTTTTGCTTCCTTATATATTCTAGAGTTAAGTAATACTGATGGAGTTGAAGCTATTGATATAAAAATTTCAATTATAGCAAGACAACTGGAATCACTAACCTGCTAAAAATGAATAACAGTGCCTACTATTTTCTTGGTATAGCCAAATAACAACAGCATTGTCTAGTGAAACAAGAGACCTATTAAATCACTAAAATCCAAGCAAAAGTGACCTCACAACACATATGAGGTTCACCTGGGTCCTGAATCTGTAATTTGGTGATGTGTGTTTTGAGCATTTTACATTTCAAAAGTCCATAAACAGCTCCACTTTTTAAATTGTTCTATTTAATTTGCTTATGGATAGAATTATGGAGGTGAGCATGGAAAAAAATTTTATGTTCTCCTCCAAGGGGCAAATGAATGCTGTTATGATAGTTTACTTTTTTTTGAAGGTGCTAAATTTTTTATTAGATATATTCTTTATTTACATTTAAAATATTGCCTTCATTCCTGTTTCCAACCATGCTACTTTATCTTCATATTATGCATATTCAAAATGAGGCTGGAATTGTTTACATTTTATGTTCCAATATTTTTGTCTATTTTTATTAAAAACATTTTCACCATATTTTTTTCAAAAGGTATTCTTATGTGCCTAATATTCCTTACTTAAATTATCTTGCCTGTATTGTTATTTTTCAACATTTCTTTCTCATTCTTCTCTTCAAAGAATTATTTTTAACAACTCTTAACTCCGAATATTTGTAGAAATTTTTCTGTGTTCCCTTGGTTTAGTTGAGTGTATGTGGCATTTTTTGTCATGCTACCATAGAGGTAGTTTAGAAGGAGTTACATAAGAGAAAAACCCAGATGTGTGACCCATGTGTATTGTTATTCACTAGGTTCTGTGCTATACCTGTGAATGTCACTCAATTCTTTTCCACCTGATTGTAGAGAATAAAGTAGAAAAGTTCACTCATCGATGGACAGCATATACTACACTCTATGTGTCCCATAAATAATAGCTACTCTCATGGTAATATATATGCGGTATTTAGACCTGTACTCTAAAGGTATTTTAATTGAAGTTCACCAATAAACTTTGCTTATCCTAAAAAGAAACTGTTTTTCCTGCTTTTGTTGAATTTATGAGAAACCCAATTTTCTTAGACCAGAATGTAGTCTCTATTTGTCAACAGGCCATGAGCTGTAACTTTCATAAAAACTACATAGCAAGGGAGCATGAAGATAAGTTATCCTTTCCAGGTTGTCACAGAAAAGCACCATAGTCATGAGTCATGCCTTGTGCTAGGTTGTACTGACTTTTCACATGCCTGACAATTCCAACCTTTTCTTGACTTTTTGAAAATGGCAACATATATGTTGATTCTTCCAATTATCACTCTGTTCAGGATATTTCACTGACCTTTTCAGTTTCAACAATGTGTGAAAGATGTTAGTATATCATTAAACAAAAATATTATTTGTTACCTCAACAGCACAGCTGATGCAGGAAATATAGTAGACATAAGGGTGTATTTAATGCCTAATTCAGAATTAGAGCTTCCTTTATCTCATATAAGTAATATTGAACCATATCTCCTTAATGAACACAGTCTTTATTATACTTCCACCTTTGTGAAATTCATTCTTCCCTATAAGATGCTTCCTGAAGTTCACAATTTTCTGTTATATTTTTACACAGATCTGAATTTCATCGGAGTGCTTTCTCAGGTGACAATCTGTGCTGAACTATGAATTGGATCCTGAGGAGCTTACTAGCTTATGTACAATTAAAAGCAATAAATCACCCTTGCCTAAAATCTGTCAGTATCTAGTGTAAATGTAGAGGTTAGCTTCAGAAGACTCAGTCACAAACAAACCAAACTAAATTGACAGGGATAGGATTCTGATGATCGATCCTTACCTAAATGCCTATTGGTAGTGGATGGCAATTTGTTTGTGGAAGTATTAGTTTTCTTGACAAGTGTGGCTGCTGGTAAGTTGTCTATTGTCCACTGGATTGATTCACATCCACTAGGACAGACAACATGATATAGAGTTACTGGTATATAAAATTAAAATAATCTGAAGAAATTATGTTTGGAAAGGGACATGTTGAAGAACTGAAGATAAGGACTGTAATGGAATTGTCAGGAAAATGATCACAAATAAATATGTCATGACTGCTTCAAGTAATAAATAAAAAATATACATTTCCCGCAAATTTATTTTTTATATATATCCTCTTTTTAGCTGACAGACATGTCCTATCCAACATATATCCTTTCCTTTTTCCTGATATCTGTACCTATTACAACTTAAATACACCAATCATTTTAAAGCCATGAATACCTTTAGACAGTAAATATGGGTTTTTATTCCCTGGGATGGGTTATTTCACTTAGTTTTAGTTTCATCAGTATTAATTCTTTATTGTAAATTTCATATTCTTCTTTCTTAAGTTCTCAATAGTTTTATATTTTGAGTATGCGCCATATGTTCATTACTCATTCAGTAGTGAATGCACACTTAGTCTACTTCCATTTCCTGCATCTTGTAAGATGGCTTCAAGATAAATGGGTCTGTATCCCCTTCAGAAAGTATAAAGTCCCTTGGCTCTATGTATAAAGTTGTTTTGGGCTGTATGAGGAGAATACATTTAGCATTGTTAGAGAAATACAGAGATGTTCATTTTCTTCAAATACTCTGGTGTGAGCTGAGCTTCCTAACATAAATACACATAAATACTGCCTGAGACCTAGGGATTTAAGAATTTTCTGTGATATCCATGATCAAAAAGCTAAAATATTTTCCATCATACATTTCTATCATTTTCTCCTAATGATCTTTCATTCACTGATTTTCAAAATTATAAATATTATTAAGCATACTCATTTTTTTCTAACTACTTTTTCTAGCAATTACTCATGATTCTGTTTTCAGTTTATGTGGCTGCATAATCCCTTGCAAATGATATACTCCTTCCCTAATATCTCTGTTGCGGATGAGTGAGCCTTCTCTAATGATTTATAACACATTCATTGTCTACCATATCCACTAACTTTGCTCTCAGTTGCCTAATAATTTTCAGTAGAATGCACAGAACTATGTGACTTCCAAACCACTACCTGTTTTCCTGTTATCCAAATAACATGTATATTTTGTATATACATGTATATTTAACATATTTCACTTTCTTTTAACTTAGAAACTTAAAGATTCATGGTGAGTCATTTGTGTTGGATGCTATTTTCATGCGTGAAGACATTTAGGAATGTTTTCCTGAAGTTGTCACAGGTCACTGAGTAAGGGAGAGTTGTTCTGAAAAATGTTTCACTGATGCAGGCACAGCATCTAGGATATTCTGATAAAGCAAACACATGAAAGGACATGTGATGAAGGATTCTTTTCTAAGAAAATATGTGTATAGGTCTACCTGCAATTTTGTAGTTGAGCTCTATTATCTGGTTCCATAGAGAGAAATAGACCAGCAAGATTTTGGTGGTGTACTGAAGCTTCTTGCTAATTGTATGGACTATGGTTGACTGACTTGTTTGGAAAGTAAAAATAGAATTCCATACACAGTGAAGTAGGATGAGATATAATTAGTGAGCTAGTTGTGCCATGGTTGTGGGTCTGTCGTCTTTTCTGTAATAGCCACAGACAAGAATATCTCCTGGTGTCAGTATGTGTCTCTCCTGCTGAGGAGAGCTGAGTTTGAGACCTGGATGTCTCTGCTTAGAAGTGATTCCACTGTTGATTTTCTCCCCACTCTAACTAATTTTAATGCTGTTGTATCCATACAGTATTTTTGTGCTGATTGAGCTGGTACTGCTAAATCATGAACTCTTATGATTACTTCCAGAAAACACATATGAAAGTGGAAAAAACTGAGGTTGCAGAGTATATGTGACTTTATTTGTATGATACCATCGTAACTTCTCTTGACCTTTGATTGGTACTGCACTACAATTGAGGTCCGAGCAAAATCAGAAAATGTTCCTGGCAATAACATAACTGACACAACAGCTGCTGGTATCTGATAACAACAGAGTATGCTAAGTAAACAAGTATATTCAAGATCAATGGCCTCCTCTTTGATATATTTTGGTCCCTCTTTCTCGTTTAACAAGTTGCTGTACTCCAATTAGCTTCAAGGCCAATATTTTTCACACTCTCATGACATTCTAAGGCTATGACCCAACCACACACCTTGCCTCAACCTTGCAGGTATTTTTTTCCTAATACGTAATGCCTTGCTCTATATCTTGAGCATCTTTATATAATTACATGTGCTAAGATTTTGGAATGTATTCTCTGTAGTGATTATTTGCTGTTTTTTTTTCTTACATGTTCTGTTCTGTTTTGTGTTTATAAGCAGTTTGGCTTTGAAAGGGGATGTGGTGTAATTTGGCAACTCTCCCTAGATATATGAAAATCTCAGAATTTCTCATTATTTTGGGATGTAGGATATACCTATGTGGCCCAGAAATTTCTTTCATAGTATTACCAAAACTCTCTTCAATTGCAAGGACACTCTATGACATTGCTATCTTGCATCCTAATTCTTTATAATTCAATATAGTTTTTCATGTTCATGAGACACCTTAAAATGTTTTTGTTGCTACTCCATAATTATAATTTTGCTACTGTTATGTATACTAATATAAATGTCAGTGGCTTGTAATGGTCTTGGGGTTGCAATATAAAAGAGATATTTAACCCAGAAATGGGTTGTATTTCACAGTTTTAGAACAGCTGCCAAATGGAGATAGTACCAGCATAAGAGTCACCCACATGCAGACCTAACCTTCAGATAAGAGAGGAGCAGAGGGAGGCCATGGGAACCTGTGAGTGGGAATGGCCATAACATCTTGGGGAAAAAATCATCTATGCTCCATGTTAATTCTCCTAAATATCACCCTTCTTGTGACATTTGCCTGACCTTCTTCATTGCCAGAAAAGCACGAATAAGATTAATGCATCATAAAGAAAAATATCAACTTGGACAAAGATGATGAAAGACCTAAGAGCAAACATTATCATTCAAAAGTTCTCAGTAAAGACAGGAGTAATCTTGGCCAAAGTACTACGTAAATTATGCATAATGAATCCCTTATGCTTCAACTTTGATTAGAATTTAGATACAATAGCTATCATGCATCCAAAAATATTTTATTTTCACATATTAAAAGCTGTGGAATCTATGATGCTTGGGGACAGCCCCAGTGGGATTTTCTTTATTGTTGGTTCCTCTTGAGACAGGTGAGGGGCAAGAACATCACAAGAAGGGAAGACTTTATCTTATGAGGTATAGAATTAACAGTTTGTCTTATAAGATTATTAGGGTTGCAGTATAATAATACAGAATTTACTTAGCAAGTCTAAGTTACCATGCCACTATATCTATTATGCAGTCTGTGATCTTCTGAGGCCAGAAACTGCAGTTAAGGACACTTAGCACCTCTTCATAAACAAGGAAAGATTGATTAAATAGCATTTGTACTTCATGACTCTTAACTTTTGGCCCACTAGGTAGAAATCACAGGGGGAAAGGGGACATTTTGGGAAGTAATTTATAGGCTTTATTACTAAGTTCTAAACAGTTTCCTAAGAAAGTTATCTAAGGGGAAATGCAGAAAGATCCTATGAGGAGGGAAAGGAAAAATTAATCTGACTTTTTTCATCTGTTTGTACTTCGTACTTAAACATCTTTCAGAATGCATGATCACAGGTTACAACATTCATCACCAGTTCACACAAAAATCAAATCATAAATTGAAATAGAAGTTTAAAATAGAGAATGTTGATATGCATAACAATCAGCAGTAATTATGTAGCTAAATATCCATCACCTAGCACTCTTCCACAGGCTAAATGAAGGTTGAAAACCATAACTAAGTTATTATTGGAGTTTTGTATAGATAAGACCAGTCAATATTACATCTTTCTTCTGTCCTATCACCTATAATAAATCCATAGTTCCTTTTTATGACCTTTAGATAATTGATTTACAACATTGGGAATGTGATCTGAGTAGGAGAACTTCTAGTTACTATTGAAGAGCAATTGATTTGCGACACATGGGGGATGGCATGATTCTAATTACAATTTTGACAATTAGAAAAGGACCTATTAGGAGTCCCAATATAAAAGAGCTTAATAATTATTGATATATTTTTGGAATACATATATTTTTATAATTAGGTTCAAGAAGTCATCCATTTCTCAATATAGCATAACTTGTACACAGAACATTTTTGTAGAGCTACAGAAATCTGTTCAAAAGATGTGGGCTAAAAACTAGTGATTATTATATATGTTTAATAACAATAGGAAAGCTTATTAAGAGCAGGAATGTTCCTTAAAGGAATTCTCTTAGATGTTGCAGATGTGGGCAAATCTCTCATAGATTAATCCCAATTAGACCATCTAAGGAACACAACCTAGTTAATAAATTATTGCATTGGGGCATCTATCAATGTGTAATATTTACAGATAACATATTAATTGAGGATCACTCACTAAGTGTGTTATAGACTAAGAGATTTGGAGATTACAAATCCAGCACATAGGTTTGAATTGGTGCACCAACACTTCCTAGCTTCAAAGTTTTCTGTTTGTTTATCCTTCAGTATTGTTTTCCCTTAGGCCAATTTGTTCTCTATTTCTGTGGTTAAATCTATTGTTTAAATATATGGAGATTTTGTACAAAGGGGTTGGTTTTAAGTCATTTCTGTATGTTCTTTACTTATACAAATGCAACTCAATATTATCACTATCAACTTCACTTATGCTGACACCAGCACACAGGACGCAGAAGACCTTGGATTTTAACATGGAAGGTTCTGTTTCCTGAAGCCAAGTGAGTGGATGTAGGTCTGCTTGCAGTGAAGAAGGCTGAATTCTCATAAGGGCCAAAAAACAATAGAAAATCTATGTGTCCTCTGCTTGTAAATCTCAAGAATCTTGTAATTGTACTATCTTTGTACTCCTCAAATGTTCTTCTCCTCCCTGTCCTTTGAGCCAACTTTGAAAAATAATCTTCAATATGATGGGTTCTGCTGAGCTATGTCAATGTCATCAATTCAAGAGCAACTAAGAAGTTTCAGAAGGCTGTAGTAACACATTCCTGGGAACTGTGTTCGAGTGGGCTTAATTCATCGACTGACTTCATCCATAAAGAATATTCAAGATCAAACACATTTCTTTTATCTATTTTAGCTCTTGAGAAAGTCTAGTCCTCAAATTAGAAAACATTTCCTTGAAGGCTCCTTTGTGTTGCCCTCATTATAAAAACATAGTATTGAATAGAGTGTGAATAATTTCATGTGGTACAAATTAAGTGAGTTTCTCTGAAAAAAGGTGAATTGACAAAGTTATTCCAGAGCAACATGGCCTACTGGCACCTGGAAGGTTTGTGACTGTGGCGGTAGCTCCCCCTAACTGAGAAATAGCTACATACAAAGAAAAGTAAGCGTGATGACTGTATAACTTCAATGCACCCCCATTTTGTCAAAACAAGGCCTTTGAGAGAATGTTGCTGCATTGTCTGTTCACCATCATGAGGCAGTGCTTCAAGAAAGCCAGAAGGGAAATATAAAATGTCTTTGAGAAACAATCTTGAATCTTTCAACATGATCCCAAGTTATTTGCCCATGTTAGAAGTCAAATATGGTTAAAAGACTCTCATCTGGAATAATGACATGTGATATCTTTCAGTAATAATCAGGAAGGAATCAAACCAATGATACGCATGTCAGCTCTTTGAGATATCCTTTTACAATTCAAATTCCATTTGCTTCCATTTGGTTAATGGAGTAAAAAATTATTCCAAGCTGCCAGGTTCTTCGGGGCTGAAAGAAATCATGGAAATCAGATAAAAAATGGCAATTCCCATGTTTTTCATGAGGCTTAGGTTATACACATGAGTAGAATTATTCCTGTGAAATTGATCAACCAGTCATATACTCCATCACAGACCCTACAGCCATGCTTAGAAGATACATATAGTCTCTTTTGCTCTCTCTCTCTCTCTCTCTCTCTCTCTCTCTCTCTCTCTCACTCACTCTCCCTCCCCCTTTTTTCTTTCTGTCTTATCACTATCCCTGTCCCTCTCAGTGTCTCTGTCTATCTGTCTCTCCCTGTCTCTCTGTCTGTCACTCTCTGTCTGTCTTGTTTTCCTTTCTCTCTGTCTCTGTCTCTGTCTATGTCTCCATCTCCCTCTCCCACTCCCAATCTCTCTCTCTCTCTCTCTCTCTCTCTCTCTCTCTCTCTCTCTCTTTCTCTCTCTCTCCCTTTTCCTCTCCCACTCCCAATCTCTCTCTCTCCCCCCCTCCCTCACTCCCCCCCTCTCTTTCATATGACTGGTGTTAATGTCAGCACTTCTGAGGATCTCTCCAACTGCTTTGACCATTAAGAATTGATAACAAATTGTTGAGTCTTTAAGCATTAGGACCTTTGATATCTCTGTGATTTTCACACAGTTTCCATTGTGTCTAACCTGACTATTTTAATGTTTATATGCACATGTTCTTGTTCTCATATTTATCTCTGCTTATCCCATATTTCCCAATCAGCAATTACTAGACCAAAGATATATTTGTAGTGTAAAAAACATTATTTAGTGTAGGGATACATGGAATCTACTTATATATGAATTTCAGGAAATGTTGTTATACAAAATAATTATTTTTCAATGTCTTGTACACTCTGTCTTTCTCTGTCTGTCTTGTGCCTACTTCAATCTTGTGTGTGTCAATATTGCCTCTTTGTTTTGCAAGGATATTTTTGTTTCATTAAAATTAAACATTCACCAGTGTTAAGGTTAACAATGCTCATCATAATCATGCAACCATCTTGGACTCAAGGAGGATACTTCATTTTATTTTCTAGTTGTGCTAAGGAGAGTACTGCATCCTCTGTCAACCCAATACTAGAGAAATGCAGCTAACATAACCACTTATGTGAAGGCCATCTTGATATTTTTGACTTTAATGTATATGAGCCAAATATTTAAGAGTATTTTAAAGGTGATGAACTAAAATATATTTAATATATTTTTGAATCAACATAAAATATGCTTATTTAATAACATTCTTAAAAAGCCAGAGGAGACACAATCTGCTTTCAGAAAAATTAATGCCCAGTCTACTAAAGGGGAAGTGTTTTTTTGTTGTTGTTCTTTTTTTTAGTATGCATATAATAATAATACATACAGCAATCTCATTCTAAAGATATTTTTAAAAACTGATCATGTATGCTTTATTTATTCACAAACACACCCACGCCCATATATATACATATATACATATACATATTTTTGTTAGGTTTTTTTACTTATTTACATTTCAGGGTGTCCCCTTTCTTGATTTCTCCCCCAGAAAATATCTATTCTATCCCCCCTCCTCCAGATTCTATGAGGGTGTACCCACACCAACTCCTGCCTTTCTGCCCTCACATTCTCTTATACCATGGTATCGAGCCTTCACGGAACCAAGGACCTCCTCATGAATTTAGGCCCAACAACGCCATTCTATGCTACATATATAACTGGAGCCATGGGTCTCTACATGTGCACTCCTGGGTTAGAGGTTTAAATTCTGAGGTCTCTGGTTGGTTGATATTGTTGTTCCACCTATGGGATTGCAAACCCCTTCAGCTCCTCAGACTCCTAGAGTCAGAGTCTCTAACTCTTCCATTGGGGAACCATGTGATCACTTCAATGGTTGACTGCCAGCATCCACCTCTGTATATGTCATGGTCTGGCAGAGCATCTCAGAAGACTGCTGTATTAGGCTCATGTCAGCATGTACTTCTTGGGATTTACACTGGTGCCTCTGTTTGGTGAGTGTATTTGGGATGGATGCCCAGGTGAGGCATTCAATGGATGACTTTCCTTTAGTCTGTGCTCCAATCTTCCTTTCTGTATTTTCTCCTTAGAGTATTTTGTTGCCCTCTCTAAGAAGAGCAACACTTTTATATTCCTTCTTCTTGAGATTCATGTAGTCTATGAATTTTACCTTAGGTATTCTGAGCTTTTGAGCAAATATCCTGCTATCAAGATATACATACTGTCTTCATCAGTGTTTCTATTCCTGCACAAACATCATGACCAAGAAGCAAGTTGGGGAGTAAAAGGTTTCTTGAGCTTACACTTCTTACACAGTACCAAGTCCAGCCACAGCACAAAATACAACTCTGGCTATCTCTGGAACACACTCTCTGTGCTCTCAGAAAACACTTCCAAGAAGATTTCATCTCAGTGATGCTGGTCTCTTCTTAATCACCGCTAATTTCTTAGCTCCTGCTAACCAGCATCAATAGGCCCAGTAACACAAAGGTTTGCTTTAGTGGTTCTGGTATCTTGTTACTCACAGCTGATTCTTCAGCCCCAGCTAACTAAAACCAAAGAATCTTCACAATCAAAACATGGCCACTGTAAGAGTCTTTAATCTTCCCTCTGAAATTTCACAAGCCAGGCCTCCATCTTTTTCACTGTTCATAACATTGTCTTCCAAGCGACTACAGAACTTTTTATAGAGCTCTTAATATTCTAATGGCTTTTCTAGCTCAAAGTTCCAATGTCCTTCCATGATCCTCCCCAAAACATGGTCAGGTTGTCACAGGAATACCCCACTATGCTGGTACCAATTTGTCTTAGTCAGGGTTTCTATTCCTGCACAAACATCATGACCAAGAAGCAAGTTGGGGAGGAAAGGGTTTATTGAGCTTAGACTTCCACATTGCAGTTCATCACTAAAGGAAGTCAGGACTGGAACTCAAGCAGGTCAGGAAGCAGGAGCTGATGCAAAGGCCATGGAGGGATGTTTCTTACTGGCTTGCTTCCCCCTGACTTGCTCAGCCTGCTCTCTTATAGAACCCAAGAATACCAGCCCAGGGATGGCACTACCCACAAGGGTCCCTCCCCACTTGATCACTAATTGAGAAAATGCCCCACAGCTGGATCTCATGGAGGCAATTCCCCAGCTGAAGCTCCTTTCTCTGTGATAACTCCTGCCCATGTCAAGTTGACACACAAAATCAGCCAGTACACATACCAAGTGTGTTGGTTCTTTTGTGATTGGGTTATATTACACAGAATGATATTTTCTAGTTCTATTATTTTGCCTATGAATTTCATGTAGTTATGTTTTAATAGCTGAGTATTTAGTCCATTGTGTTAATGTACCACAATTTCTGTATCTTTTCCTCTGTTGAAGGATATCTGGATTCTTTGCAGCTTCTGGCTATTATAAAGAAGGATTCTACAAATAATCTTTTTCATGTGTCCAGGTTATATGTTGGATCATCTTTAGGATATATGCTCAGGGGTCATATAGCTATAAACTCAGGGCATAACATGTCCAATTTTCTAAGGAAACACCTGACTGATATCCAGAGTGCATGTACCAGCTTTTAATACCATCACCAATGGAGGAGTTTTCCTTTTTCTCCACATCCTTGCCAGCCTCTGCTGTCACCAGAGATTTTGATCTTAGCCATTCTAACTTAGATGAGGTGGAATCTCAGGATATTTATGCATTTCCCTGATAACTTAGAATGTTGAACATTTCTTTAAATCCTTCTCAGCCAATTGAGATTCCTCACTTGAGAATTCTTCTTTTAGAACTCTACGCCATTTTAATAGGTTTATTTGGTTCTTGGAGTCTAATTTCTTGAGTTCTTTGTATATATTGGATATTAGCCCTCTATCAGATAAGGGATTGTTTGTTGGTGGCAGTTTTTTCCTGATGATAGTGTCCTTTGCCTTAAAAACAGTTTTCAATTTTATGAAATCCCATTTGTCTATAGGTGAACTTGGAACCTGTGCTATTGGTATTCTGTTCACGAAAAATTTCCCCTGTGTCAGTGTGGTTGAGGCCCTTTCCCACTTTCTGTTCTATTAATTTCAGATGTGTGCATCATTTTATGGTGTAGAACTAGGGGTAGCCATCAGAAAGTCCCAGATGACTGGAAATCAAGAGATGTGTAGGATGCAGTAAGGATGGCATAAGCTGAAATACACAATAAAAAGGAGGGAGAACCTGTAGAAAGCATACAGAGAGTTTAAGCTCATCCTCTCATTGAGTGATGGGCCCAACAAGTCATGTCAAGAATTTTAACCCATATTTGTTATTTCTAAAGAAAATGCAGGGACCAAGAGTGGAACAGAGACTAATGGAAAGGCTATCCCGTGACTGCCCCACCTGGGGATACATAACATATGGAGCCACCAAACACAGACACTATTGCTGACACCAAGAAGTTCTTGCTGAAAAGGTTCCTAATATTTCTTCATGCTGAGAGACAACAGAGGACTATGACTAATAGAGATTTGGATTCTTGTAGGCAGCTATTGGATTGAGCATAGGACTCCGTTGAAACAGTTAGGGGAAGGACTGAAGAAGCGGGAAGGTTTGAATCCCTGTAGGAAAAACATTATCAAATAACCAGATACAAAGCTCCCACAGAATAAACCAAGAACCAAATACTATACAAGGAGGGACCCATGAGTCTCTAAGTATGTGTAGCAGATGATGGCCTTATTTAACATCAATGGTTGGTGAGGGCCTTGGTTCTTTGAAGGCACTATGTCCCAGGTAAGGGGAGTTCAGGTTGGTAAGTTGGAAGTGGGAGTGTGCTTGGGTGAGATCCCTCAAAGTAACAGTGGTCAGGAAGATGGGATTTTGGTGGGAAAACCTGGAAAGTAAAAGATACATTTGAAATATAATTAAATAAAATAACCAATTTTAAATCCTTCCCATCGTTTTATTGTCCACGGAGACAGTGGCTAGAAATTCTATGGTCTTAGAACTTAACTGTTAGATCTAAGCACCAAGAATTAAGATTTGATATCATCAATATGTGGATCATGTGAAAATTTTATAAAGGGAAGGTGAAATAATTATGATGATGATTGTGAAATAAGTGAAAACAACTGTGATTATTAATGAGTTCTTAATAAAAGGTAAGAGGGGTTTATATCCCTCTGGTTTTTCTCTCCTTGTGATGACCCATCACAGAACTTGAGAATTCAAACTAGTGCCCTAATTTCCTTTCATGTTTATTTCTTTCAGAAAATATGTATGAAGACAATGAAGGCCTTGCCATAGCTTACATCTCAAATAATGTGATTATAGTTTAACTTTGTTATACAAATGCTATTACAAGTAAACCGTTTCTCACTCCATCTCTATGTATGCATGTGATTTAGTCTGTTACTTGAATACATTAGACACAGTTTATGAGGACCTAGGACCATAAATCAACACATCCTCTGCCTTTTGAACTATGTATATCCACTAACCAGCTGCCACTGTACCCACAGTTGATTATCTTCTATGAGAAATACAGTTTGTACATTAAAATTACATATATGTACATGTATACTGAATATAACATACATATTACATAAACATAGGTTTTTAATTCTCTAAATTGAACATCACAAAGAGCATAATTTATTTATTAGTTTTGTACATGGAGAAAAATTCCTGTGATATTCCAAAAGTTTAGAGCAAGTTTTCAATACATATTTGAGTCTAACAATACTGAATTATGACGTTATTTCAGGAATATGTTGAAGGGAACTGAAGGTTAATAACCCATTGAATTATGGTTTTGAAGATGGTTAAGAACACTTGCTATTCTTGCAGAGGAAACAGGTCTGTTTCCCATCATTCACACTGCTGCACACAATTGCCTGCAACTCTATTTTCAAAATATTTAGTTTCCTTTTCCAGTCTTTAACAGAAATGTATTCAAGAAATGCTGACACCCACTATCAATCAAACACTTCTCTGCATATATTAAAATACGCTTTTAAAAACTTGATCTACAAAATCATAGGTCACCATGAAGCAATAATGAAGTTATAGGCAAACCTATGAATTTATAGTATTTTAAAATCTATAAATACATCAATTTTGGGAATGTTTAATTATACACTTAAGGATTTAATTTAGGAAAAAAGCATAAGACACTGTTTGAATTAAATATAGCATTCTAATTTCCAAATATGTAGGTTGGCTTGCTTTTGTAAAATAGCATAATTCCATAAAGTATTTTTCTTTATTAGCCAGCATATTTTCATGTGCAATATATTCTATTGTTACAAATCACCATTTTAACTGATGAGTAAATTCACTGAAATCTTACAAAGTTTCATACTCATGTAATTTGTGTATTAGCATGCTTCTGTTTTTCTTCATCATAGTAGCATCATCTTATAGTCTCACCTCTCCTGATGTGGAAATCAAAGGGATTAAATTATTTCTGCCTCCACTGAAATACTCTAGAAAAATCCCCATCTTTCTTTCTAAATATATATGGCTTATTATATCTTTTTAGGTACTGTAATTTACTACTCCAAATTGTTGAATAATTATTAATTTTATTTAGAAGAAAATCACACTTATTTTTGAATCACAAAACAAATATACCATAGCATCCCTTCCTAGAAATATTATTGATTTTTTATGCAGAATTTTTCTTATCTTTTCTAATTTTAGTTTGTATATATACAAGTCCTATAATGTTAACTTTATTTCATGAAAAAATTTTATGGAGAAAATGGTTAAAGTTTCAGAGCACTGGTTTTTTGAGCACTCAAGAGTCTTTGGGTTCCGTGTTAGTTTGAATAATTGTGGTCTCTATATATAATTTTTCAGAAGAACTATTTGTTTTTGTTTAGTGTATTATTATTAACTCCTCTATATTTACTTACCCATCATGAAAAACTCTACAAAGACCTCATACATCTGCCTCCAGGAAAAAGAGGAGAGATGCCAGTCTTGGTATTTTTTATTTCATTTTATTGTTTTTGTAGTTAAATTTTTTTGGTTTTTTTATTTTTATTTTCTTTTTTGCTGAATATTTTCTTTATGTATATTAAACGTTATTCCATTTCCCAATCCCATTCCACCAGAGATCCTCTGTCTTAACCCCCAAGCCCTGCTTTGATGAGGATGTTCTCCACTCCCGACTCCCCAACCAGGCATTCCCCTACACTCTGGAATGGAGCTTCCACTGCACCAAGGGCCCCTCCTCCCACTGATGCCAAGCAAGTCCATCCTCTGATACATATATTGCTTTAACTATTAGTTCCTCCATGTGAACTCTTTGTTTGATGATTTAGTCACTGGGAGCTATAGGGTGTCTGGTTGGTTTATATTGTTGTTCTTCCTAAGAGATAGAAATCACTTGAGTTTCTTCAATCCTGTTTCTAACTCCTCCACTGGAAGTCTCATGCTCATTCGTATGGTTGGCTGTGAGAATGTGCTCTGTATTTGTCGGGCTTTGGCAGAGCCTATCAGGAGACAACTATAACAGTGTCCTGTCAGGAAGCACTTCTTGGCATCCACAATAGTGTCAGGGTTTGCTGTATGAGATGAATATCCAGGTTTGGCAGTCTTTAGTTGGATTTTACTGGAGTCTCTGCTCCAGACATTGTCTCTGAATATCCCAAGTGTTTTGATTCCCCTTCTAAGAATGACACAACAATCTACTGGCCTTCCTTGTTCTTGAGCTTCATGTGTTCTGTGAATTCTATCTTGAGTTTGTCGAGCTTTGGACTAATATATACTTATCAGTCAGTGCATACCATGTGTCATCATTTGCTATTGGATTACCTCAGTCAGGATATTTTCTAGTTCTAGATATTTGCCAGCCAATTTCAAAAACTCATTGCTTTTAAAAGCTTATTAGTACTCCATTGTTTTAATGTACTACATTTTCCTCTATCAGGTCCTCTGTTGAAGGATACCTGCGTTCTATCTTGCTTCTGGCTTTTATAAATAAGTATGCTTTGCATTTCCATGATGATTAAAAGTGGAGCATGTGTCCTTATAATGTGTTGGAGCACCTTCTGGGTATATATGTGCAGGAGTGGGGTAGCTGGATCTTCAGGTAATATTATGTACAATTTTTTTGAGAAACAACCAGACTGATTTCCTGAGTCGTTATAACAACTTGCAATACCTACAACAATGGCAGAGTGTTCCTCTTTCACCACATTCTTGCCAGCACATGATATCCCTTGAGTTTTTGCTCTTGGCCAATCTCACTGGGGTGAAGTGGAATCTCAGGGTTATTTTGATTTGTCTTTCTACTATGTTGAAAATTTCTATATGTGTTTCAGAGCCATTGGATATTTCACAGTTGAAAATTCTTTATTTATATCTGTACCCGTTTTTAATAGAGTTCACTGATTCTTTGGAATCTAACTTCTTGACTTCTTTGTGTATGTTGGATATTAGCCTTCAATAGGATGTAAGAATTGTAAGCTATTTTCTGAATCTCTTGCTTGTCATTTTGTTCTATTGGCAGTGTCTTTTACCTTACAGATAATTTGCAAGTTTATGAAGTCTCATTTCTCTATTTTTGAACTGAGGAAATAAGCCACGGGTGTTCTGTTCATGAAATTTTCTTGTGTGACCTTGTGTGTGAGGCTCTTCCCCACTTTCTGTTGTACTACTTTCTGTGAATGTGCTTTTATGTAGCGGTCCTTGATCGACTTGGGCTTGAGCTTCCTTCTTGAAGATAAAAATGGATGGCTTTTCATTCTTCTAATGATGACTTCCAATTGAACCACCACCATTTGTTGAAAATGATACCTTCTTTCCACTGGGTGCTTTTGGCTCCTTTGTCAAATATCAAGTGACTATAGGTATGTGGGTTATTTTGGGGGGCTTCAATTCTATTCTATAGATCTACCTGCCTATCTCAGTAAAAATATTACACAGGTTTTCTTACTAATGTTCTGTAATTCAGCTAGGTGTTTCTGATTCCCCCACATGTTCTTTTATTATTGAGGACACTAATTTCAATCCTGGCTCTCTTATTATTCCAAATGAATTTGCAAATTTTTCTTTCTAACTCTATGAAGAATTTTATTGGGGTTTAATGTTGATTGCACTGATTCTGTAGATTGCTTTTAGCAAGATGGACATTTTTCTTATAGTTTAATGGGTATTCTGGATTTTATATCCTCCTGGCAAACAAGAATGGTCTAAATATAGGCACACACATTAATTTAATTTAATTCATTTGTTCTGGATTATTTGAATTTGAACTAGAATAGGGAATATTAGTCATTGACTCCAGAGTAGAGAGCGCAATGATAATCATTGCCTGTTTGAACAGGTATGAATTATCTATGTTTGTGGCTTCAGATAGAGAGTTCAACAGACAGATATACCAATATTAATAAAATATATCGAAAGAAAATGTGTACTGATACTGCTAGCCACATGTATGGCAAACTCGTCATTTCTTCCCTCAACTTTTCCAGTCTGATTACTTACTAATCATTAGTAGCAGATGCATAAGTAGGTGTGTGAGACTTTTCAAAACTATGATCAATCAATCATTGATTATTTCAGTTTTGCAAAAACACAAAAGACTTGTAGAAAAATGCTACGGAGGAGCTGGAGAGATGGCTCAATGGTTAAGAGCACTGGCTGCTCTTCCTCAGGACCTAGGCTTGACTCCCGGCTCCCACCCACCTGTAACTTACTTTCAGGGGATCTGATGCCCGCTTCTGACCTCTGCAGGCACCAGGTAGATAGAGGGTAAACAGACGTATATGAAGGCAAACACTTATACACATAAAATAAAAATAATGTTAAAATACATTATGAAACAAACAACCAAAATATATCTGTGGCTCTGGGAAGAGAGCAAAATGGACAGATGATATAGACTATTTAGCCAGTCACAGGAAACTCATATTCTGCTTACATGGGCTCCACTGAAATCTTGAGTGAGTTTTACTGCTTGGCAGGGTAGAAAAGGCCTTGTATAAGCAACACAGTATTCTAGTTACTTCATTTGCTTTAGATTGTTTTAATTTTCAAAATGGATGTGATGCTGTGTTTTGTGTTCCTATTATTCCTCTGGGAGAGAGGTAAACATGAATGTTTTCCAGTTTTCCTGCTCAAGGATATGCTAATTTGTGAAAAGGGTTTGTCTTTGTGTTTTTGGAAAAGGTAATTAAGGGATTTACTACTTCCATATTTATATGCATCAGATTTGATAGAGGAAAATGTCCTGAAAACTAGATTCCAAAGAATCAAACTAAAAATTTATCTTGATGATAAAAAAATTATTTTGAGATTTATGTATTACAGAATATAGAGTCTTGGCGAATCTCCTCATAAGACATGATGAACTGACCTGTTTAAACTCATGATTTCTTGGTTTTTCATCCATATCCAGTGAGGGCACAGACATAAGAGACTAATACAAATGCTGGTGTGGCCTTCTTAAGGTCCGCCAACTCCTCCATATTACCTCAACTCCCACCCTCCAAAACTATTTCAGTGCCCATATTCAGTTTGAAGAATTTATAAAGAGTTGTAGTTCCAGTTCCCAGATATTAGGGAATGGGGTTGCTATTAAAGGTTGTCTTTCTAGGCAATGTAGAATTGGTCATAATTGGAACCAGGAGGAATAGTTAGATTTGATTGCATAGCCGTAGTCCCTATTGATAGAAATCTTCTTAATTGTTACTAAGTCATATTTTTTAAATGGTACATAATTTATTTTGATGCAAAATCAAGGGTTTCATTGGTTTAAATTTCTTTTTATTGATTCAAATTTTTGTAAGTACAATGATTAGACCCAGTACTTCTATAACTGTATTTTAATTTGAACTGAGGTGTTTTAACCTGTGTGTTTAGGGCCAAGTAGCAAATTCATAGCTCTGAGTTTATTGTTAGTGGGTTTTCAAGATTTTAATTAAAAATAGCTGAGAGTAGTTAAGGTACAACAGTCCAAATTACTTTACATAGATAGTTGCTTTTCAAGACCATCAGAAAGCTATAGAATGTGACATTTAATGTTACTTATTCCTTTGTTGAGACTGGTTTGCTCCTGACAATATTCCTTCTCTTTTTATCACTATTGTTGTATAATACAGCTGGAGAATAGTTAATTCCCCAGAAGTTCTTTTATTGTTGAGGATAGCTTTTGCTCTCCAGTATTTTTTGTTATTCCAAATGAATTTGCAAATTGAACTTTCTAACTCTACCAAGAATTTCTTTGGGATTTTAATGGGCATTTCACTGAATCTATAGTTTCCATTTTGCAAGATGGACATTTGTATTATATTAATGTTGTAATTGATGAACCTGGGAAAACATTCCATCTTCTGAGATCATCATTTTCTTTCTTTTCTAGAAATTTGGACCATACAGATTTTCATTAGCTTGGTTATAGTTACACCATGATTTTTTAAATTTTTATGACTATCGTGCAGGCTGTCCTTTCCCTAATTTCATTCTTAGCCTGTTCTGGAAAGTTACTGACTTGATTGAGTCAATTTTATATCCAGCCAGAATGCTGAAGTTGTTTATCAGCTTTAGGAGCTCTCTGGTTTTATATATATATATATATATATATATATATATATATATATATATATATATATATATATATAATGTGTTTCATTTTGAATAAATAGTATCAAATTTGACAAATTGGATTACAACTGCAAAAATCTGAAAATTCTAAAATCATTACTTTTTTTTGAAAATTAATATTGCTGTTGTCAATAGTTACTCCTTGGTAGTTGAAATATGGCAACATCTTGTGCCCTTCCATTTCTGTTTTCTTAATAGAAATGATGAGAAATCTTATTGTCCACATGATAGTAACTGAACAGGATTTTATTTTGCTTGATAATTCTACTCACTTAAGCTGATGGTAATTTTTTCTTCCAAATTAATTTATAAAATTATAGTCAATATGAACCAATTTGTAATCTGAATATCATGGTGACATTTAGAAGGCCCAAATTATTTGTTGGTAAGTAGAAGCTTGAAATTAACACATTTTAATAATGCTTTATGAGTGAGTTTACCACCTGGATAAGAAATATGTCTAGGTTAACTATACTGATATTTAAAAATTCATTTGAAAAATCTTTGGAAAATAAAATGTAAGCTTAAAGACTCAGAGTATGATTCCTCAATTAAAGTTTACCAACTATACAAGTTAAGAAGATTATACAAGCTTTTTTGTATTAAGAAAGGACAGGTCAGTCAAGACATACATACTATAAAAATCTTTCATATACAGTAAAGAATCTGGAAAAATACAGAATGAATTTTTAAAAGGCATGATAAAAATATGGAAAGACATCATTGATGTCTACAAGTTTACAAAAACAAAACTGATTTCATGTATTTTCTTCTGTATCAAAACTGCATTTAACCTATCATATAAAGCCTGTTCACAGTCTTTAATATGAGCTCCTTTAGGAATTTCTTCTACACCTTTCTCACTCCCTGTTCTAGATGTATCCTTAAGAACGACCATCACTTTATTTTCTGGTAAATATTCTGGATCCCATGGAAGCTGATCATCATTGTCATAGACTTTTTCATTTTCTTTGAATCTACAAAAGCCAACTAGTATCTCAGCTTGAAACATGGAGCCCAACAGAATTTCCTTTTTTCAGTCATCTGAGCGAATATAATCTTCATCTTCTTCAGATACTTCTTCTATTTCACTACTGGTGCCAAAATATTTACATAAATGTAAGTGTATTTCCTGAACATCTTGGGTAGTAACAGATTGTGAGAGACCTTCATTGGAAGACTAAGTTTCATCCTCCTGACCACATGAAACTATTATATACTCTTCTTTATATTCCTCACTACAGCCACTCTTATCATCATTATCATCATCAGCAACATCTTCACATCCTCCTCCTGCTGTTCCTTCTCATCTTCTTCAGGTAACCAAAGTGTGCAGTCATAAACATAGAGGTTGAGAATCTCATGGATTGGCATGTCACATTCAATTGTAAGATCCTCTATTTCAGAACGGACGCTTGTCTCTCCTTCCAACATTTCTTCTTTTTCTAATGTTTCTCATCATCAAAACCATGTACCTGCATGTCAGCTGATGAATCAAACTCATGGTTCTCTAATATTGCTGAGCCTCCAGGCCTTGAAGACTCAACAGATGGCTCCACCATGCTGTCCATACTGGCAGGTCTTATCGCCACTGCAGGTTATAGACAGTACCCAGATGTGCTCATGGCTTGCAGGGATACTGATGCTTTCTTCTCCTTTGCTGAGGGAACATCAAGTACAATATTGCCTAGGTAGGGGGAGAGAGGTCAGCATTGTCTATTTCCTTATTTTAGTTTGATTGTTTTAATGTGCTTTCCATTTAGTTTGAGGTTCACTACTGGTTCACAGTTGTTGTTGTTGTTTTTTTTTTTTTTGCTTTGTTTATGAATGGGTTTTGAATTCCTGATCTTCCAAGCCTTTTACCATGAAGGGATGAATAATTTTGTCCAATGCTTTCTCAGAATCCAGTAAGATGATCACTATCACCCTCAATTAGCTGAAGAGTTCCTGATGATCAAGAGCAAGTAATGGCAGGAAAGTCCGTTTTGTGCAGGCACAAACCTTTGGTAGGTTGCATTTTTGAAATGTTCAGATCAATAGACAAATTTATCTGTATAATGCTAAATGGTGCATATTGCATATGTTTGTAAATTTACAAATAATTATATTAATAATAATAATAATAACAATGATAGAGACATAAATAATAAAATGTAAGCATATTCTGAGATGGGAAGATTAATTTCAGATGAAATCTTTAAAGAAAATCAAACAATGGCAGGGCAGTACAGTCACAAAACAACATTTATCTATTAGGCATTTTTATGGTATATTTAATTAATTACATAAAATCAAGGATATATGAATCTACAATAAATCTTTATTTACCTATAAATACTAGCTGTCCTGTTGCGATACAATACATTTGATTATTTTTGATGCTTTCTAAAAAATATACTCTTTCTCACCTATGTGTATTTGTGTTCAGTGAACCTTGGGAGAATAGCATTTGTAAAAGAAACTTAGTTATACTTAACATACATAGCATTTAATCTTTGAAGTGAAGTTTTTATGAACTGTGATCACCATCATTTTCACACTTTACAGGAGATATAACTAAGGTGAGTATAAATATTTTCTATCATTATTGTCTTTAAGAGAATATACTCAGTGAGGTACAATCCTTGATTTCATCATAATATGTAAACACAGTCTAAACACAGTCTTAGAAATATATGACAATATAAGCCTCGCTTCTTTTCATGTATACTGTGTCAATAGCCACAAACAAGGTCTAATATTGACAGTATATTCTCCTTGTGTGTATGCATTATTTTTTTTAATTACTGTGATAAAATTTGCTAACCAAAAGAAACTTATGAGAGACTTTATTTTTGTTTCGAATTCTAGTAGTAGGGTTCACCATGGGAGAGTAACAAAGGCAATAGGGAACACGTAGAGAGCATAACCAAAGTTAGGCAAGGTTCCAGGTTGAAGGATAGGAACACTCTGCCCTCTCCAAAATTTGAACCCATAATTGCACTTGTGAAAATGAACTACATGAACAAAGAGTGGAGTAGAAAGTGAAAGGTCATCCAGAGAACACCCCACCAGGACATCCATCCCATAAGATGACATCAAACCCAGACACTATTTCTGATGCCATGACGTGCTTGCTGGCAGTTGCCTGACATAGCTGTTCTTTGAGAGGCTCTGGCAGAGCTTGAACATCATAGATGCTGATATGTTCATCCACCCTTATGATGATCATACGGACATCAACAGAGGATATAAGGGAAGGGCTGAAAGACATGAAGGGTTGGCATTCCCATAGGTAGAACAAAACTAATAACAAACCAACCCCCTTCGAATTTCTAGAGATTAAAGTACCAAATCAAGAGGATCCATGGCTCTATCTGTTTTAGTAGAACGGCCTTATCTGCAATTAATGTAGAGAAGGCCTTTGGTCCTATGAAATCTTGATACTCCAGTGGAATTGTAGGCTGTGAGGTGGCAGTGGATAGGGTGGTAGGCAGTGGATAGTACCATCATAGAAGCATGGGGAGGAGTGATGTGATTTGGGTTTTGAGGAGGGGAAACCAGATTGGGGATAACATTTGAAATATGAATAAATAAAATATTCAATTTTTTATTATAAATAGTAAGGATCTTCCCTTGAAGAACAGCTTCCATGAACTCCATCTGTAAGGCATTTTCTAAATTAGTAAAGAAGGGTGGGAGTGCCCATTGTGGGTGGTGTCATGAATGGGCTTGACGTCCTGGGTTCTATAGGGGAGCAAACTTAGCAATCCCAGAGAAACAAGCAAGTTATTAAAAACCCTCCATAGTTACTGTATAAGATACTGTTTCCTACACTGCTTGAGCTCCAGTCCTAAATTCATTTTGTAATGAACAGCAACATGAAAATGTAAGGCGAATAAGCCCTTTCCTCCCAAGTTTGCTTCCTAGCTCTAAAGTTTTGCACAGGAATAGAAACCCTAAGACACATCCCAAGTGTGCAGCATCTCTGGAAAGCCCTACAATCTAGCTTAGATGTCCTGCATCCACTTCAGACTAATATACTTATTTCTAGAGCCTATCAACCTACTTTTTCTGCAAAAGATGCCTCGTCATTTCTCTCGTCCTCTGTGGCATTGTTGTACAAGTCCACACACAATCCTGCATTTACACTCTTGCATAGGAATGTTGCTCATAACTGCCTACTGTTACACCCCATACAAGGGACTCACGACACCCAAACAGCTGTTTGCACAGACAGATAATTTATTAAGCTGGGAAAAAAAAGGTAAGATTGTTTGATTGCTGATTTACGCAGAACAGCAGTAAACTACCTACAGTTGTAATTTTTTCCATTTTTTTATTATTTCATTCGATATATTTTTAATTTGCATTTCTAATGATTTCCCCTTTTCTGGTTGCCCACTCCTCGAAAGTCACATCAGACCCCTTCCCTCGGTGACAAAAGATTTCTTCCCAAAAGTTTACTTGGGGAACTTGGCATAACATAAGGCTGAATTGGTCTGAATTTCCTTCATCATCTTTCTAGGTTAGAAGCTTAGATCTCTGCTTAGGATTATTGGCATAATCAATCCCTAGGAGGTGAGTGAGAATTTTTGACAAGGGTCAAGTTGAAGGCCAATCTTGCCCTACAATAATTGTCACATCAACTCCAGTATCTATCAATCCTTCTGTTCTTTTTCCTTTAATTGGTAATTTCAGGTTAGGCCTTTTATTAGTAATAGACTGAATGCAATACACTCCAGAGGACCCAAAGCCACTCTATTCTCTCATATTCTTAACACATTTTAAAGGTAGCAGATGCAAGGGAACTAAGATAAATTGAGCAATTCTTTGGTTAGAAGGAACAGTTATAACACCATAAGGGGAAACAGCCATAATTTTAATTACTCATAATCATTATCTATGTCACCTGGATAAATCTGCAGCCCCTTTACAATAGTACTACTTCATCCTAGAAGCAATCCACAAGTTTCTGCAGGCAAAGGTCCAAAGACTTCTGTAGGCAGATTCTGGACCCCCATTTCTGGAGTTAATATGACATTGGAGGTGTACCACTTGTCCAATCCTGAGATTCCCAGTATTATCCTTATAAGTTCAAAGATGGATTTTCCTGGCCTGGCAGTAGTTTATTGGCTCCATAAGCTGTCTGCTGTGATTATCTGAGGGCCTGATTCTGGACGCTCTGCTAGTTCCCTGATAAGGGTTGGCCCTGAATATCAATCACAACATAAATCTCTAGCCCAGTGATTATCATTCCTACATTTAGGATAGACGCCTGGAGTTCAATTTGATTGCCCGCTTACAGCACCTCAGTTGTTAAGGCAATCACTTTTAATGTGACCAAGACCTCCACATTTAAAACACTTTTTGTTCCCTTGTCTTTATGAAAATATCCCCTGTATCGTGGTTCCTCACAAAGCTGCAGCTATGGCGAGACCCTGAATGAATGAAGGTCCAATTTCTGAACAAAGGCGAATATAACTAGCTAATTCTGTCTTTCCCCTATGAGGTCTGATGGCCTTGTAAAAAGCTGCATTAGTGTTCTCAGAAGCCAGCTGGGTGACTCACAGATCTTCTGCCTGAAAGTCTCCAAAAATTTGATTAGCTGTTTTAAATAGCCTATCCACAAATCCTGAAAAAGCTCTTCAGGAACCAGTCTGATGCCAGTTAAACTTCCACTAAGATCCCCTTTTGTTGGGCATAGATTACAAGCCTAGCAGGCAGACATTGCAACCTGCATGTCCACTCCCATAGGAAACACGATCTGATTATGATTCCCTTCATATATACATACTCCCAGTTGCAATTCAATATCCCTGTCTGGATTCCCTGCCTGAGCATTCATAGCAGCAGTCCTCTTGAAATTCATGCCTTTCAGAATTCCAAAACAAGAAATCTCAATCTGACAAAGTAGACTTACATAGAGTCCTCCAATCCTGTGGAGTTAAATTTGACTCCATCACAGTGTAAAATAAAGCTTGTTTAAAAGGAGCCATTGGGACATACTCTGCCACAGCTGCTTTTAATATTTTATCACTTTGAATTCAAATATCTGATATAGTCTTATCCTATTCTCCTGGTCTTCGATCTCAAGGACAGGAAAAGCCAACAGGTCAAATGTATCCTGTCCTTCCTTTGTCTCCTGTCCTGAGGAAGTCAGGCTTCCTCAGGAGCCTAACATACAGCTCTTTCTAGCTGCTATTAGCATATCTCAATGTCATTGTTTTTTCCAATACTTGATACACTTTTTAGCTCCTGAAACTCATTAGTCAACTTCTGCAACTTAATCTCAAACTCCAATCTTTGTAGCTGCATATCCCACTGGATATCATCTCCTACAAAAGAGGTCATAGGCGGAACAGAAGCACATTAGGAGGCCAATCCACACCATGATATTCAGTAGCTCTTTTCTTCTCTACAGAGCTTTCTTCTCTACAGTCAGCTCATCAGCACTATCTCTGTATCTTTTTAATTTAGGGTGGAAAGGACCCTTTTCTAAGGCAGTCCTCTCTGGCAGTTCTTTTTCTTGATATTTCTCCAGTACTCCCTGCATGATATCTGATGCATTCAAGGTACCTTCATCAAAAGCATCCTTTATAAGTTTCCAACAATATTATCTGCCTTGGTGGCCTTTAGTGTGTTACCATTCTTTTCCCAGGTTCTCTCATTTAAAGTTCTTTTTTCTTGGAACCATGGGCAGCAAGAATCTATCCTTTCTAGAAAAAAAAAACATTGTTCTTCAAACCCAATCCATTTCACCTGGAGCTGCTCTTGCAGGCTGTGGACAAAAGTCTGCCTAGAAGGTTCCTGCCACATTTTCCACTGTCCACCCTAAGCAAATTCAGTATTGGGTTGAAGCTGTTCCAATTAGCTGTATCCTTTCACACCCACAAAAGTTTCAAAAAGATGAAATTTCACACTAGCACTATTATTTAACTCCTATATTTGCTCACTTGCAGGATGCCTTCTTTTTCTGTCTTTCTGGGAAGCTTCACAAAGACAACGTTATCTCAGGAATTTTTCTCATATCAGGTCCCTGTTTAGGAGCCAATTCATAGCTGCCAGCAGCTACTGTGAACTTGGTCCCTGTAAGAGAAGCTGGAGATACATGGGGAGGCAGCAAAAAGAAATGACATGAGGATGACTGTTGCTGTTCATGATGTAATGTTTTATTAGGGTCTCAAGATATATATGGCTTTTAAGGGCAATACTTTACTCAAAACTCTGTGGGTGTAAGCTTCAATGTTTAACACTGCTCAATGGGTAGCCTGCTTAATTCAGAAAATAGTAGGTGAGGGAGATCAAAAGGACTTCAACACTCTGCCCTGGGCTAGTTCAGGTATAGCTATAGTCTCAGAGGAAAAATAAACTGGAGGTTGTGTTGTTCTAAGGAGAACCGTGGGCCAGGAATATAAAAGGCTGAGAACTAGTGATTAGCACTGAGACTCAGAAACCCAGCTCAAGTTCTGAGGGGGAAGCATCATTTCCTAAACTTCATTCTTAGCCTATTTATCCTCTGAGTTGTGGAAGACTAATGATTTGATTGAGTTAATTTAATATTGAGCCAGATTGCTGAAGTTGTTTATCAGCTTTAGGAGTTCTATGGTGGAATTTTTGGAGTCACTTAAATATACCATCCTATCATCTGCAAATAGTGATATTTTGACTTCTTCATTCCAATTTGTATCCCTTTGAACCCCCTTTGTTTACTAATTGCGCTTGGTAGGACTTTGAGTAATTGTATACATACACAAACACACAAAAAGTGATATTTTGACTTCTTCATTCCAATTTGTATCCCTTTGAACCCCCTTTGTTTACTAATTGCTCTTGGTAGGACTTTGAGTAATTGTATACACACACACACACACACACACACACGCGCACACACACACACACGCATATAAATATATATATATTTATATGCGTGTGTGTATATATATATATACATACATACATACATATAAATGTATATAATAAGTGTTTCATATTGGAAAAATAGTATCACATTTGACAAATTGGATTACAACTGGGAAAATCTGAAAATTCTTAAGATCAATATTTTTTCATGAAAATTAATATTGCTACTGGGCAACAGTTACTCCTTGGATGCTGCAATATTGTAACATCATATGCCCTTCCATTTCTGTTGTCTTAATGGAAAAGATGAGAAATGTTACAGGCCACATGAAAGTAACTGAACAAACATGATACATCTACATACTTAACCTGGCAGTAATTTTTTCTTTTTCTTCAAAATTAATTTATAACATTATAGCATATTTAAACAAGCTTGTAATATGAGAAGAATGCTGAATTTTAGAAGGCCCAAATTGTTGGTTTTTCTATGCAGGTCATCTGCCTACACCTCAGCACAGGTCACCTGTCTGCCCGCTGTGTGGGCCACGGAGATTCAGTAGAACTGTGGGCCGCAATGAGATACACCAGGCCAAACAGTTCCAAGTGGGACTTTATTTATGATGGGGAAAGGGGTAGCAGGTGGGAAGAAGGACAGAAAAGAAAAAGAGAGAGGGGGAGAAATGCTACCCAGTTATATAAAGGTGATCAGCTAAATTACAGGTAAAGATGGGCCATTGAATGCTGGGTATATGGCTGCTGTTGCCACAGCAACAGGTCTATAGTTATAGTGTTTTAATTCTCACCTATATGATGTCACAGGCCTTGCAGGTCTTGGTACCACCACAAATTATTTGTTTTAAGTAGAAGTTTGAAAATAACACATTTTCATAATTCGTTATGAATGCTTTTAACACCTGGATAAGAAATATAACTTGGTTAATTACACACATACTTAAAAAATTATGAAAAAATCTTAGCAAAGTAAAATGAGAGCTTACAGAATCCGAGTATCAGGTTCCTCAATTAAAGTTTACCATCTGTACAAGTTCAGAAAATTATACAAGCTTTTTGTATTAAGAAAGTAAAGCTGAGCAAAACATATGTACCAGAAAAATCTTTCAAAGGCTGTAAAGAATCAAGAAAAATACAGAATGTATTTTTTAAGCCATGATAAAAATATGGGAAGACAACATTGATGTCAACAATTTTACAAAAACATTCCTGACTTCATATATTTTTAAATTTCTACATATAAAAATAACACTAGCATATCTCTCAGTATTCTTTAGGGTTTCCTTATTGATGATGTTCAATTTGTATGGAGAGAAAAATGTCTGCTGTAAAGATATTACTAGATAATAATAAAAAACTGGTGTTTACCAGAAACACAAACATTTCTTTCTTCCATATAAAGCATAAGGAAAATTACCTTTAAATCAAATATATGATTCATTTTTCAAAGGAGAAGGTATAGTTATGTCTGGATCATTCAAATTTACCAATGTTTTTATATCCATAAAGAAGACTTTAAAAATTTGAAGTAAAATAACTTGTAAAAGATAGAATTATGAGTCACATTTCTTAAAGTTAGATCTTAATTTAAATTTTAAGAGTTAACCAATTGCTTCAAGGAAATCAGCTTTATAAAAGCTGAAAACTGAAACCCATCCCTAAAAACTGCAGTCAAGCCAGATTTTACTGTAAAGAAAGTGAAATAGACCTAAGAGTTATTCATTTGTATTTTCTTGTTCCTGAAACTTCCCATGTGAGACTTCTTCCTGGGAAAACTCAAAGGAGCCTGAACTTTCCCACTGCTGTTTATCCATGACTGTTTAGCAGGTCTCTCATTCTTTTTCACCAAGATCATTGTCATTTCTTGCAGTAATATGGGCAAGTTTTGGATCAGTGTTCAGATTAATTGCTTCATAATCATTAGTGTCCATTTCTGTAAGAAGTGGTTTCTTAGTTCTACCTGTTGGTCCATTAATGAGTAAGCCTTCAACTTTTCATTTACTTTGTTCAGTATTTCTCCTGGTCCAAAAGATTACTATTACTGATAGTTCCATCTTCTTTCTCTGACTGGCTGTTACTACTACTTGAGACAGTTGGGGGAGGGGATAGTGCTTGGCCAGAAGCAACACTTTCACTTTCATCCAAAAGTTAATCCATGTAATCCATTACACCAGAATGAAGATTATATTAATTTTTCCAAACCTTGTTTGCTGAGCAAAGAAATCATAGTGCCCAGATTTTTTTCCATATGAATGGTACATATTCACCGACTGATCTTCTTCAGACTTTATTAGCCTGAATCAGGTGAAAATATTTTCCATAGGCTTCAGCCCTTGCTAATATTTTCTGCATCCTTCCTCTGTCCACACATTAATTCCTATTTTATATGAGATCCTTCAGGGATTGCTTCTAGACCTTTCTTGTCCCCTGTTCTAGATCCATCCTTAAAAAAAAAAAAAAAACAATCACTTTATTTTCTGGTAAATATTCTGGATCCTAGAGAAGCTGATCATCATTTTCATAGACTTTTTCATTTTTTTCGAATCTCCAAACACCAACTGGAATCTCATCTTGAAGCATGGAGCCCACCATGATTTTCTTTTTCAATCTACTGAAGGAATATAATCTTCATCTTCTTCATATTGTTCTTTTATTTCACTACTGGTATCAAAATATTTACATCAACCTTCGTGGATTTCCTGAACATCTTGTATATTAACAGATTGTGAGGGATCTTCATTGGAAGACTTTGAGTTTCATCCTCCTGACCACATGAACGCTTTATATTCTCTTCTTTATATTCCCCCACTACAGTCATTCTTATCATCATTTTCAACCTTATCATCACCTTCACATTCCTCCTCCTCCTTCTATTCCTCCTCCTCTTCTTCACATAACTGAACTGTGCTTTCATAAAAACAGAGGCTTAGTGTAAGACCCGAAAAATCCAAGGGCACCCCATTGTCCCACTCCTCAGAAGGTGACACCCAACGTACTCATGAGAAAAGGTCTTTATGCCATAGATAGAGGATTTTTATTTCAGAGGCTCTGGGGTCCACAGTCATACACTGCATAGGGGTAGAGGACTGTGGAATACCAAGTGCAGAATCGGGACAGCTTTTATGGGTTTGTAACAATGCCAGTGAATCACAAACCAATCATTCCTTATCATTGAGAACCTGTGTAGAGCGAGCCAAATGATTTCTACCACTCCATAGTTTTTAGGGCAATCAATTTGGATTATCCTAGCCCACATTCTGTTGGCCAATCAGTTTCAAATTTTCTCGGTGTTCCATAGCCACAGGTAGTTAGCTCATTTCCTGTTGTCTTATGGGGCCAGGATCACTTACTCAAGACCCTTTTGCTTAGTTCCTAACAAAGAGTTGGCTCAAGGTATGTGACCTTTCATATAGTTTCTAACAAAGACCTGGGTCATTAGTGAGTTAGGCTCTATTTTTTTATCCTTTCATTCTCCATTTTTTCTCTTGTTAATATTTCTAATCTTAGAACGGGGGGAGTAAAGGTCAGTTTCCTCTAGGCTCAGAAGGCCCTTGTACTGTTGTGTAAGTACCATGATCTGGACTGAACTCAATCGCTCTCCAACAAAAGCAGTAACCCTATTAATTATGCAAGGCCCCAATGTAAGCAACAGGGGAAAATTACTAAGGGTCTCATCAAGCAGAAAGCAGGGTGGCCAAGAGTACAAGATAATGGTCTTTCCTCCGAGTCTCAAGGTTTCCTTTGTGGTGGCATCTAATGTAGACTGAATCTGCAACCTGGAAGCAATGTGGGACTTGCAAGTCTCCTTCTCCTTAGTAGACCTCTGGAAGCTGCTTCTATGCTCACCACCTCACCCACTCGAGTACTTTGAGCCTAGAGAACAAAGGCCTGAAGAGCATAAATGGTAGGAGAGCTATCCCATCATTAATGTCAGTCTCTGTGGTCTGGTGAGGTTGGTGAGGGCTTTATTTATCAGGGTTTCAGTAACTGCTCCTGATGCCTTCTTATACAGATCCAGTCACCTGTCTGGAAGCACTGAGGAGTTTTTGGCATGCCTGGAACATTTAAGGCAGACAGCTTGAGCCAAATTTCATTTTGTGGGATACCTCCTGGAAGGGCCCAGTGGATGCCAAAGAAGTTGGGGTATCAAAGAGGATCTCTGGGGGGGGGTGGTCAGGTTAAAATGGCAGGGGCTGTTCAGAAACAAGGGGAGAGGTACCACCCAGCCTGAGCCAGTCTCTAAGGTCAATTTAGTTAAGGCCTCTCATAGGGTTTGTTTGTTTTCTCTTCCTGTCTTGAGTCCTGGGGACAGTACATGCAATAATGTTTCTAATTAGTCCCAAATATCTCTGTCAATTTCTGACTTATCTTAGAAACAATAGCAGAACCATTGTCTGATCCAATTACCTTGTTCACTCTGAAACTCGGGAAATTTCTTCTAACCCTGGCAGCTGTTTCCTGCTTATTGGGGAAAGTCTCAACCCATTTAGAGAAAGTATCTATAAATGCTACAAGGTGTCCATAACCATATTCTCCTGCCTTAGCTTTTATAAATTTTTTAAATATATTACAGGAAGAAACAATGAGAAAATATTGATGACCTTAGATTATTTTCAGCGCTGAAATTGCAGATGGAAGGACACCCAGAAAGAAAGACAGTAATCAAAGTTGAATGCTGAATATTTTATTAATGTATTGAAGCTCCGGTTGTGCTCCCTCATGGCAGTGGAAGCACTTTGTGAAGGAAATCAACTTCTTACTCAATTTCTGAAAAAAAAAAACAGAAAAACTAATGTATTCATATTACAGAGCAGCAAAAGAAATCTCAGTCATAATATTTGATATTGGGTCTTCGACAAGGATATCACTACATATTTATTTTGGCTAATTTCTGACACATAAATTATGGAGTAGATTTTTCCCCTGCTACCAACCAGGGGATAAATATGAATCATACCTGTCACAGAATTCTGGTTTACTGAGGTCCCTGGGGTCTGCCAGATTGGGGACCTTGTGGTCGGCCTTGTGAGTTTCCTGGCTGAGGGGGTCTTTGCTGAGGACCTCCTTGTGGTCTTTGGCCTTGAGCAGGTCTCTGCTGTTGACTTTCTTGTTGGAGTTGTTCTTCAGATGATTCCTGCTCCTCACCTTCTTGTGGGGGTGGGCCTTGAGGAGGTCTCTCCTGTGGGCCTCCTTGTGAGGGTGGGCCTTGAGGAGGTTTCTGCTGTGGGCCTCCTTGTTGGGGTGGGCCTTGAGGAGGTTTCTGCTGTGGGCCTCCTTGTTGGGATGAGCCTTGTGGAGGTTTCTGCTGTGGGCCTCCCTGAGGGGGTGGGCCTTGAGGAGGTTTCTGCTGTGGGCCCCCTTTGTGGGGTGGGCCTTGAGGAGGTTTCTGCTGTGGGCCCCCTTTGTGGGGTGAGCCTTGAGGAGGTTTCTGCTGTGGGGCTCCTTCTTGGGGTTGTCCTTGAGGAGATCCCTGCTGCTGGCCTCCTTGTGGAGGTGGGCCTTGAGGAGGTCTCTGCTGTGGACCTCCTTGTGGGGGTTGGCCCTGCTGGTTCCCATTAGCAGGGGGTCTTGGCTGGAATCCTGATGGACGAGGCCTCTGGTTTTGGTTCTGGAGTTCTGAGTCATAAAAGCAAATAATAGATGAGTTTAGTTGTACTCACCTTTGTTCTCCTTTATGCCAAAGACACTTCCACATTTCTAGATAGTAACCTTTTATAGTTTCAATGAAAGCTCCTGTTAAAGCATGGCCTTTGATGACCTAATGCAGATTATTCAGGAACAGTTTCCTTGGACTAATTAAAAGAGATAAATCAGTTCATATGTGGAAGTTCTCTTACCTCTTAGAGTTTAGGGAAAGTGGGCTTTTTATGAACTGAGGTCAAATCATTAAGTTTCATGGTAAAATCCATGCAGTTTGCTCAGAAAATCGGCATCGTATGGAGAAGTATTATCTGTGGAAGAAGAGTCTAAAAATCACAGCCTACATAGTTCTCACTTAAAAAATTCATCACAGTTTGTATTTGATGGACTCAATATAATTCTCTCAGTATAGAGTCACAAAGAAAAGAGACACTAACAATTACTTCTGTGCTTTTCCTGCTGAAATCAACTGAAATAGATTCAACAAGGAGTTGGAAGATGACAATGAAAAAATCTTGTTGCCATAGAAGTTTCAAATTAGGGAACGTCATCTAAATTTTATCTCCCATCAACTATTCCTCTGTTTTAGAAAAGGTAAATTTCTTATTGTCAGGAATTTAGACTTCTGGCTTATTGTAATTTGTTGTCCATCCATTTAATGTTCCTTATTATCAAAGTTGGATCATTTTTGTCTTTAACTCTGTGAAACCTACATTCCCTACGTAGTAAAAAGAGAAATCTTAATACAGTGTAGAGTTATAAAACTTTCTCCTTACTAAAGACACATAGGGAGATTAAAAGTTTTGGTATTTGCTTTATACCAAATAGAGTTTTGATGGATGGCCATTGTATAGCAAAGCAAATGATAGACTCAAAGTGAGTTCACACATGCAACTACAATCCGAGAGTTGGCAAGTGACTTTAGCTACAATCTGTGATTTCCTGGGGGAATTTTAACAGTTAGGAAAATGACCAGGTAGCATTCATTTACAGTATCTCTGGTGACTATATCAATGAGGGGCAACGGCTAAGTAACACATAACATTTTCTTTTTGGTTGTCTCCATTTTAATTAGAATCTTGCTGCCTACAATGATTAAGCCATCTATCTATCTATCTATCTGTCTGTCTGTCTGTCTGACTGTCTGTCTGTCTGTCTGTCCGTCTTTAGGTCTATCTACATTTCTATCTCTGTGTGATTTAAATTATTTATCTCTTTCAAATTTTCTATCGTCTAAATATTAGTCTTTGCAAATAAAATTCATGAGGTTAAGCATTTGAGTAAAGGGTTAAAAAATACACTCATAATGCATTGGAATGTTGAAACAGTGTGGAAAAATGAAAAACGGTAAGATGTTATTATTTTTCTGTATTACAGTTTCAGGGTTATTACTTGAGTTGTCATCATTCAAATGGGTCTCATTTCTGTTTTTCTGTAGTCTTCCCTTGATCAACAGTGAAGCAAGGCTACTGGCATATACAGTTTAGTTTTACTACAGCAGTGCCTTCAAATCTGAGACTCTCTATTTTTAAAAAGCATTGTGTGGTCTCATTCATCTCTCATTACCTGTCCTGGGTTCCATTTCTCTCCTCCCCTGAAGTGTTGTCTCCTGTGCTTGAAAGAGAGTCGTAACATGCACACACATAATAACGTACCTTCACCAGGTTCCTGAGCAGAGCTCAGGGCCAACAGGAGCACTGTGAACAGGACCACCAGCATCTTGGTAGAGGTTCTGATGTTTCTCCCAAGTCTGTGCTGGAAGAAAAAGACACTGCTTTTATAAGGATGATCAGAAGAATATCACCATTGAATTCCACACTATGCTATTTCATAACTCTCAAAGCAGGAAATCGTGCATCCTTTACTCCAACCTGGGCTTTTTGCCAATCAGGAAGGTGTAAGAAAAAGCTGCCAGTGTCCCTATTTTAATGGTACAAAAATAAGAATAATTTAGAAGAAAACCTTGTGTAAAAGACTATCCTAGAGAGTGAAGATAATGACTATTAATATATGAAATACTTTTTCTATTTGCTGACATTATCTCTGCATCACTATTCATTGTGGTAGGAATAGTATGTATGTGTGTATACATATATATATATATATATATATATGTATATATATAAATATACACACACACACACACACACACACACACACACACATATATATATATATATATGTATATATATATATATATATATATTAATAAATATAAATGTCAGTGATGATTTTATTCCAAATGGAATGTGGCCAATTACTCTGATCAGTATATCTTAACACTATCACTTTTTTGTTTCCTTATATATTCTAGAGTTAAGTAATACTGATGGAGTTGAAGCTATTGATATAAAAATTTCAATTATAGCAAGACATTTGGAATCACTAACCTTCTAAGAATGAATAACAGTGCCCACTATTTTCTTCGTATAGCCAAATAACAACAGCATTGTCTAGTGAAACAAGAGACCTATTAAATCACTAAAATCCCAGCAAAAGTGACCTCACAACACATATGAGGTTCACCTGGGTCCTGAATCTGTAATTTGGTGATGTGTTTTTTTGAGCATTTTACATTTCAAAAGTCCATAAACAGCTCCACTTTTTAAATTGTTCTATTTAATTTGCTTATGGATAGAATTATGGAGCTGAGCATGGAGAAAAATTTTATGTTCTCCTCCAAGGGGCAAATGAATGCTGTTATGACAGTTTACTTTTTTTTGAAGGTGCTAAATTTTTTATTAGATATATTCTTTATTTACATTTAAAATATTGCCTTCATTCCTGTTTCCAACCATGCTTCTTTATCTTCACATTATGCATATTCAAAATGAGGCTGGAATTGTTTACATTTTATGTTCCAATATTTTTGCCTATTTTTATTAAAAACATTTTCACCATATTTTTTTCAAAAGGTATTCTTATGTGCCTAATATTCCTTACTTAAATTATCTTGCCTGTATTGTTATTTTTCAACATTTCTTTCTCATTCTTCTCTTCAAAAAATTATTTTTAACAACTCTTAACTCAGAATTTTTGTAGAAATTTTTCTGTGTTCCCTTGGTTTAGTTGAGTGTATGTGGCATTTTTTGTCATGCTACCATAGAGGTAGTTTAGAAGGAGTTACATAAGAGAAAAACCCAGATGTGTGACCCATGTGTATTGTTATTCACTAGGTTCTGTGCTATACCTGTGAATGTCACTCAATTCTTTTCCACCTGATTGTAGAGAATAAAGTAGAAAAGTTCACTCATCGATGGACAGCATGTACTACATTCTATGTGTCCCATAAATAATAGCTACTCTCATGGTAATATATATGCGGAATTTAGACCTGTACTCTAAAGGTATTTTAATTAAAGTTCACCAATAAACTTTTGTTATCCTAAAAAGAAGCTGTTTTTCCTGCTTTTGTTGAATTTATGAGAAGCCCAGTTTTCTTAGACCAGAATGTAGTCTCTATTTGTCAACAGGCCATGAGCTGTAACTTTCATAAAAACTACATAGCAAGGGAGCATGAAGATAAGTTATCCTTTCCAGGTTGTCACAGAAAAGCACCATAGTCATGAGTCATGCCTTGTGCTAAGTTGTACTGACTTTTCACATGCCTGACAATTCCAACCTTTTCTTGACTTTTTGAAAATGGCAACATATATGTTGATTCTTCCAATTATCACTCTGTTCAGGATATTTCACTGACCTTTTCAGTTTCAACAATGTGTGAAAGATGTTAGTATATCATTAAACAAAAATATTATTTGTTACCTCAACAGCACAGCTGATGCAGGAAATATAGTAGACATAAGGGTGTATTTAATGCCTAATTCAGAATTAGAGCTTCCTTTATCTCATATAAGTAATATTGAACCATATCTCCTTAATGAACACAGTCTTTATTATACTTCCACGTTTGTGAAATTCATTCTTCCCTATAAGATGCTTCCTGAGGTTCACAATTTTCTGTTATATTTTTACACAGATCTGAGTTTCATCGGAGCGCTTTCTCAGGTGACAATCTGTGCTGAACTATGAATTGGATCCTGAGGAGCTTCCTAGCTTATGTACAATTAAAAGCAATAAATCACCCTTGCCTAAAATCTATCAGTATCCAGTGTAAATGTAGAGGTAAGCTTCAGACGACTCAGTCACAAATAAACCAATCTAAATTGACAGGGATAGGATACTGATGATCGATCCTTACCTAAATGCCTATTGGTAGTGGATGGCAATTTGTTTGTGGAAGTATTAGTTTTCTTGACAAGTGTGGCTGCTGGTAAGTTGTCTATTGTCCACTGGATTGATTCACATCCACTAGGACAGACAACATGATATAGAGTTACTGGTATATAAAATTATCATAATCTGAAGAAATTATGTTTGGAAAGGGACATGTTGAAGAACTGAAGATAAGGACTGTAATGGAATTGTCAGGAAAATGATCACAAATAAATATGTCATGACTGCTTCAAGTAATAAATAAAAAATATACATTGCCCGCAATTTTATTTTTATATATATCCTCTTTTAAGCTGACTGACATGTCCTACCCAACATATATCCTTTCCTTTTTCCTGCTCTCTGTACCTATTACAACTTAAATACACCAATCATTTTAAAGCCATGAATACCTTTAGACAGTAAATATGGGTTTTTTTTTCCTGGGATGAGTTATTTCACTCAGTTTTAGTTTCATCAGTATTAATTCTTTATTGTAAATTTCATATTCTTCTTTCTTAAGTTCTCAATAGTTTTATATTTTGAGTATGCACCATATGTTCATTACTCATTCAGTAGTGAATGCACACTTAGTCTACTTCCATTTCCTGCATCTTGTAAGATGGCTTCAAGATAAATGGGTCTGTATCCCCTTCAGAAAGTATAAAGTCCCTTGGCTCTATGTATAAAGTTGTTTTGGGCTGTATGAGGAGAATACATTTAGCATTGTCAGAGAAATACAGAGATGTTCATTTTCTTCAAATACTCTGGTGTGAGCTGAGCTTCCTAACATAAATACACATAAATACTGCCTGAGACCTAGGGATTTAAGAATTTTCTGTGATATCCATGATCAAAAAGCTAAAATATTTTCCATCATACATTTCTATCATTTTCTCCTAATGATCTTTCATTCACTGATTTTCAAAATTATAAATATTATTAAGCATACTCATTTTTTTCTAACTACTTTTTCTAGCAATTACTCATGATTCTGTTTTCGGTTTATGAGGCTGCATAATCCCTTGCAAATGATATACTCATTCCCTAATATCTCTGTTGCGAATGAGTGAGCCTTCTCTAATGATTTATAACACATTCATTGTCTACCATATCCACTAACTTTGCTCTCAGTTGCCTAATAATTTTCAGTAGAATGCACAGAACTATGTGACTTCCAAACCACTACCTGTTTTCCTGTTATCCAAATAACATGTATATTTTGTATATACATGTATATTTAACATATTTCACTTTCTTTTAACTTAGAAACTTAAGGATTCATGGTGAGTCATTTGTGTTGGATGCTATTTTCATGCGTGAAGACATTTAGGAATGTTTTCCTGAAGTTGTCACAGGTCGCTGAGTAAGGGAGAGTTGTTCTGAAAAATGTTTCACTGATGCAGGCACAGCATCTAGGATATTCTGATAAAGCAAACACATGAAAGGACATGTGATGAAGGATTCTTTTCTAAGAAAATATGTGTATAGGTCTACCTGCAATTTTGTAGTTGAGCTCTATTATCTGGTTCCATAGAGAGAAATAGACCAGCAAGATTTTGGTGGTGTACTGAAGCTTCTTGCTAATTGCATGGACTATGGTTGACTGACTTGTTTGGAAAGTAAAAATAGAATTCCATACCCAGTGAAGTAGGATGAGCTATAATTACTGAGCTAGTTGTGCCATGGTTGTGGGTCTGTCGTCTGTTCTGTAATAGCCACAGACAAGAATATCTCCTGGTGTCAGTATGTGTCTCTCCTGCTGAGGAGAGCTGAGTTTGAGACCAGGATGTCTCTGCTTAGAAGTGATTCCACTGTTGATTTTCTCCCCACTCTAACTAATTTTAATGCTGTTGTATCCATACAGTATTTTTGTGCTGATTGAGCTGGTACTGCTAAATCATGAACTCTTATGATTACTTCCAGAAAACACATATGAAAGTGGAAAAAACTGAGGTTGCAGAGTATATGTGACTTCATTTGTATGATACCATCGTAACTTCTCTTGACCTTTGATTGGTACTGCACTACAATTGAGGTCCGAGCAAAATCAGAAAATGTTCCTGGCAATAACATAACTGACACAACAGCTGCTGGTATCTGATAACAACAGAGTATGCTAAGTAAACAAGTATATTCAAGATCAATGGTCTCCTCTTTGATTTATTTTGGTCCCTCTTTCTCGTTTAACTAGTTGCTGTACTCCAATTAGCTTCAAGGCCAGTATTTTTCACACTCTCATGACAATCTAAGGCTATGACCCAACCACACACCTTGCCTCAACCTTGCAGGTATTTTTTCCTAATACGTAATGCCTTGCTCTATATCTTGAGCATCTTCATATACTTACATGTGCCAAGATTTTGGAATGTATTCTCTGTAGTGATTATTTGCTGTTTTTTTTTTTTCTTACATGTTCTGTTCTGTTTTGTGTTTATAAGCAGTTTGGCTTTGAAAGGGGATGTGCTGTGATTTGGCAACTCTCCCTAGATATATGAAAATCTCAGAATTTCTCATTATTTTGGGATGTAGGATATACCTATGTGGCCCAGAAATTTCTTTCATATTATTACCAAAACTCTCTTCAATTGCAAGGACACTCTATGACATTGCTATCTTGTATCCTAATTCTTTATAATTCAATATAGTTTTTCATGTTCATGAGACACCTTAAAATGTTTTTGTTGCTACTCCATAATTATAATTTTGCTACTGTTATGTATACTAATATAAATGTCAGTGGCTTGTAATGGTTTTGGGGTTGCAATATAAAAGAGATATTTAACCCAGAAATGGGTTGTATTTCACAGTTTGAGAACAGCTGCCAAATGGAGATAGTACCAGCATAACAGTCACCCACATGCAGACCTAACCTTCAGATAAGAGAGGAGCAGAGGGAGGCCATGGGAACCTGTGAGTGGGAATGGACATAACATCTTGGGGAAAAAATCATCTTTGCTCCATGTTAATTCTCCTAAATATCACCCTTCTTGTGACATTTGCCTGCCCTTCTTCATTGCCAGAAAAGCACGAATAAGATTAATGCATCATAAAGAAAAATATCAACTTGGACAAAGATGATGAAAGACCTAAGAGCAAACATTATCATTCAAAAGTTCTCAGTAAAGACAGGAGTAATCTTGGCCAAAGTACTACATAAATTATGCATAATGAATCCCTTATGCTTCAACTTTGATTAGAATTTAGATACAATAGCTATCATGCATCCAAAAATATTTTATTTTCACATATTAAAAGCTGTGGAATCTATGATGCTTGGGGACAGCCCCAGTGGGATTTTCTTTATTGTTGGTTCCTCTTGAGACAGGTGAGGGGCAAGAACATCACAAGAAGGGAAGACTTTATCTTATGAGGTATAGAATTAACAGTTTGTCTTATAAGATTATTAGGGTTGCGGTATAATAATACAGAATTTACTTAGCAAGTCTAAGTTACCATGCCACTATATCTATTATGCAGTCTGTGATCTTCTGAGGCCAGAAACTGCAGTTAAGGACACTTAGCACCTCTTCATAAACAAGGAAAGATTGATTATATAGCATTTGTACTTCATGACTCTTAACTTTTGGCCCACTAGGTAGAAATCACAGGGGGAAAGGGGACATTTTGGGAAGTAATTTATAGGCTTTATTACTAAGTTCTAAACAGTTTCCTAAGAAAGTTATCTAAGGGGAAAGATCCTATGAGGAGGGAAAGGAAAAATTAATCTGACTTTTTTCATCTGTTTGTACTTCGTACTTAAACATCTTTCAGAATGCATGATCACAGGTTAAAACGTTCATCACCAGTTCACACAAAAATCAAATCATAAATTGAAATAGAAGTTTAAAATAGAGAATGTTGATATGCATAACAATCAGCAGTAATTATGTAGCTAAATATCCATCACCTAGCACTCTTCCACAGGCTAATTGAAGGTGGAAAACCATAACTAAGTTATTATTGGAGTTTTGTATAGATAAGACCAGTCGATATTACATCTTTCTTCTGTCCTATCACCTATAATAAATCCGTAGTTCCTTTTTATGACCTTTAGATAATTGATTTACAACATTGGGAATGTGATCTGAGTAGGAGAACTTCTAGTTACTATTGAAGAGCAATTGATTTGCGACACATGGGGGATGGCATGATTCTAATTACAATTTTGACAATTAGAAAAGGACCTATTAGGAGTCCGAATATAAAAGAGCTTAATAATTATTGATATATTTTTGGAATACATATATTTTTATAATTAGGTTCAAGAAGTCATCCATTTCTCAATATAGCATAACTTGTACACAGAACATTTTTGTAGAGCTACAGAAATCTGTTCAAAAGATGTGGGCTAAAAACTAGTGATTATTATATATGTTTAATAACAATAGGAAAGCTTATTAAGAGCAGGAATGTTCCTTAAAGGAATTCTCTTAGATGTTGCAGATGTGGGCAAATCTCTCATAGATTAATCCCAATCAGACCATCTAAGGAACACAACCTAGTTAATAAATTATTGCATTGGGGCATCTATCAATGTGTAATATTTACAGATAACATATTAATTGAGGATCACTCACTAAGTGTGTTATAGACCAAGAGATTTGGAGATTACAAATCCAGCACATAGGTTTGAATTGGTGCACCAACACTTCCTAGCTTCATAGTTTTCTGTTTGTTTATCCTTCAGTATTGATTTCCCTTAGGCCAATATGTTCTCTATTTCTGTGGTTAAATCTATTGTTTAAATATATGGAGATTTTGTACAAAGGGGTTGGTTTTAAGTCATTTCTGTATGTTCTTTACTTATACAAATGCAACTCAATATTATCACTATCATCTTCACTTATGCTGACACCAGCACACAGGACGCAGAAGACCTTGGATTTTAACATGGAATGTTCTGTTTCCTGAAGCCAAGTGAGTGGATGTAGGTCTGCTTGCAGTGAAGAAGGCTGAATTCTCATAAGGGCCAAAAAACAATAGAAAATCTATGTGTCCTCTGCTTGTAAATCTCAAGAATCTTGTAATTGTACTATCTTTGTACTCCTCAAATGTTCTTCTCCTCCCTGTCCTTTGAGCCTACTTTGAAAAATAATCTTCAATATGATGGGTTCTGCTGAGCTATGTCAATGTCATCAATTCAAGAGCAACTAAGAAGTTTCAGAAGGCAGTAGTAACACATTCCTGGGAACTGTGTTCGAGTGGGCTTAATTCATCGACTGACTTCATCCATAAAGAATATTCAAGATCAAACACATTTCTTTTATCTATTTTAGCTCTTGAGAAAGTCTAGTCCTCAAATTGGAAAACATTTCCTTGAAGGTTCCTTTGTGTTGCCCTAATTATAAAAACACAGTATTGAATAGAGGGTGAATAATTTCATGTGGTACAAATTAAGTGAGTTTCTCTGAAAAAAGGTGAATTGACAAAGTTATTCCAGAGCAACATGGCCTACTGGCACCTGGAAGGTTTGTGACTGTGGCGGTAGCTCCCCCTAACTGAGAAATAGCTACATACAAAGAAAAGTAAGCGTGATGACTGTATAACTTCAATGCACCCCCATTTTGTCAAAACAAGGCCTTTGAGAGAATGTTGCTGCATTGTCTGTTCACCATCATGAGGCAGTGCTTCAAGAAAGCCAGAAGGGAAATATAAAATGTCTTTGAGAAACAATCTTGAATCTTTCAACATGATCCCAAGTTATTTGCCCATGTTAGAAGTCAAATATGGTTAAAAGACTCTCATCTGGAATAATGACATGTGATGTCTTTCAGTAATAATCAGGAAGGAATCAAACCAGTGTTACGCATGTCAGCTCTTTGAGATATCCTTTTACAATTCAAATTCCATTTGCTTCCATTTGGTTAATGGAGTAAAAAATTATTCCAAGCTGCCAGGTCCTTTGGGGCTGAAAGAAATCATGGAAATCAGATAAAAAATGGCAATTCCCATGTTTTTCATGAGGCTTAGGTTATACACATGAGTAGAATTATTCCTGTGAAATTGATCAACCAGTCATATACTCCATCACAGACCCTACAGCCATGCTTAGAAGATACATATAGTCTCTTTTGCTCTCTCTCTCTCTCTCTCTCTCTCTCTCTCTCTCTCTCTCTCACACACACACACAAACACACACACTCTCCCTCCCCCTTTTTTCTTTCTGTCTATATCACTGTCCCTGTTCCTCTCAGTGTCTCTGTCTATCTGTCTCTCCTTGTCTCTCTGTCTGTCACTCTCTGTCTGTCTTGTTTTCCTTTCTCTCTGTCTCTGTCTATGTCTCCATCTCTGTGTACCTCTCCCTTTCCCTTTCCCTCTCCCACTCACAATCTCTCTCTCTCTCTCTCTCTCTCTCACTCTCTCTCTCTCTCTCTCTCTTTCTCTCTCTTTCTTTCTCTCTCTCTCCCTTTTCCTCTCCCACTCCCAATCTCTCTCTCTCCCTCCCTCCCTCACTCCCCCCCCTCTCTCATATGACTGGTGATAATGTCAGCACTTCTGAGGTTCTCTCCAACTGCTTTGACCATTAAAGAATTGATAACAAATTGTTGAGTCTTTAAGCATTAGGATCTTTGATATCTCTGTGTTTCTCACACAGTTTCCATTGTGTCTAACCTGACTATTTTAATGTTTCTATGCACATGTTCTTGTTCTCATATTTATCTCTGCTTATCCCATATTTCCCAATCAGCAATTACTAGACCAAAGATATATTTGTAGTGTAAAAAACATTATTTAGGGTAGGGATAAATGGAATCTACTTATATATGAATTTCAGGAAATGTTGTTATACAAAATAATTATTTTTCAATCTCTTGTACACTCCCTGTCTTTCTCTGTCTGTCTTGTGCCTACATCAATCTTGTGTGTGTCAATATTGCCTCTTTGTTTTGCAAGGATATTTTTGTTTCATTAAAATTAAACATTCACCAGTGTTAAGGTTAATACTGCTCATCATAATCATGCAACCATCTTGGACTCAAGGTGGATACTTCATTTTATTTTCTAGTTGTGCTAAAGAGGTACTGCATCCTCTGTCAACCCAATACTAGAGAAATACAGCTAACATAACCACTTACGTGAAGGCCATCTTGATATTTTTGATTTTAATGTATGTGAGCCAAATATTTAAGAGTATTTTAAAGGTGATGAACTAAAATATATTTAATATATTTTTGAATCAACATAAAATATGCTTATTTAATAACATTCTTAAAAAGCCAGAGGAGACACAATCTGCTTTCAGAAAAATTAATGCCCAGTCTACTAAAGGGGAAGTGTTTTTTGTTGTTGTTCTTTTTTTTTTAGTATGCATATAATAATAATACATACAGCAATCTCATTCTAAAGATATTTTTTAAAAAGTCATCATGTATGCTTTATTTATACACAAACACACCCATGCCCATATATATATATATACATATATATATATATATATATATATATATATATATACATATTTTTGTTAGGTTTTTTACTTATTTACATTTCAGGGTGTCCCTTTCTTGATTTCTCCCCCAGAAAATATCTATTCTATCCTCCCTCCTCCAGATTCTATGAGGGTGTACCCACACCAACTCCTGCCTTTCTGCCCTCACATTCTCTTATACCATGGTATCGAGCCTTCACGGAACCAAGGACCTCCTCATGAATTTAGGCCCAACAACGCCATTCTATGCTACATATATGACTGGAGCCATGGGTCTCTACATGTGCACTCCTGGGTTAGAGGTTTAAATCTGAGGTCTCTGGTTGGTTGATATTGTTGTTCCTCCTATGGGATTGCAAACCCCTTCAGCTCCTCAGACTCCTAGAGTCAGAGTCTCTAACTCTTCCATTGGGGAACCATGTGATCACTTCAATGGTTGACTGCCAGCATCCACCTCTTTATATGTCATGGTCTGGCAGAGCATCTCAGAAGACTGCTGTATTAGGCTCATGTCAGCATGTACTTCTTGGGATTTACACTGGTGCCTGTGTTTGGTGAATGTATTTGGGGTGGATGCCCAGGTGAGGCATTCAATGGATGACTTTCCTTTAGTCTGTGCTCCAATCTTCCTTTCTGTATTTTCTCCTTAGAGTATTTTGTTGCCCTCTCTAAGAAGAGCAACACTTTTATATTCATTCTTCTTGAGATTCATGTAGTCTATGAATTTTACCATAGGTATTTGAGCAAATATCCTGCTATCAAGATATACATACTGTCTTCATCAGTGTTTCTATTCCTGCACAAACATCATGACCAAGACGCAAGTTGGGGAGGAAAAGGTTTCTTGAGCTTACACTTCTTACACAGTACCAAGTCCAGCCACAGCACAAAATACAACTCTGGCTATCTCTGGAACACACTCTCTGTGCTCTCAGAAAACACTTCCAAGAAGATTTCATCTCAGTGATGCTGGTCTCTTCTTGATCACCGCTAATTTCTTAGCTCCAGCTAACCAGCATCAATAGGCCCAGTAACACAAAGGTTTGCTTTAGTGGTTCTGGTATCTTGTTACTCACAGCTGATTCTTCAGCCCCAGCTAACTAAAACCAAAGAATCTTCACAATAAAAACATGGCCACTGTAAGAGTCTTTAATCTTCCCTCTGAAATTTCACAAGCCAGGCCTCCATCTTTTTCACTGTTCATAACATTGTCTTCCAAGCTCCTACAGAACTTTTTATAGAGCTCTTAATATTCTAATGGCTTTTCTAGCTCAAAGTTCCAATGTCCTTCCATGATCCTCCCCAAAACATGGTCAGGTTGTCACAGGAATACCCCACTATGCTGGTACCAATTTGTCTTAGTCAGGGTTTCTATTCCTGCACAAACATCATGACCAAGAAGCAAGTTGGGGAGGAAAGGGTTTATTGAGCTTACACTTCCACATTGCAGTTCATCACTAAAGGAAGTCAGGACTGGAACTCAAGCAGGTCAGGAAGCAGGAGCTGATTCAAATTCAAAGAGGGATGTTTCTTACTGGCTTGCTTCCCCTGACTTGCTCAGCCTGCTCTCTTATAGAACCCAAGAATACCAGCCCAGGGATGGCACTACCCACAAGGGTCCCTCCCCACTTGATCACTAATCGAGAAAATGCCCCACAGCTGGATGTCATGGAGGCAATTCCCCAGCTGAAGCTCCTTTCTCTGTGATAACTCCTGCCCGTGTCAAGTTGACACACAAAATCAGCCAGTACACATACCAAGTGTGTTTGTTCTTTTGTGATTGGGTTATATTACAAAGAATGATATTTTCTAGTTCTATTATTTTGCCTGTGAATTTCATGTAGTTATGTTTTAATAGCTGAGTATTTAGTCCATTGTGTAAATGTACCACAATTTCTGTATCTTTTCCTCTGTTGAAGGATATCTGGATTCTTTGCAGCTTCTGGCTATTATAAAGAAGGATTCTACAAATACATTTTCATGTGTCCAGGTTATATGTTGGATCATCTTTAGGATATATGCTCAGGAGTCATATAGCTATAAACTCAGGGCATAACATGTCCAATTTTCTAAGGAAACACATGACTGATATTCAGAGTGCATGTACCAGTTTCTAATACCACCACCAATGGAGGAGTTTTCCTTTTTCTCCACATCCTTGCCAGCCTCTGCTGTCACCAGAGATTTTGATCTTAGCCATTCTAACTTGGAAGAGGTGGAATCTCAGGATATTTATGCATTTCCCTGATAACTTAGAATGTTGAACATTTCTTTAAATGCTTCTCAGCCGATTGAGATTCCTCACTTGAGAATTCTTCTTTTAGAACTCTACGCCATTTTAATAGGTTTATTTGGTTCTTGGAGTCTAATTTCTTGAGTTCTTTGTATATATTGGATATTAGCCCTCTATCAGATAAGGGATTGTTTGTTGGTGGCAGTTTTTTCCTGATGATAGTGTCCTTTGCCTTAAAAACAGTTTTCAATTTTATGAAATCCCATTTGTCTATAGATGAACTTGGAACCTGTGCTATTGTTATTCTGTTCACGAAAAATTTCCCCTGTGTCAGTGTGGTTGAGGCCCTTTCCCACTTTCTGTTCTATTAATTTCAGATGTGTGCATCATTTTATGGTGTAGAACTAGGGGTAGCCATCAGAAAGTCCCAGATGACTGGAAATCAAGAGATGTGTAGGATGCAGTAAGGATGGCATAAGCTGAAATACACAATAAAAAGGAGGGAGAACCTGTAGAAAGCATACAGAGAGTTTAAGCTCATCCTCTCATTGAGTGATGGGCCCAACAAGTCATGTCAAGAATTTTAACCCATATTTGTTATTTCTAAAGAAAATGCAGGGACCAAGAGTGGAACAGAGACTAATGGAAAGGCTATCCCTTGACTGCCCCACCTGGGAATACAAAACATATGGAGCCACCAAACACAGACACTATTGCTGACACCAAGAAGTTCTTGCTGAAAAGGTTCCTAATATTTCTTCATGCTGAGAGACAACAGAGGACTATAACTAATACAGATTTGGGTTCTTGTAGGCAGCTATTGGATTGAGCATAGGAAACAGTTAGGGGAAGGACTGAAGAAGCGGGAAGGTTTGAATCCCTGTAGGAAAAACATTATCAAATAACCAGATACAAAGCTCCCACAGAATAAACCAAGAACCAAATACTATACAAGGAGGGACCCATGAGTCTCTAAGTATGTGTAGCAAATGATGGCCTTATTTAACATCAATGGTTGGTGAGGGCCTTGGTTCTTTGAAGCACTATGTCCCAGGTAAGGGGAGTTCAGGTTGGTAAGTTGGAAGTGGGAGTGTGCTTGGGTGAGATCCCTCAAAGTAACAGTGGTCAGGAAGATGTGATTTTGGTGGGAAAACCTGGAAAGTAAAAGATACATTTGAAATATAATTAAATAAAATAACCAATTTCAAATCCTTCCCATCGTTTTATTGTCCACGCAGACAGTGGCTAGAAATTCTATGGTCTTAGAACTTAATTGTTAGATCTAAGCACCAAGAATTAAGATTTGATATCATCAATATGTGGGTCATGTGAAAATTTTATAAAGAGAAGGTGAAATAATTATGATGATGATTGTGAAATAAGTGAAAACAACTGTGATAATTAATGAGTTCTTAATAAAAGGTAAGAGGGGTTTATATCCCTCTGGTTTTTCTCTCCTTGTGATGACCCATCACAGAACTTGAGAATTCAAACTAGTTCCCTAATTTCCTTTCATGTTTATTTCTTTCAGAAAATATGTATGAAGACAATGAAGGCCTTGCCATAGCTTACATCTCAAATAATGTGATCATAGTTTAACTTTGTTATACAAATGCTATTACAAGTAAACCGTTTCTCACTCCATCTCTATGTATGCATGTGATTTAGTCTGTTACTTGAATACATTAGACACAGTTTATGAGGACCTAGGACCATAAATCAACACATCCTCTGCCTTTTGAACTATGTATATCCACTAACCAGCTGCCACTGTACCCACAGTTGATTATCTTCTAAGAGAAATACAGTTTGTACATTAAAATTACATATATGTACATGTATACTGTATATAACATACATATTACATAAACATAGGTTTTTAATTCTCTAAATTGAACATCACAAAGAGCATAATTTATTTATTAGTTTTGTACATGGAGAAAAATTCCTGTGATATTCCAAAAGTTTAGAGCAAGTTTTCAATACATATTTGAGTCTAACAATACTGAATTATGACGTTATTTCAGGAATATGTTGAAGGGAACTGAAGGTTAATTACCCATTGAATTATGGTTTTGAAGATGGTTAAGAACACTTGCTATTCTTGCAGAGGAAACAGGTCTGTTTCCCATCATTCACACTGCTGCACACAATTGCCTGCAACTCTATTTTCAAAATATTTAGTTTCCTTTTCCAGTCTTTAACAGAAATATATTCAAGAAATGCTGACACCCACTATCAATAAAACACTTCTATGCATATATTAAAATACGCTTTTAAAAACTTGATCTACAAAATCATAGGTCACCATGAAGCAATAATGAAGTTATAGGCAAACCTATGAATTTATAGTATTTTAAAATCTATAAATACATCAATTTTGGGAATGTTTAATTATACACTTAAGGATTTAATTTAGGAAAAAAGCATAAGACACTGTTTGAATTAAATATAGCATTCTAATTTCCAAATATGTAGGTTGGCTTGCTTTTGTAAAATAGCATAATTCCATAAAGTATTTTTCTTTATTAGCCAGCATATTTTCATGTGCAATATATTCTATTGTTACAAATCACCATTTTAACTGATGAGTAAATCCACTGAAATCTTACAAAGTTTCATACTCATGTAATTTGTGTATTAGCATGCTTCTGTTTTTCTTCATCATAGTAGCATCATCTTATAGTCTCACCTCTCCTGATGTGGAAATCAAAGGGATTAAATTATTTCTGCCTCCACTGAAATACTCTAGAAAAATCCCCATCTTTCTTTCTAAATATATATGGCTTATTATATCTTTTTAGGTACTGTAATTTACTACTCCAAATTGTTGAATAATTATTAATTTTATTTAGAAGAAAATCACACTTATTTTTGAATCACAAAACAAATATACCATAGCATCCCTTCCTAGAAATATTATTGATTTTTTATGCAGAATTTTTCTTATCTTTTCTAATTTTAGTTTGTATATATACAAGTCCTATAATGTTAACTTTATTTCATGAAAAATTTTTATGGAGAAAATGGTTAAAGTTTCAGAGCACTGGTTTTTTGAGCACTCAAGAGTCTTTGGGTTCCGTGTTAGTTTGAATAATTGTGGTCTCTGTATATAATTTTTCAGAAGAACTATTTGTTTTTGTTTAGTGTATTATTATTAACTCCTCTATATTTACTTACCCATCATGAAAAACTCTACAAAGACCTCATACATCTGCCTCCAGGAAAAAGAGGAGAGATGCCAGTCTTGGTAATTTTTTATTTCATTTTATTGTTTTTGTAGTTAAAATTTTTTGGTTTTTTTATTTTTATTTTCTTTTTTACTGAATATTTTCTTTATGTATATTAAACGTTATTCCATTTCCCAATCCCATTCCACCAGAGATCCTCTGTCCTAACCCCCAAGCCCTGCTTTGATGAGGATGTTCTCCACTCCCGACTCCCCAACCAGGCATTCCCCTACACTCTGGAATGGAGCTTCCACTGCACCAAGGGCCCCTCCTCCCACTGATGCCAAGCAAGTCCATCCTCTGATACATATATTGCTTTAACTATTAGTTCCTCCATGTGAACTCATTGTTTGATGATTTAGTCACTGGGAGCTATAGGGTGTCTGGTTGGTTTATATTGTTGTTCTTCCTAAGAGATAGAAATCACTTCAGTTTCTTTAATCCTGTTTCTAACTTCTCCACTGGAAGTCTCATGCTCATTCGTATGGTTGGCTGTGAGAATGTGCTCTGTATTTGTCGGGCTTTGGCAGAGCCTATCAGGAGACAACTATAACAGTGTCCTGTCAGGAAGCACTTCTTGGCATCCACAATAGTGTCAGGGTTTGCTGTATGAGATGAATATCCAGGTTTGGCAGTCTTTAGTTGGATTTTACTGGAGTCTCTGCTCCAGACATTGTCTCTGAATATCCCAAGTGTTTTGATTCCCCTTCTAAGAATGACACAACAATCTACTGGCCTTCCTTGTTCTTGAGCTTCATGTGTTCTGTGAATTCTATCTTGAGTTTGTCGAGCTTTGGACTAATATATACTTATCAGTCAGTGCATACCATGTGTCATCATTTGCTATGGGGTTACCTCAGTCAGGATATTTTCTAGTTCTAGATATTTGCCAGCCAATTTCAAAAACTCATTGCTTTAAAAAGCTTATTAGTACTCCATTGTTTTAATGTACTACATTTTCCTCTATCAGGTCCTCTGTTGAAGGATACCTGCGTTCTATCTTGCTTCTGGCTTTTATAAATAAGTATGCTTTGCATTTCCATGATGAGTAAAAGTGGAGCATGTGTCCTTATAATGTGTTGGAGCACCTTCTGGCTATATATGTGCAGGAGTGGGGTAGCTGTATCTTCAGGTAATATTATGTACAATTTTTTTGAGAAACAACCAGACTGATTTCCTGAGTCGTTATAACAACTTGCAATACCTACAACAATGGCAGAGTGTTCCTCTTTCACCACATTCTTGCCAGCACATGATATCCCTTGAGTTTTTGCTCTTGGCCAATCTCACTGGGGTGAAGTGGAATCTCAGGGTTATTTTGATTTGTCTTTCTACTATGTTGAAAATTTCTATATGTGTTTCAGAGCCATTGGATATTTCACGGTTGAAAATTCTTTATTTATATCTGTACCCGTTTTTAATAGAGTTCACTGATTCTTTGGAATCTAACTTCTTGACTTCTTTGTGTATGTTGGATATTAGCCTTCAATAGGATGTAAGAATTGTAAGCTATTTTCTGAATCTCTTGCTTGTCATTTTGTTCTATTGGCAGTGTCTGTTACCTTACAGATAATTTGCAAGTTTATGAAGTCTCCTTTCTCTATTTTTGAACTGAGGAAATAAGCCACGGGTGTTCTGTTCATGAAATTTTCTTGTGTGACCTTGTGTTTGAGGCTCTTCCCCACTTTCTGTTGTACTACTTTCTGTGAATGTGCTTTTATGTAGCGGTCCTTGATCGACTTGGGCTTGAGCTTCCTTCTTGAAGATAAAAATGGATGGCTTTTCATTTTTCTAATGATGACTTCCAATTGAACCACCACCATTTGTTGAAAATGATACCTTCTTTCCACTGGGTGCTTTTGGCTCCTTTGTCAAATATCAAGTGACTATAGGTATGTGGGTTATTTTGGGGGGCTTCAATTCTATTCTATAGATCTACCTGTCTATCTCAGTAAAAATATTACACAGGTTTTCTTACTAATGCTCTGTAATTCAGCTAGGTGTTTCTGATTCCCCCACATGTTCTTTTATTATTGAGGACACTAATTTCAATCCTGGCTCTCTTATTATTCCAAATGAATTTGCAAATTTTTCTTTCTAACTCCATGAAGAATTTTATTGGGATTTAATGTTGATTGCACTGATTCTGTAGATTGCTTTTAGCAAGATGGACATTTTTCTTATAGTTTAATGGGAATTCTGGATTTTATATCCTCCTGGCAAACAAGAATGGTCTAAATATAGGCACACACATTAATTTAATTTAATTCATTTGTTCTGGATTATTTGAATTTGAACTAGAATAGGGAATATTAGTCACTGACTCCAGAGTAGAGAGCGCAATGATAATCATTGCCTGTTTGAACAGGTATGAATTATCTATGTTTGTGGCTTCAGGTAGAGAGTTCAACAGACAGATATACCAATATTAATAAAATATATCGAAAGAAAATATGTACTGATACTGCTAGCCACATGTATGGCAAACTCGTCATTTCTTCCCTCAACTTTTCCAGTCTGATTACTTACTAATCATTAGTAGCAGATGCATAAGTAGGTGTGTGAGACTTTTCAAAACTATGATCAATCAATCATTGATTATTTCAGTTTTGCAAAAACACAAAAGACTTGTAGAAAAATGCTACGGAGGAGCTGGAGAGATGGCTCAATTGTTAAGAGCACTGGCTGCTCTTCCTCAGGACCTAGGCTTGACTCCCGCCCACCTGTAACTTACTTTCAGGGGATCTGATGCCCGCTCTGACCTCTGCAGGCACCAGGTAGATAGAGGGTAAACAGACGTATATGAAGGCAAACACTTATACACATAAAATGAAAATAATGTTAAAATACATTATGAAACAAACAACCAAAATATATCTGTGGCTCTGGGAAGAGAGCAAAATGGACAGATGATATAGACTATTTAGCCAGTCACAGAAAACTCATATTCTGCTTACATGGGCTCCACTGAAATCTTGAGTGAGTTTTACTGCTTGGCAGGGTAGAAAAGGCCTTGTATAAGCAACACAGTATTCTAGTTACTTCATTTGCTTTAGATTGTTTTAATTTTCAAAATGGATGTGATGCTGTGTTTTGTGTTCCTATTATTCCTCTGGGAGAGAGGTAAACATGAATGTTTTCCAGTTTTCCTGCTCAAGGATATGCTAATTTGTGAAAAGGGTTTGTCTTTGTGTTTTTGGAAAAGGTAATTAAGGGATTTACTACTTCCATATTTATATGCATCAGATTTGATAGAGGAAAATGTCCTGAAAACTAGATTCCAAAGAATCAAACTAAAAATGTATCTTGATGATAAAAAAAAAATTATTTTGAGATTTATATATTACAGAATATAGAGTCTTGGCGAATCTCCTCATAAGACATGATGAACTGACCTGTTTAAACTCATGATTTCTTGGTTTTTCATCCATATCCAGTGAGGGCACAGACATAAGAGACTAATACAAATGCTGGTGTGGCCTTCTTAAGGTCCGCCAACTCCTCCATTTTACCTCAACTCCCACCCTTCAAAACTATTTCAGTGCCCATATTCAGTTTGAAGAATTTATAAAGAGTTGTAGTTCCAGTTCCCAGATATTAGGGAATGGGGTTGCTATTAAAGGTTGTCTTTCTAGGCAATGTAGAATTGGTCATAATTGGAACCAGGAGGAATAGTTAGATTTGATTGCATAGCCGTAGTCCCTATTGATAGAAATCTTCTTAATTGTTACTAAGTCATATTTTTTAAATGGAACATAATTTATTTTGATGCAAAATCAAGGGTTTCATTGGTGTAAATTTCTTGTATTGATTCAAATTTTTGTAAGTATAATGATTAGACCCAGTACTTCTATAACTGTATTTTAATTTGAACTGAGGTGTTTTAACCTGTGTGTTTAGGGCCAATTAGCAAATTCATAGCTCTGAGTTTATTGTTAGTGGGTTTTCAAGATTTTAATTAAAAATAGCTGAGAGTAGTTAAGGTACAACATTCCAAATTACTTTACATAGATAGTTGCTTTTCAAGACCATCAGAAAGCTATAGAATGTGACATTTAATGTTATTTATTCCTTTGTTGAGACTGGTTTGCTCCTGACTATATTCCTTCTCTTTTTATCACTATTGTTGTATAATACAGCTGGAGAATAGTTAATTCCCCAGAAGTTCTTTTATTGTTGAGGATAGCTTTTGCTCTCCAGTATTTTTTGTTATTCCAAATGAATTTGCAAATTGAACTTTCTAACTCTACCAAGAATTTCTTTGGGATTTTAATGGGCATTTCACTGAATCTATAGTTTCTATTTTGCAAGATGGACATTTGTATTATATTAATGTTGTAATTGATGAACCTGGGAAAACATTCCATCTTCTGAGATCATCATTTTCTTTCTTTTCTAGAAATTTGGACCATACAGATTTTCATTAGCTTGGTTATAGTTACACCATGATTTTTTAAATTTTTATGACTATTTTGCAGGCTGTCCTTTCCCTAATTTCATTCTCAGCCTGTTCTGGAAAGTTACTGACTTGATTGAGTCAATTTTATATCCAGCCAGAAAGCTGAAGTTGTTTATCAGCTTTAGAAGCTCTCTGGTTTTATATATATATATATATATATATATTTATATATATATATATATATATATATATATATATATATATAATGTGTTTCATTTTGAATAAATTGTATCAAATTTGACAAATTGGATTACAACTGCAAAAATCTGAAAATTCTTAAAATCATTACTTTTTTATGAAAATTAATATTGCTGCTGTCAACAGTTACTCCTTGGTAGTTGCAATATGGCAACATCTTGTGCCCTTCCATTTCTGTTGTCTTAATAGAAATGATGAGAAATCTTATAGTCCACATGATAGTAACTGAACAGGATTTTATTTTGCTTGATAATTCTACTCACTTAAGCTGATGGTAATTTTTTCTTCCAAATTAATTTATAAAATTATAGCCAATATGAACCAATTTGTAATCTGAATATCATGGTGAAATTTAGAAGGCCCAAATTATTTGTTGGTAAGTAGAAGCTTGAAATTAACACATTTTAATAATGCTTTATGAGGGAGTTTACCACCTGGATAAGAAATATATCTAGGTTAACTATACTGATATTTAAAAATTCATTTGAAAAATCTTTGGAAAATAAAATGTAAGCTTAAAGACTCAGAGTATGATTCCTCAATTAAAGTTTACCAACTGTACAAGTTAAGAATATTATACAAGCTTTTTTGTATTAAGAAAGGACAGGTCAGTCAAGACATACATACTATAAAAATCTTTCATATACAGTAAAGAATCAGGAAAAATACAGAATGAATTTTTAAAAGGCATGATAAAAATATGGAAAGACATCATTGATGTCTACAAGTTTACAAAAACAAAACTGATTTCATGTATTTTCTTCTGTATCAAAACTGCATTTAACCTATCATATAAAGCCTGTTCACAGTCTTTAATATGAGCTCCTTTAGGAATTTCTTCTACACCTTTCTCACTCCCTGTTCTAGATGTATCCTTAAGAACGACCATCACTTTATTTTCTGGTAAATATTCTGGATTCCATGGAAGCTGATCATCATTGTCATAGACTTTTTCATTTTCTTTGAATCTACAAAAGCCAACTAGTATCTCAGCTTGAAACATGGAGCCCAACAGAATTTCCTTTTTTCAGTCATCTGAGCGAATATAATCTTCATCTTCTTCAGATTCTTCTTCTATTTCACTACTGGTGCCAAAATATTTACATAAATGTAAGTGTATTTCTTGAACATCTTGGGTAGTAACAGATTGTGAGAGACCTTCATTGGAAGACTAAGTTTCATCCTCCTGACCACATGAAACTATTATATACTCTTCTTTATATTCCTCACTACAGCCACTCTTATCATCATTATCATCATCAGCAACATCTTCACATCCTCCTCCTGCTGTTCCTTCTCATCTTCTTCAGGTAACCAAAGTGTGCAGTCATAAACATAGAGGTTGAGAATCTCATGGATTGGCATGTCACATTCAATTGTAAGATCCTCTATTTCAGAACGGAAGCTTGTCTCTCCTTCCAACATTTCTTCTTTTTCTAATCTTTCTCATCATCAAAACCATGTACCTGCATGTCAGCTGATGAATCAAACTCATGGTTCTCTAGTATTGCTGAGCCTCCAGGCCTTGAAGACTCAACAGATGGCTCCACCATGTTGTCCATACTGGCAGGTCTTATCGCCACTGCAGGTTATAGACAGTACCCAGATGTGCTCATGGCTTGCAGGGATACTGATGCTTTCATCTCCTTTGCTGTGGGAACATCAAGTAAAATATTGCCTAGGTAGGGGGAGAGTGGTCAGCATTGTCTATTTCCTTATTTTAGTTTGATTGTTTTAATGTGCTTTCCATTTAGTTTGAGGTTCACTACTGGTTCACAGTTGTTGTTGTTGTTGGTTTTTTGTTTTTTTTTTTTGCTTTGTTTATGAATGGGTTTTGAATTCCTGATCTTCCAAGCCTTTTACCATGAAGGGATGAATAATTTTGTCGAATGCTTTCTCAGAATCCAGTAAGATGATCACTATCACCCTCAATTAGCTGAAGAGTTCCTGATGATCAAGAGAAAGTAATGGGAAGAAAGTCAGTTTTGTGCAGGCACAAACCTTTGGTAGGTTGCATTTTTGAAATGTTCAGATCAATAGACAAATTTATCTGTATAATGCTAAATGGTGCATATTGCATATGTTTGTAAATATACAAATAATTATATTAATAATAATAATAACAATGATAGAGTCATAAATAATAAAATGTAAGCATATTCTGAGATGGGAAGATTAATTTCAGATGAAATCTTTAAAGAAAATCAAACAATGGCAGGGCAGTACAGTCACAAAACAACATTTATCTATTAGGCATTTTTATGGTATATTTAATTAATTACATAAAATCAAGGATATATGAATCTACAATAAATCTTTATTTACCTATAAATACTAGCTGTCCTGTTGTGATACAATACATTTGATTATTTTTGATGCTTTCTAAAAAATATACTCTTTCTCACCTATGTGTATTTGTGTTCAGTGAACCTTGGGAGAATAGCATTTGTAAGAGAAACTTAGTTATACTTAACATACATAGCATTTAATCTTTGAAGTGAAGTTTTTATGAAGTGTGATCACCATCATTTTCACACTTTACAGGAGATATAACTAAGGTGAGTATAAATATTTTCTATCATTATTGTCTTTAAGAGAATATACTCAGTGTGGTACAATCCTTGATTTCATAATAATATGTAAACACAGTCTAAACACAGTCTTAGAAATATATGACAATATAAGCCTCGCTTCTTTTCATGTATACTGTGTCAATAGCCACAAACAAGGTCTAATATTGACAGTATATTCTCCTTGTGTGTATGCATTATTTTTTTATTTACTGTGATAAAATTTGCTAACCAAAAGAAACTTATGAGAGACTTTATTTTTGTTTCGAATTCTAGTAGTAGGGTTCACCATGGGAGAGTAACAAAGGCAATAGGGAACACGTAGAGAGCATAACCAAAGATAGGCAAGGTTCCAGGTTGAAGGATAGGAACACTCTGCCCTCTCCAAAATTTGAACCCATAATTGCACTTGTGAAAATGAACTACATGAACAAAGAGTGGAGTAGAAAGTGAAAGGTCATCCAGAGAACACCCCACCAGGTCATCCATCCCAAAAGATGACATCAAACCCAGACACTATTTCCAATGCCATGACGTGCTTGCTGGCAGTTGCCTGACACAGCTGTTCTTTGAGAGGCTCTGGCAGAGCTTGAACATCACAGATGCTGATATGTTCATCCACCCTTATGATGATCATACGGACATCAACAGAGGATATAAGGGAAGGGCTGAAAGACATGAAGGGTTGGCATTCCCATAGGGAGAACAAAACAAATAACAAACCAACCCCCTTCGAATTTCTAGAGATTAAAGTACCAAATTAAGAGGATCCATGGCTCTATCTGTTTTAGTAGAAGGGCCTTATCTGGCATTAATGTAGAGAAGGCCTTTGGTCCTATGAAATCTTGATACTCCAGTGGAATTGTAGGCTGTGAGGTGGCAGTGGATAGGGTGGTAGGCAGTGGATAGTACCATCATAGAAGCATGGGGAGGAGTGATGTGATTTGGGTTTTGAGGAGGGGAAACCAGATTGGGGATAACATTTGAAATATGAATAAATAAAATATTCAATTTTTTATTATAAATAGTAAGGATCTTCCCTTGAAGAACAGCTTCCATGAACTCCATCTGTAAAGCATTTTCTAAATTAGTAAAGAAGGGTGGGAGTGCCCATTGTGGGTGGTGTCACCAATGGGCTTGTAGTCCTGGGTTCTATAGGGGAGCAAACTTAGCAATCCCAGAGAAACAAGCAAGTTATTAAAAACCCTCCATAGTTACTGTATAAGATACTGTTTCCTACACTGCTTGAGCTCCAGTCCTAAATTCATTTTGTAATGAACAGCAACATGAAAATGTAAGGCGAATAAGCCCTTTCCTCCCAAGTTTGCTTCCTAGCCCTAAAGTTTTGCACAGGAATAGAAACCCTAAGACACATCCCAAGTGTGCAGCATCTCTGGAAAGCCCTACAATCTAGCTTAGATGTCCTGCATCCACTTCAGACTAATATACTTATTTCTAGAGCCTACCAACCTACTTTTTCTGCAAAAGATGCCTGGTCATTTCTCTCGTCCTCTGTGGCATTGTTGTACAAGTCCACACACAATCCTGCATTTACACTCTTGCATAGGAATGTTGCTCATAACTGCCTACTGTTACACCCGATATAAGGGACTCACGACACCCAAACAGCTGTTTGCACAGACAGATAATTTATTAAGCTGGGAAAAAAAGGTAAGATTGTTTGATTGCTGATTTACGCAGAACAGCAGTAAACTACCTACAGTTGTAATTTTTTCCATTTGTTTTTATTATTTCATTCGATATATTTTTAATTTGCATTTCAAATGATTTCCCCTTTTCTGGTTGCCCACTCCTTGAAAGTCACATCAGACCCCTTCCCTCGGTGACAAAAGATTTCTTCCCAAAAGTTTAGGTGGGGAACTTGGCATAACATAAGGCTGAATTGGTCAGAATTTCCTTCATCATCTTTCTAGGTTAGAAGCTTAGATCTCTGCTTAGGATTATTGGCATAATCAATCCCTTGGAGGTGAGTGAGAATTTTTGACAAGGGCCAAGTTGAAGGCCAATCTTGCTCTCCAATAATTGTCACATCAACTCCAGTATCTATCAATCCTTCAGTTCTTTTTCCTTTAATTGGTAATTTCAGGTTAGGCCTTTTATTAGTAATAGACTGAATGCAATACACTCCAGAGGACCCAAAGCCACTCTATTCTCTCATATTCTTAACACATTTAGAAGGTAGCAGATGCAAGGGAACTAAAACAAGTTGAGCAATTCTTTGGTTAGAAGGAACAGTTATAACACCATAAGGGGAAACAGCCATAATTTTAATTACTCATAATCATTATCTATGTCACCTGGATAAATCTGCAGCCCCTTTACAATAGTACTACTTCATCCTAGAAGCAATCCACAAGTTTCTGCAGGCAAAGGTCCAAAGACTTCTGTAGGCAGATTCTGGACCCCCATTTCTGGAGTTAATATGACATTGGAGGTGTACCACTTGTCCAATCCTGAGATTCCCAGTATTGCCCTTATAAGTTCAAAGATGGATTTTTCTGGCCTGGCAATAGTTTATTGGCTCCATAAGCTGTCTGCTGTGATTGTCTGAGGGCCTGATTCTGGACGCTCTGTTAGTTCCCTGATAAGTTTTGGCCCTGAATATCAATCACAACATAAATCTCTAGCCCAGTGATTATCATTCCTACATTTAGGATAGACGCCTGGAGTTCAATTTGATTGCCCGCTTACAGCACCTCAGTTGTTAAGGCAATCACTTTTAATGTGACCAAGACCTCCACATTTAAAACACTTTTTGTTCCCTTGTCTCTATGAAAATATCCCCTGTATCGTGGTTCCTCACAAAGCTGCAGCTATGGCGAGACCCTGAATGAATGAAGGTCCAATTTCTGAACAAAGGCGAATATAACTAGCTAATTCTGTCTTTCCCTATGAGGTCTGATGGCCTTGTAAAAAGCTGCATTAGTGTTCTCAGAAGCCAGCTGGGTGACTCACAGATTTTCTGCCTGAAAGTCTCCAAAAATTTGATTAGCTGTTTTAAATAGCCTATCCACAAATCCTGAAAAAGCTCTTCAGGAACCAGTCTGATGCCAGTTAAACTTCCACTAAGATCCCCTTTTGTTGGGCATAGATTACAAGCCTAGCAGGCAGACATTGCAACCTGCATTCCACTCCCATAGGAAACTCAATCTGATTATGATTCCCTTCATATATACATTCTCCCAGTTGCAATTCAATATCCCTGTCTGGATTCCCTGCCTGAGCATTCATAGTAGCAGTCCTCTTGAAATTCATGCCTTTCAGAATTCCAAAACAAGAAATCTCAATCTGACAAAGTAGACTTACATAGAGTCCTCCAATCCTGTGGAGTTAAATTTGACTCCATCACAGTGTAAAATAAAGCTTGTTTAAAAGGAGCCATTGGGACATACTCTGCCACAGCTGCTTTTAATATTTCATCACTTTGAATTCAAATATCTGATATAGTCTAATCCGATTCTCCTGGTCTTCGATCTCAAGGACAGGAAAAGCCAACACATCAGATGTATCCTTTCCTTCCTTTGTCTCCTCTCCTGAGGAAGTCAGGCTTCCTCAGGAGCCTAACATATAGCTCTTTCTAGCTGCTTTTAGCATATCTCAATGTCATTGTTTTTTCCAATACTTGATACACTTTTTAGCTCCTGAAACTCATTAGTCAACTTCTGCAACTTAATCTCAAACTCCAATCTTTGTAGTTGCATATCCCACTGGATATCATCTCCTACAAAAGAGGTCATAGGCGGAACAGAAGCACATTAGGAGGCCAATCCACACCATGATATTCGGTAGCTCTTTTCTTTGGATGAACTTTCTTCTCTACAGTCAGCTCATCAGCACTATCTCCGTATCTTTTTAATTTAGGGTGGAAAGGACCCTTTCCTAAGGCAGTCCTCTCTGGCAGTTCTTTTTCTTGATATTCCGCAAGTACTCCCTGCATGATATCTGATGCCTTCAAGGTACCTTCATCAATAGCATCCTTTATAAGTGTCCACCAATATTATCTGCCTTGGTGGCCTTTAGCGTGTTACCATTCTTTTCCCAGGTTCTCTCATTTAAAGTTCTTTTTTCTTGGAACCATGGGCAGCAAGAATCTATCCTATCTAGAAAAAAACATTGTTCTTCAAACCCAATCCATTTCACCTGGCGCTGCTCTTGCAGGCTGTGGACAAAAGTCTGCCTAGAAGGTTCCTGCCACATTTTCCACTGTCCACCCTAAGCAAATTCAGTATTGGATTGAAGCTGTTGCATTTAGCTGTATCCTTTCGCACCCTCAAAAGTTTCAAAAAGATGAAATTTCACACTAGCACTGTTATTTAACTCCTATATTTGCTCACTGTGCAGGATGCCTTCTTTTTCTGTTTTTCTGGGAAGCTTCACAAAGACAAGGTTATCTCAGGAATTTTTCTCATATCAGGTCCCTTTTTAGGAGCCAATTTATAGCTGCCAGCAGCTACTGTGAACTTGGTCCCTGTAAGAGAAGCTGGAGATACATGGGGAGGCAGCAAAAAGAAATGACATGGGGATGACTGTTGCTGTTCGAGATGTAATGTTTTATTAGGGTCACAAGATATATATGGCTTTTAAGGGCAATACTTTCCTCAAAACTCTGTGGGTGTAAGCTTCAATGTTTCACACTGCTCAATGGGTAGCCTGCTGAATTCAGAAAATAGTAGGTGAGGGAGATCAAAAGGACTTCAACACTTTGCCCTGGGCTAGTTAAGGTATAGCTAGAGTCTCAGAGGAAAAATAAACTGGAGGTTGTGTTGTTCTAAGGAGAACCGTGGGCCAGGAATATAAAAGGCTGAGAACTAGTGATTAACACTGAGACTCAGAAACCCAGCTCAAGTTCTGAGAGTGAAGAACTTCATTCTTAGCCTGTTTATCCTTTGAGTTGTGGAACACTAATGATTTGATTGAGTTAAATTAATATTGAGCCAGATTGCTGAAGTTGTTTATCAGCTTTAGGAGTTCTATGGTGGAATTTTTGGAGTCACTTAAATATACCATCCTATCATCTGCAAATAGTGATATTTTGACTTCTTCATTCCAATTTGTATCCCTTTGAACCCCCTTTGTTTACTAATTGCTCTTGGTAGGACTTTGAGTAATTGTATACACACACACACACACACACACGCACACGCACACACACACACAAACACACACACACATATATATACATACATACGTATATATAAATGTATATAATATGTGTTTCATTTTGGAAAAACAGTATCACATTTGACAAATTGGATTACAACTGGGAAAATCTGAAAAGTCTTAAGATCAATATTTTTCATGAAAATTAATATTGCTACTGGTCAACAGTTACTCCTTGGATGCTGCAATATTGTAACATCATATGCCCTTCCATTTCTGTTGTCTTAATGGAAAAGATGAGAAATGTTACAGGCCACATGAAAGTAACTGAAAAAGCATGATACATCTACATACTTAACCTGACAGCAATTTTTTCTTTTTCTTCAAAATTAATTTATAACATTATAGCATATTCAAACAAGCTTGTAATATGAGAAGAATGCTGAATTTTAGAAGGCCCAAATTGTTGGTTTTTCTATGCAGGTCATCTGCCTACACCTCAGCACAGGTCACCTGTCTGCCCGCTGTGTGGGCCACGGAGATTCAGTAGAAATGTGGGCCACAATAAGATACACCAGGCCAAACTGTTCCAAGTGGGACTTTATTTAAGATGGGGAAAGGTGTAGCAGGTGGGAAGGACAGAAAAGAAAAAGAGAGAGGGGGAGAAATGCTACCCAGTTATATTAAGGTGATCAGGTAAATTACAGGTAAAGGTGGGCCATTGAATTCTGGGTATATGGCTGCTGTTGCCACAGCAACAGGTCTATAGTTATACTGTTTTAATTCTCACCTATATGATGTCACAGGCCTTGCAGGTCTTGGTACCACCCCAAATTATTTGTTTTTAAGTAGAAGTTTGAAAATAACACATTTTCATAATTCATTATGAATGCTTTTAACACCTGGATAAGAAATATAACTTGGTTAATTACACACATACTTAAAAAATTATGAAAAAATCTTAGCAAAATAAAATGAGAGCTTACAGAATCAGAGTATCAGGTTCCTCAATTAAAGTTTACCATCTGTACAAGTTCAGAAAATTATACAAGCTTTTTGTATTAAGAAAGTAAAGCTGAGCAAAACATATGTACTAGAAAAATCTTTCAAAGGCTGTAAAGAATCTAGAAAAATACAGAATGTATTTTTTAAGTCATGATAAAAATATGGGAAGACAACATTGATGTCAACAATTTTACAAAAACATTCCTGACTTCATTTATTTTTTAACTTCTACATATAAAAATCATACTAGCATATCTCTCAGTATTCTTTAGGGTTTCCTTATTGATGATGTTCAATTTGTATGGAGAGAAAAATGTCTGCTGTAAAGATATTACTAGATAATAATAAAAAAAACTGGTGTTTACCAGAAACACAAACATTTCTTTCTTCCATATAAAGCATAAGGAAAGATTAACTTTAAATCAAATATATGATTCATTTTTCAAAGGAGAAGGTGTAGTTATGTCTGGATCATTCAAATTTACTAATGTTTTTATATCCATAAAGAAGACTTTAAAAATTTGAAGTAAAATAACTTGTAAAAGATAGAATTATGAGTCACATTTCTTAAAGTTAGATCTTAATTTAAATTTTAAGAGTTAACCAATTGCTTCAAGGAAATCAGCTTTATAAAAGATGAAAACTGAAACCCATCCCTAAAAACTGCAGTCAAGCCAGATTTTACTGTAAAGAAAGTGAAATAGACCTAAGAGTTAGTCATTTGTATTTTCTTGTTCCTGAAACTTCCCATGTGAGACTTCTTCCTGGGAAAACTCAGAGGAGCCTGGACTTTCTTTCCCACTGCTGTTTATCCATGACTGTTTAGCAGGTCTCTCATTCTTTTTCACCAAACTCATTTTCATTTCTTGCAGTAATATGGGCAAGTTTTGGATCAGTGTTCAGGTTAATTGCTTCATAACCATTAGTGTCCATTTCTGTAAGAAGTAGTTTCTTAGTTTTACCTGTTGGTCCATTAATGAGTAAGCCTTCAACTTTTCATTTACTTTGTTCAGTATTTCTCCTTGTCTAAAAGATTACTGTTACTGATAGTTCCATCTTCTTTCTCTGACTGGCTGTTACTGCTACTTGAGACAGTTGGGGGAGGGGATAGTGCTTGGCTAGAAGCAAAACTTTCACTTTCATCCAAAAGTTAATCCATGTAATCCATTACACCAGAATGAAGATTATATTAATTTTTCCAAACCTTGTTTGCTGAGCAAAGTAATAATGCCCAGACTTTTTTCCATATGAATGGTACATATTCACCGACTGATCTTCTTCAGACTTTATTAGCCTGAATCAGGTGAAAATATTTTCCATAGGCTTCAGCCCTTGCTAATATTTTCTGCATTCTTCCTCTGTCCACACATTAATTCCTATTTTATATGAGATCCTTCAGGGATTGCTTCTAGACCGTTCTTGTCCCCTGTTCTAGATATATCCTTAAAAAAAAATCACTTTATTTTCTATTAAATATTCTGGATCCTAGAGAAGCTGATCATCATTTTCATAGACTTTTTCATTTTTTTCGAATCTCCAAACACCAACTGGAATCTCAGCTTGAAGCATGGAGCCCACCATGATTTCCTTTTTCAATCTTCTGAAGGAATATAATCTTCATCTTCTTCATATTGTTCTTTTATTTCACTACTGGTATCAAAATATTTACATCAACCTTCGTGGATTTCCTGAACATCTTCTATATTAATAGATTGTGAGGGATCTTCATTGGAAGACTGAGTTTCATCCTCCTGACCACATGAACGCTTTATATTCTCTTCTTTATATTCCCCCACTACAGTCATTCTAATCATCATTTTCCACCTTATCATCACCTTCACATTCCTCCTCCTTGTTCTATTCCTCCTCCTCTTCTTCACATAACTGAACTGTGCTTTCATAAAAACAGAGGCTTAGTGTAAGACCCGAAAAATTCAAGGGCACCCCAGTGTCCCACTCCTCAGAAGGTGACACCCAAAGTACTCATGAGAAAAGTTCTTGATGCAATAGATAGAGGATTTTTATTCCAGAGGCTCTGGGGTCCACAGTCATACACTGCATAGGGGTAGAGGACTGTGGAATACCAAGTGCAGAATCGGGACAGCTTTTATGGGTTTGTAACAATGCCAGTGAATCACAAACCAATCATTCCTTATCATTGAGAATCTGTGTAGAGCGAGCCAATTGATTTGTACCACTCCATAGTTTTTAGGCCAATCAGTTTGGATTATCCTAGCCCACATTCTGTTGGCCAATCAGTTTCAAATTTTCTCGGTGGTCCATAGCCACAGGTAGTTAGCTCATTTCCTGTTTCCTTATGGGGCCAGGATCACTTACTCAAGACCCTTTTGCTTAGATCCTAACAAAGAGTGGGCTCAAGGTATGTGACCTTTCATATAGTTTCTAACAAAGACCTGGGTCATTAGTGAGTTAGGCTCTATTTTTTTATCCTTTCATTCTCCATTTTTTCTCTTGTTAATATTTCTAATCTTAGAACGGGGAGGACTAAAGGTCAGTTTCCTCTAGGCTCAGAAGGCCCTTGTACTGTTGTGTAAGTACCATGATCTGGACTGCACTCACTCGCACTCCAACAAAAGCAATAACCCTATTAATTATGCAAGGCCCCAATTTAAGCAACAGGAGAAAATTACTAAGGGTCTCATCAAACAGAAATCAGGGTGGCCAAGAGTACAAGATAATGGTCTTTCCCCCGAGTCTCAAGGTTTCCTTTGTGGTGGCATCTAATGTAGACTGAATCTCCAACCTGGAAGCAATGTGGGACTTGCAAGTCTCCTTCTCCTGAGTAGACCTCTGGAAGCTGCTTCTATGCTCACCACCTTACCCACTCGAGTACCTTGAGCCTAGAGAACAAAGGCCTGAAGAGCATAAATGGTAGGAGAGCTATCCCATCATTAATGTCAGTCTCTGTGGTCTGGTGAGGTTGGTGAGTGCTTTATTCATCAGGGTTTCAGTAACTGCTCCTGATGCCTTCTAATACAGATCCAGTCACCTGTCTGGAAGCAGTGAGGAGTTTTGGCATGCCTGGAACATTTAAGGCAGACAGTTTGAGCCAAATTTCATGTTGTGGGATACCTCCTGGAAGGGCCCAGTGGATGCCAAAGAAGTTGGGGTATCAAAGAGGATATCTGGGGGTGGTCAGGTTAAAATTGCAGGGGCTGTTCAGAAACAAGGGGAGAGGTACCACCCAGCCTGAGCCAGTCTCTAAGGTCAATTTAGTTAAGGCCTCTCATAGTGTTTTGTTTTATTTTCTCTTCCTGTCTTGAGTCCTGGGGACAGTACATGCAATAATGTTTCTAATTAGTCCCAAATATCTCTGTCAATTTCTGACTTATCTTAGAAACAATAGCAGAACCATTGTCTGATCCAATTACCTTGTTCACTCTGAAACTCAGGAAATTTCTTCTAACCCTGGCAGCTGTTTCCTGCTTATTGGGGAAAGTCTCACCCATCTAGAGAAAGTATCTATAAATCCTACAGGGTATCCATAACCATATTCTCCTGCCTTAGCTTTTATAATTTTTTTAAATATATTACAGGAGGAAACAATGAGAAAATATTGATGACCTTAGATTATTTTCAGGGCTGAAATTGCAGATGGAAGGACACCCAGAAATAAAGACAGTAATCAAAGTTGAATGCTGAATATTTTATTAATGTTTTGAAGCTCCGGTTGTGCTCCCTCATGGCAGTGGAAGCACTTTGTGAGGGAAATCAACTTCTTACTCAATTTCTGAAAAAAAAAAAAAAAACAGAAAAACTAATGTATTCATATTACAGAGCAGAAAAAGAAATCTCAGTCATAATATTTGATATTGGGTCTACGACAAGGTTATCACTACATATTTACTTTGGCTAATTTCTGACACATAAATTATGGAGTAGATTTTTCCCCTGCTACCCACCAGGGGATAAATATGAATCATACCTGTCACAGAATTCTGGTTTACTGAGGTCCCTGGGGTCTACCAGATTGGGGACCTTGTGGTCGGCCTTGTGAGTTTCCTGGCTGAGGGGGTCTTTGCTGAGGACCTCCTTGTGGTCTTTGGTCTTGAGCAGGTCTCTGCTGTTGACTTTCTTGTTGGAGTTGTTCTTCAGATGATTCCTGCTCCTCACCTTCTTGTGGGGGTGGGCCTTGAGGAGGTCTCTCCTGTGGGCCTCCTTGTGAGGGTGGGCCTTGAGGAGGTTTCTGCTGTGGGCCTCCTTGTTGGGGTGGGCCTTGAGGAGGTTTCTGCTGTGGGCCTCCTTGTTGGGATGAGCCTTGTGGAGGTTTCTGCTGTGGGCCTCCCTGAGGGGGTGGGCCTTGAGGAGGTTTCTGCTGTGGGCCCCCTTTGTGGGGTGAGCCTTGAGGAGGTTTCTGCTGTGGGGCTCCTTCTTGGGGTTGTCCTTGAGGAGATCCCTGCTGCTGGCCTCCTTGTGGAGGTGGGCCTTGAGGAGGTCTCTGCTGTGGACCTCCTTGTGGGGGTTGGCCCTGCTGGTTCCCATTAGCAGGGGGTCTTGGCTGGAATCCTGATGGACGAGGCCTCTGGTTTTGGTTCTGGAGTTCTGAGTCATAAAAGCAAATAATAGATGAGTTTAGTTGTACTCACCTTTGTTCTCCTTTATGCCAAAGACACTTCCACATTTCTAGATAGTAACCTTTTATAGTTTCAATGAAAGCTCCTGTTAAACCATGGCCTTTGATGACCTAATGCAGATTATTCAGGAACAGGTTCCTTGGACTAATTAAAAGAGATAAATCAGTTCATATGTGGAAGTTCTCTTACTTCTTAGAGTTTAGGGAAAGTGGTCTTTTTATGAACTGAGGTCAAATCATTAAGTTTCATGGTAAAATCCATGCAGTTTGCTCAGAAAATTGGCATCATATGGAGAAATATTATCTGTGGAAGAAGAGTCTAAAAATCACAGCCTACAGAGTTCTCACTTAATAAATTCATCACAGTTTGTATTTGATGGACTCAATATAATTCTCTCAGTATAGAGTCACAAAGAAAAGAGACACTAACAATTACTTCTGTGCTTTTCCTGCTGAAATCAACTGAAATAGATTCAACAAGGAGTTGGAAGATGACAATGAAAAAATCTTGTTTCCATAGAAGTTTCAAATTAGGGAACTTCATCTAAATTTTATCTCCCATCAACTATTCCTCTGTTTTAGAAAAGGTAAATTTCTTATTGTCAGGAATTTAGACTTCTGGCTTATTGTAATTTGTTGACCATCCATTTAATGTTCCTTATTATCAAAGTTGGATCATTTTTGTCTTTAACTCTGTGAAACCTACATTCCCTAAGTAGTAAAAAGAGAAATCTTAATACAGTGTAGAGTTATATAACTTCCTCCTTACTAAAGATACATAAGGAGATTAAAGAGTTTTGGTATTTGCTTTATACCAAATAGAGTTTTGATGGATGGCCATTGTATAGCAAAGCAAATGATAGACTCAAAGTGAGTTCACACATGCAACTACAATCCGAGAGTTGCCAAGTGACTTTAGCTACAATCTGTGATTTCCTGGGGGAATTTTAACTGTTAGGAAAATGACCAGGTAGCATTCATTTGCAGTATCTCTGGTGACTATATCAATGAGGGGCAATGGCTAAGTTACACATAACATTTTCTTTTTGGTTGTCTCCATTTTAATTAGAATCTTGCTGCCTACAATGATTAAGCCATCTATCTATCTATCTATCTATCTATCTATCTATCTATCTATCTATCTGTCTGTCTGTCTGTCTGTCTGTCTGTCTGTCTGTCTGACTGACTGTCTGTCTGTCTGTCTTTAGGTCTATCTACATTTCTATCTCTGTGTGATTTAAATTATTTATCTCTTTCAAATTTTCTATCGTCTAAATTTTAGTCTTTGCAAATAAAATTCATAAGGTTAAGCATTTGAGTAAAGGATAAAAAATATACCCATAATGCATTGGAGTGTTGAAACAGTGTGGAAAAATGAAAAACGGTAAGATGTTATTATTTTTCTGTATTACAGTTTCAGGGTTATTACTTGAGTTGTCATCATTCAAATGGGTCTCATATCTGTTTTTCTGTAGTCTTCCCTTGATCAACAGTAAAGCAAGGCTACTGGCATATGCAGTTTAGTTTTACTACAACAGTGCCTTCAAATCTGAGACTCTCTATTTTTAAAAAGCATTGTGTGGTCTCATTCATCTCTCATTACCTGTCCTGGGTTCCATTTCTCTCCTCCCCTGAAGTGTTGTCTCCTGTGCTTTAAAGAGAGTCATAACATGCACACACATATTAACGTACCTTCACCAGGCTCCTGAGCAGAGCTCAGGGCCAACAGGAGCACTGTGAACAGGACCACCAGCATCTTGGTAGAGGTTCTGATGTTTCTCCCAAGTCTGTGCTGAACGAAAAAGACACTGCTTTTATAAGGATTATCAGAAGAATGTCACCATTGAATTCCACACTATGCTATTTCATACCTCTCAAAGCAGGAAATCGTGCATCCTTTACTCCAACCTGGGCTTTTTGCCAATCAGGAAGATGTAAGAAAAAGCTGCCAGTGTCCCTATTTTAATGGTACAAAAATAAGAATAATTTAGAAGAAAACCTTGTGTAAAAGACTATCCTAGATAGTGACGATAATGACTATTAATATATGAAATACTTTTTCTATTTGCTGACATTATCTCTGCGTCACTATTCATTGTGGTAGCAATAGTATGTATGTGTGTATACATACATATATATATATATATATATATATATTAATGAATATAAATGTCAGTGATGATTTTATTCCAAATGGAATGTGGCCAATTTCTCTGATCAGTATATCTTAACACTATCACTTTTTTGTTTCCTTATATATTCTAGAGTTAAATAATACTGATGGAGTTGAAGCTATTCATATAAAAATTTCAATTATAGCAAGACAATTGGAATCACTAACCTGCTAAGCATGAATAACAGTGCCCACTATTTTCTTGGTATAGCCAAATAGAAACAGCATTGTCTAGTGAAACAAGAGACCTATTAAATCACTAAAATCCCAGCAAAAGTGACCTCACAACACATATGAGGTTCACCTGGGTCCTGAATCTGTAATTTGGTGATGTGTTTTTTTGAGCATTTTACATTTCAAAAGTCCATAAACAGCTCCACTTTTTAAATTGTTCTATTTAATTAGCTTATGGATAGAATTATGGAGCTGAGCGTGGAAAAAAATTTTATGTTCTCCTCCAAGGGGCAAATGAATGCTGTTATGATAGTTTACTTTTTTTTGAAGGTGCTAAATTTTTTGTTAGATATATTCTTTATTTACATTTAAAATATTGCCTTCATTCCTGTTTCCAAACATGCTTCTTTATCTTCACATTATGCATATTCAAAATGAGGCTGGAATTGTTTACATTTTATGTTCCAATATTTTTGTCTATTTTTATTAAAAACATTTTCACCATATTTTTTTCAAAAGGTATTCTTATGTTCCTAATATTCCTTACTAAAATTATCTTGCCTGTATTGTTATTTTTCAACATTTCTTTCTCATTCTTCCCTTCAAAGAATTATTTTTAACAACTCTTAACTCAGAATATTTGTAGAAATTTTTCTGTGTTCCCTTGGTTTAGTTGAGTGTATGTGGCATTTTTTGTCATGCTACCATAGAGGTAGTTTAGAAGGAGTTATATAAGAGAAAAACCCAGATGTGTGACCCATGTGAATTGTTATTCACTAGGTTCTGTGCTATACCTGTGAATGTCACTCAATTCTTTTCCACCTCATTGTAGAGAATAAAGTAGAAAAGTTCACTCATCGATGGACAGCATATACTACATTCTATGTGTCCCATAAATAATAGCTACTCTCATGGTAATATATATGCGGTATTTAGACCTGTACTCTAAAGGTATTTTAATTGAAGTTCAACAATAAACTTTGGTTATCCTAAAAAGAAACTGTTTTTCCTGCTTTTGTTGAATTTATGAGAAGCCCAGTTTTCTTAGACCAGAATGTAGTCTCTATTTGTCAACAGGCCATGAGCTGTAACTTTCATAAAAACTACATAGCAAGGGAGCATGAAGATTAGTTATCCTTTTCAGGTTGTCACAGAAAAGCACCATAGTCATGAGTCATGCCTTGTGCTAGGTTGTACTAACTTTTCACATGCCTGACAATTCCAACCTTTTCTTGACTTTTTGAAAATGGCAACATATATGTTGATTCTTCCAATTATCACTCTGTTCAGGATATTTCACTGACCTTTTCAGTTTCAACAATGTGGGAAAGATGTTAGTATATCATTAAACAAAAATATTATTTGTTACCTCAACAGCACAGCTGATGCAGGAAATATAGTAGACATAAGGGTGTATTTAATGCCTAATTCAGAACTAGAGCTTCCTTTATCTCATATAAGTAATATTGAACCATATCTCCTTAATGAACACAGTCTTTATTATACTTTCACCTTTGTGAAATTCATTCTTCCCTATAAGATGCTTCCTGAGGTTCACAATTTTCTGTTATATTTTTACACAGATCTGAGTTTCATCGGAGCGCTTTCTCAGGTGACAATCTGTGCTGAACTATGAAGTGGATCCTGAGGAGCTTACTAGCTTATGTACAATTAAAAGCAATAAATCACCCTTGCCTAAAATCTGTCAGTATCCAGTGTACATGTAGAGGTTAGCTTCAGAAGACTCAGTCACAAATAAACCAATCTAAATTGACAGGGATAGGATATTGATGATCGATCCTTACCTAAATGCCTATTGGTCGTGGATGGCAATTTGTTTGTGGAAGTATTAGTTTTCTTGACAAGTGTGGCTGCTGGTAAGTTGTCTATTGTCCACTGGATTGATTCACATCCACTAGGACAGACAACATGATATAGAGTTACTGGTATATAAAATTATAATAATCTGAAGAAATTATGTTTGGAAAGGGACATGTTGAAGAACTGAAGATAAGGACTGTAATGGAATTGTCAGGAAAATGATCACAAATAAATATGTCATGATTGCTTCAAGTAATAAATAAAAAATATACATTGCCTGCAGTTTTATTTTTTATATATATCCTCTTTTCAGCTGACTGACATGTCCTATCCAACATATATCCTTTCCTTCTTCCTGCTCTCTGTACCTATTACAACTTAAATACACCAATAATTTTAAAGCCATGAATACCTTTAGACAGTAAATATGGGTTTTTATTCCCTGGGATGGGATATTTCACTCAGTTTTAGTTTCATCAGTATTAATTCTTTATTGTAAATTTCATATTCTTCTTTCTTAAGTTCTCATAGTTTTATATTTTGAGTATGCACCATATGTTCATTACTCATTCAGTAGTGAATGCACACTTAGTCTACTTCCATTTCCTGCATCTTGTAAGATGGCTTCAAGATAAATGGGTCTGTATCCCCTTCAGAAAGTATAAAGTCCCTTGGCTCTGTGCATAAAAGTGTTTTGGTCTGTATGAGGAGAATACATTTGGCATTGTCAGAGAAATACAGAGGTGTTCATTTTCTTCAAATACTCTGGTGTGAGCTGAGCTTCCTAACATAAATACACATAAATACTGCCTGAGACCTAGGGATTTAAGAATTTTCTGTGATATCCATGATCAAAAAGCTAAAATATATTCCATCATACATTTCTATCATTTTCTCCTAATGACCTTTCATTCACTGATTTTCAAAATTATAAATATTATTAAGCATACTCATTTTTTTCTAACTACTTTTTCTAGCAATTACACATGATTCTGTTTTCGGTTTATGTGGTTGCATAATCCCTTGCAAATGATATACTCATTCCCTAATATCTCTGTTGTGGATGAGTGAGCCTTCTCTAATGATTTATAACACATTCATTGTCTACCATATCCACTAACTTTGCTCTCAGTTGCCTAATAATTTTCAGTAGAATGCACAGAACTATGTGACTTCCAAACCACTACCTGTTTTCCTGTTATCCAAATAACATGTATATTTTGTATATACAGGTATATTTAACATATTTCACTTTCTTTTAACTTAGAAACTTAAGGATTCATGGTGAGTCATTTGTGTTGGATGCTATTTTCATGCATGAAGACATTTAGGAATGTTTTCCTGAAGTTGTCACAGGTCATTGAGTAAGGGAGAGTTGTTCTGAAAAATGTTTCACTGATGCAGGCACAGCATCTAGGATATTCTGATAAAGCAAGCACATGAAAGGACATGTGATGAAGGATTCTTTTCTAAGAAAATATGTGTATAGGTCTACCTGCAATTTTGTATTTGAGCTCTATTATCTGGTTCCATAGAGAGAAATAGACCAGCAAGATATTGGTGGTGTCCTGAAGCTTGTTGCTAATTGCATGGACTATGGTTGACTGACTTGTTTGGAAGGTAAAAATAGAATTCTATACACAGTGAAGTAGGATGAGCTATAATTAGTGAGCTAGTTGTGCCATCGTTGTGGGTCTGTCGTCTGTTCTATAATAGCCACAGACAAGAATATCTCCTGGTGTCAGTATGTATCTCTCCTGCTGAGGAGAGCTGAGTTTGAGACCTGGATGTCTCTGCTTAGAAGTGATTCCACTGTTGATTTTCTCCCCACTCTAACTAATTTTAATGCTGTTGTATCCATACAGTATTTTTGTGCTGATTGAGCTGGTACTGCTAAATCATGAACTTTTATGATTTCTCCCAGAAAACACATATGAAAGTAGAATAAACTGAGGTTGCAGAGTATATGTGACTTCATTTGTATGATACCATCGTAACTTCTCTTGACCTTTGATTGGTACTGCACTACAATTGAGGTCTGAGCAAAATCAGAAAATGTTCCTGGCAATAACATAACTGACACAACAGCTGCTGGGATCTGATAACAACAGAGTATGCTAAGTAAACAAGTATATTCAAGATCAATGGCCTCCTCTTTGATATATTTTGGTCCCTCTTTCTTGTTTAACTAGTTGCTGTATTCGAATTAGCTTCAAGGCCAATATTTTTCACACTCTCATGACATTCTAAGGCTATGAACCAACCACACACCTTGCCTCAACCTTGCAGATATTTTTTCCTAATACGTAATGCCTTGATCTATATCTTGAGCAACATCATATAATTATATGTGCCAAGATTTTGGAATGTATTCTCTGTAGTGATTATTTGCTGTTTTTTTTTTTTTTACATGTTCTGTTCTGCTTTGTGTTTATAAGCAGTCTGGCTTTGAAAGGGGATGTGGTGTGATTTGGCAACTCTCCCTAGATATATGAGGATATAGATATAGTGTGACACTCTATGACATTGCTATCTTGCATCCTAATTCTTTATAATTCAATATAGTTTTTCATGTTCATGAGACACCTTAAAATGTTTTTGTTGCTACTCCATAATTATAATTTTGCTACTGTTATCCATACTAATATAAATGTCAGTGGCTTGTAATGGTCTTGGGGTAGCAATATAAAAGAGATATTTAACCCAGAATGGGTTGTATTTCACAGTTTGGGAACAGCTGCCAAATGGAGATAGTACCAGCATAAGAGTCACCCACATGCAGACCTAACCTTCAGATAAGAGAGGAACAGAGGGAGGCCATGGGAACCTGTGAGTGGGAATGAATGTAACATCTTGGGGAAAAAATCATCTATGATCCATGTTAATTCTAAATATCACCCTTCTTGTGACATTTGCCTGACCTTCTTCATTGCCAGAAAAGCACGAATAAGATTAATGCATCATAAAGAAAAATATCAACTTGGACAAAGATGATGAAAGGCCTAAGAGCAAACATTATCATTCAAAAGTTCTCAGTAAAGACAGGAGTAATCTTGGCCAAAGTACTACGTAAATTATGCATAATGAATCCCTTATGCTTCAACTTTGATTAGAATTTAGATACAATAGCTATCATGCATCCAAAAATATTTTATTTTCACATATTAAAAGCTGTGGAATCTATGATGCTTGGGGCCAGCCCCAGTGGGATTTTCTTTATTGTTGGTTCCTCTTGAGACAGCTGAGGGGCAAGAACATCACAAGAAGGGAAGACTTTATCTTATGAGGTATAGAATTAACAGTTTGTCTTATAATATTATTAGGGTTACGGTATAATAATACAGAATTTACTTAGCAAGTCTAAGTTACCATGCCACTATATCTATTATGCAGTCTGTGATCTTCTGAGGCCAGAAACTGCAGTTAAGGACACTTAGCACCTCTTCATAAACCAGGAAAGATTGATTAAATAGCATTTGTACTTCATGACTCTTAACTTTTGGCCCACTAGGTAGAAATCACAGAGGAAAAGGGGGCATTTTGGGAAGTAATTTATAGGCTTTATTACTAAGTTCTAAACAGTTTCCTAAGAAAGCTATCTAAGGGGAAATGCAGAAAGATCCTATGAGGAGGGAAAGGAAAAATTAATCTGACTTTTTTCATCTGTTTGTACTTAGTACCTAAATATCTTTCAGAATGCATGATCACAGGTTAAAACGTTCATCACCAGTTCACACAAAAATCAAATCATAAATTGAAATAGAAGTTTAAAATAGAGAATGTTGATATGCATAACAATTAGCAGTAATTATGTAGCTAAATATCCATCACCTAGCACTCTTCCACAGGCTAATTGAAGGTTGAAAACCATAACTAAGTTATTAGTGGAGTTTTGTATAGATAAGACCAGTCAATATTACATCTTCTGTCCTATCACCTATAATAAATCCATAGTTCCTTTTTATGACCTTTAGATAATTGATTTACAACATTGGGAATGTGATCTGAGTAGGAGAACTTCTAGTTTCTATTGAAGAGCAATTGATTTGTGACACATGGGGGATGGCATGATTCTAATTACAATTTTGACAATTAGAAAAGGACCTATTAGGAGTCCCAATATAAAAGAGCTTAATAATTATTGATATATTTTTGGAATACATATATTTTTATAATTAGGTTCAAGAAGTCATCCATTTCTCAATATAGCATAACTTGTACACAGAACATTTTTGTAGAGCTACAGAAATCTGTTCAAAAGATGTGGGCTAAAAACTAGTGATTATTATATATGTTTAATAACAATAGGAAAGCTTATTAAGAGCAGGAATGCTCCTTAAAGGAATTCTATTAGATGTTGCAGATGTGGCCAAATCTCTGATAGATTAATCCCAATCAGACCATCTAAGGAACACAACCTAGTTAATAAATTATTGCATTGGGGCATCTATCAATGTGTAATATTTACAGATAACATATTAATTGAGGATCACTCACTAAGTGTGTTATAGACCAACAGATTTGGAGATTACAAATCCAGCACATAGGTTTGTATTGGGGCACCAACACTCCCTAGCTTCATAGTTTTCTGTTTGTTTATCCTTCAGTATTGTTTTCCCTTAGGCCAATATGTTCTCTATTTCTGTGGTTAAATCTATTGTTTAAATACATGGATATTTTGTACAAAGGGGTTGGTTTTAAGTCATTCTGTATGTTCTTTACTTATACAAATGCAACTCAATATTATGCTGACACCAGCACACAGGACGCAGAAGACCTCGGATTTTAACATGGAATGTTCTGTTTCCTGAAGCCAAGTGAGTGGATGTAGGTCTGCTTGCAGTGAAGAAGGCTGAATTCTCATAAGGGCCAAAAAACAATAGAAAATCTATGTGTCCTCTGCTTGTAAATCTCAAGAATCTTGTAATTGTACTATCTTTGTACTCCTCAAATGTTCTTCTCCTCCCTGTCCTTTGAGCCAACATTGAAAAATAATCTTCAATATGATGGGTTCTGCTGAGCTATGTCAATGTCATCAATTCAAGAGCAACTAAGAAGTTTCAGAAGGCAGTAGTAACACATTCCTGGGAACTGTGTTGGAGTGGGCTTAATTCATCGACTGACTTCATTCATAAAGAATATTCAAGATCAAACACATTTCTTTTATCTATTTTAGCTCTTGAGAAAGTCTAGTCCTCAAATTGGAAAACATTTCCTTGAAGGTTCCTTTGTGTTGTCCTAATTATAAAAACATAGTATTTAATAGAGGGTGAATAATTTCATGTGGTACAAATTAAGTGAGTTTCTCTGAAAAAAGGTGAATTGACAAAGTTATTCCAGAGCAACATGGCCTACTGGCACCTGGAAGGTTTGTGACTGTGGCGGTAGCTCCCCCTAACTGAGAAATAGCTACATACAAAGAAAAGTAAGCATGATGACTGTATAACTTCAATGCACCCCCATTTTGTCAACACAAGGCTTTTGAGAGAATGTTGCTGCATTGTCTGTTCACCATCATGAGGCAGTGCTTCAAGAAAGCCAGAAGGGAAATATAAAATATCTTTGAGTAACAATCTTGAATCTTTCAACATGATCCCAAGTTATTTGCCCATGTTAGAAGTCAAATATGGTTAAAAGACTCTCATCTGGAATAATGACATGTGATTTCTTTCAGTAATAATCAGGAAGGAATCAAACCAGTGATAAGCATGTCAGCTCTTTGAGATATCCTTTTACAATTCAAATTCCCTTTGCTTCTATATGGTTAATGGAGTAAAAAATTATTCTAAGCTGTCAGGTTCTTTGGGGCTGAAAGAAATCATGGAAATCAGATAAAAAATGGCAATTCCCATGTTTTTCATGAGGCTTAGGTTACACACATGAGTAGAATTATTCCTGTAAAATTGATCAACCTGTCATATACTCCATCACAGACCCTACAGCCATGCTTAGAAGATACATATAGTCTCTTTTGCTCTCTCTCTCTCTCTCTCTCTCTCTCTCTCTCTCTCTCTCTCACTCTCCCTCCCCCTTTTTTCTTTCTGTCTTATCACTGTCCCTGTCCCTCTCAGTGTCTCTGTCTATCTGTCTCTCCCTGTCTCTCTGTCTGTCACTCTCTGTCTGTCTTGTTTTCCCTTCTCTCTGTCTCTGTCTATGTCTCCATCTCCGTGTACCTCTCCCTTTCCCTTTCCCACTCCCAATCTCTCTCTCTCTCTCTCTCTCTCTCTCTCTCTCTCTCTCTCTTCTTTCTTTCTTTCTTTCTTTCTTTCTTTCTTTCTTTCTTTCTTTCTTTCTTTCTTTCTTTCTTTCTTTCTTTCTCTCTCTCTCCCTTTTCCTCTCCCACTCCCAATCTCTCTCTCTCCCTCCCTCCCTCGCTCCCCCCTCTCTTTCATATGACTGGTGGTAATGTCAGCACTTCTGAGGATCTCTCCAACTGCTTTGACCATTAAAGAATTGATAACAAATTGTTGAGTCTTTAAGCATTAGGACCTTTGATATCTCTGTGATTCTCACACAGTTTCCATTGTGTCTAACCTGACTATTTTAATGTTTCTATGCACATGTTCTTGTTCTCATATTTATCTCTGCTTATCCCATATTTCCCAATCAGCAATTACTAGACCAAAGATATATTTGTAGTGTAAAAAACATTATTTAGTGTAGGGATACATGGAATCTACTTATATATGAATTTCAGGAAATGTTGTTATACAAAATAATTATTTTTCAATCTCTTGTACACTCTCTGTCTTTCTCTGTCTGTCTTGTGCCTACATCAATCTTGTGTGTGTCAATATTACCTCTTTGTTTTGCAAGGATATTTTTGTTTCATTAAAATTAAACATTCACCAGTGTTAAGGTTAACACTGCTCATCATAATCATGCAACCATCTTGGACTCAAGGTGGATACTTCATTTTATTTTCTAGTTGTGCTAAAGAGAGTACTGCATCCTCTGTCAACCCATTACTTGAGAAATACAGGTAACATAACCACTTACGTGAAGGCCATCTTGATATTTTTGACTGTAATGTATGTGAGACAAATATTTAAGAGTATTTTAAAGGTGATGAACTGAAATATATTTAATATATTTTTGAATCAACATAAAATATGCTTATTTAATAACATTCTTAAAAAGCCAGAGGAGACACAATCTGCTTTCAGAAAAATTAATGCCCAGTCTACTAAAGGGGAAGTGTTTTTTTGTTGTTGTTCTTTTTTTTAGTATGCATATAATAATAATACATACAGCAATCTCATTCTAAAGATATTTTTTAAGAACTGATCATGTATGCTTTATTTATTCACAAACACACCCACGCCCATATATATATATATATACATATTTTTGTTAGGTTTTTTACTTATTTACATTTCAGGGTGTCCCCTTTCTTGATTTCTCCCCCAGAAAATATCTATTCTATCCCCCCTCCTCCAGATTCTATGAGGGTGTACCCACACCAACTCCTGCCTTTCTGCCCTCACATTCTCTTATACCATGGTATCGAGCCTTCACGGAACCAAGGACCTCCTCATGAATTTAGGCCCAACAACGCCATTCTATGCTACATATATGACTGGAGCCATGGGTCTCTACATGTGCACTCCTGGGTTAGAGGTTTAAATTCTGAGGTCTCTGGTTGGTTGATATTGTTGTTCCTCCTATGGGATTGCAAACCCCTTCAGCTCCTCAGACTCCTAGAGTCAGCGTCTCTAACTCTTCCATTGGGGAACCATGTGATCACTTCAAGGGTTGACTGCCAGCATCCACCTCTGTATATGTCATGGTCTGGCAGAGCATCTCAGAAGACTGCTGTTTTAGGCTCATGTCAGCATGTACTTCTTGGGATTTACACTGGTGCCTGTGTTTGGTGAGTGTATCTGGGATGGATGCCCAGGTGAGGCATTCAATGGATGACTTTCCTTTAGTCTGTGCTCCAATCTTCCTTTCTGTATTTTCTCCTTAGAGTATTTTGTTGCCTTCTCTAAGAAGAGCAACACTTTTATATTCCTTCTTCTTGAGATTCATGTAGTCTATGAATTTTACCTTAGGTATTCTGAGCTTTTGAGCAAATATCCTGCTATCAAGATATACATACTGTCTTCATCAGTGTTTCTATTCCTGCACAAACATCATGACCAAGAAGCAAGTTGGGGAGGAAAAGGTTTCTTGAGCTTACACTTCTTACACAGTACCAAGTCCAGACACAGCACAAAATACAACTCTGGCTATCTCTGGAACACACTCTCTGTGCTCTCAGAAAACACTTCCAAGAAGATTTCATCTCAGTGATGCTGGTCTCTTCTTAATCACCGCTAATTTCTTAGCTCCAGCTAACCAGCATCAATAGGCCCAGTAACACAAAGGTTTGATTTAGTGGTTCTGGTATCTTGTTACTCACAGCTGATTCTTCCGCCCCAGCTAACTAAAACCAAAGAATCTTCACAATCAAAACATGGCCACTGTAAGAGTCTTTAATCTTCCCTCTGAAATTTCACAAGCCAGGCCTCCATCTTTTTCACTGTTCATAACATTGTCTTCCAAGCTCCTACAGAACTTTTTACAGAGCTCTTAATATTCTAATGGCTTTTGTAGCTCAAAGTTCCAATGTCCTTCCATGATCCTCCCCAAAACATGGTCAGGTTGTCACAGGAATACCCCACTATGCTGGTACCAATTTGTCTTAGTCAGGGTTTCTATTCCTGCACAAACATCATGACCAAGAAGCAAGTTGGGGAGGAAAGGGTTTATTGAGCTTAGACTTCCACATTGCAGTTCATCACTAAAGGAAGTCAGGACTGGAACTCAAGCAGGTCAGGAAGCAGGAGATGATGCAAAGGCCATGGAGGGATGTTTCTTACTGGCTTGCTTCCCCTGACTTGCTCAGCCTGCTCTCTTATAGAACCCAAGAATACCAGCCCAGGGATGGCACTACCCACAAGGGTCCCTCACCACTTGATCACTAATTGAGAAAATGCCCCACAGCTGGATCTCATGGAGGCAATTCCCCAGCTGAAGCTCCTTTCTCTGATAACTCCTGCCCGTGTCAAGTTGACACACAAAATCAGCCAGTACACATACCAAGTGTGTTGGTTCTTTTGTGATTGGGTTATATTACACAGAATGATATTTTCTAGTTCTATTATTTTGCCTGTGAATTTCATGTAGTTATGTTTTAATAGCTGAGTATTTAGTCCATTGTGTAAATGTACCACAATTTCTGTATCTTTTCTTCTGTTTAAGGATATCTGGATTCTTTGCAGCTTCTGGCTATTATAAAGAAGGATTCTACAAATACTCTTTTTCATGTGTCCAGGTTATATTTTGGATCATCTTGATATATGCTCAGGAGTCATATAGCTATAAACTCAGGGCATAACATGTCCAATTTTCTAAGGAAACACCTGACTGATATCCAGAGTGCATGTACCAGCTTCTAATACCATCACCAATGGAGGAGTTTTCCTTTTTCTCCACATCCTTGCCAGCCTCTGCTGTCACCAGAGATTTTGATCTTAGCCATTCTAACTTAGATGAGGTGGAATCTCAGGATATTTATGCATTTCCCTGATAACTTAGAATGTTGAACATTTCTTTAAATGCTTCTCAGCCAATTGAGATTCCTCACTTGAGAATTCTTCTTTTAGAACTCTACGCCATTTTAATAGGTTTATTTGGTTCTTGGAGTCTAATTTCTTGAGTTCTTTGTATATATTGGATATTAGCCCTCTATCAGATAAGGGATTGTTTGTTGGTGGCAGTTTTACCTGATGATAGTGTCCTTTGCCTTAAAAACAGTTTTCAATTTTATGAAATCCCATTTGTCTATAGGTGAACTTGGAACCTGTGCTATTGGTATTCTGTTCACGAAAAATTTCCCCTGTGTCAGTGTGGTTGAGGCCCTTTCCCACTTTCTGTTCTATTAATTTCAGATGTGTGTATCATTTTATGGTGTAGAACTAGGGGTAGCCATCAGAAAGTCCCAGATGACTGGAAATCAAGAGATGTGTACGATGCAGTAAGGATGGCATAAGCTGAAATACACAATAAAAAGGAGGAAGAACCTGTAGAAAGCATACAGAGAGTTTAAGCTCATCCTCTCATTGAGTGATGGGCCCAACAAGTCATGTCAAGAATTTTAACCCATATTTGTTATTTCTAAAGAAAATGCAGGGACCAAGAGTGGAACAGAGACTAATGGAAAGGCTATCCCGTGACTGCCCCACCTGGGGATACATAACATATGGAGCCACCAAACACAGACACTATTGCTGACACCAAGAAGTTCTTGCTGAAAAGGTTCCTAATATTTCTTCATGCTGAGAGACAACAGAGGACTATGACTAATACAGATTTGGGTTCTTGTAGGCAGCTATTGGATTGAGCATAGGACTCCATTGAAACAGTTAGGGGAAGGCCTGAAGAAGCTGAAAGGTTTGAATCCCTGTAGGAAAAACATTATCAAATAACCAGATACAAAGCTCCCACAGAATAAACCAAGAACCAAATACTATACAAGGAGGGACCCATGAGTCTCTAAGTATGTGTAGCAAATGATGGCCTTATTTAACATCAATGGTGGGTGAGGGCCTTGGTTATTTGAAGGCACTATGTCCCAGGTAAGGGGAGTTCAGTTTGGTAAGTTGGAAGTGGGAGTGTGCTTGGGTGAGCTCCCTCAAAGTAACAGTGGTCAGGAAGATGGGATTTTGGTGGGAAAACCTGGAAAGTAAAAGATACATTTGAAATATAATTAAGTCAAATAACCAATTTCAAATCCTTCCCATCGTTTTATTGTTCACGGAGACAGTGGCTAGAAATTCTATGGTCTTAGAACTTAACTGTTAGATCTAAGCACCAAGAATTAAGATTTGATATCATCAATATGTGGATCATGTGAAAATTTTATAAAGGGAAGGTGACATAATTATGATGATGATTGAGAAATAAGTGAAAACAACTGTGATAATTAATGAGTTCTTAATAAAAGGTAAGAGGGGTTTATATCCCTCTGGTTTTTCTCTCTTTGTGATGACCCATCACAGAACTTGAGAATTCAAACTAGTGCCCTAATTTCCTTTCATGTTTATTTCTTTCAGAAAATATGTATGAAGACAATGAAGGCCTTGCCATAGCTTACATCTCAAATAATGTGATCATAGTTTAACTTTGTTATACAAATGCTATTACAAGTAAACCGTTTCTCACTCCATCTCTATGTATGCATGTGATTTAGTCTGTTACTTGAATATATTAGACACAGTTTATGAGGACCTAGGACCATAAATCAACAAATCCTCTGCCTTTTGAACTATGAATATCCACTAACCAGCTCCCAGTGTACCCACAGTTGATTATCTTCTAAGAGAAATACAGTTTGTACATTAAAATTACATATATGTACATGTATACTGTATATAACATACATATTACATAAACATAGGTTTTTAATTCTCTAAATTGAACATCACAAAGAGCATAATTTATTTATTAGTTTTGTACATGGAGAAAAATTCCTGTGATATTCCAAAAGTTTAGAGCAAGTTTTCAATACATATTTGAGTCTAACAATACTGAATTATGACGTTATTTCAGGAATATGTTGAAGGGAACTGAAGGTTAATTACCCATTGAATTATGGTTTTGAAGATGGTTAAGAACACTTGCTATTCTTGCAGAGGAAACAGGTCTGTTTCCCATCATTCACACTGCTGCACACAATTGCCTGCAACTCTATTTTCAAAATATTTAGTTTCCTTTTCCAGTTTTTAACAGAAATGTATTCAAGAAATGCTGACACCCACTATCAATCAAACACTTCTCTGCATATATTAAAATACGCTTTTAAAAACTTGATCTACAAAATCATAGGTCACCATGAAGCAATAATGAAGTTATAAATTATCAAAGGCAAACCTATGAATTTATAGTATTTTAAAATCTATAAATACATCAATTTTGGGAATGTTTAATTATACACTTAAGGATGTAATTTAGGAAAAAAGCATAAGACACTTTTTGAATTAAATATAGCATTCTAATTTCCAAATATGTAGGTTGGCTTGCTTTTGTAAAATAGCATAATTCCATAAAGTATTTTTCTTTATTAGCCAGCATATTTTCATGTGCAATATATTCTATTGTTACAAATCACCATTTTAACTGATGAGTAAATTCACTGAAATCTTACAAAGTTTCATACTCATGTAATTTGTGTATTAGCATGCTTCTGTTTTTCTTCATCATAGTAGCATCATCTTATAGTCTCACCTCTCCTGATGTGGAAATCAAAGGGATTAAATTATTTCTGCCTCCATTGAAATACTCTAGAAAAATCCCCATCTTTCTTTCTAAACATATATGGCTTATTATATCTTTTTAGGTACTGTAATTTACTACTCCAAATTGTTGAATAATTATTAATTTTATTTAGAAGAAAATCACACTTATTTTTGAATCGCAAAACAAATATACCATAGCATCCCTTCCTAGAAATATTATTGATTTTTTATGCAGAATTTTTCTTATCTTTTCTAATTTTAGTTTGTATATATACAAGTCCTATAATGTTAACTTTATTTCATGAAAAATTTTTATGGAGAAAATGGTTAAAGTTTCAGAGCACTGGTTTTTCGAGCACTCAAGAGTCTTTGGGTTCCGTGTTAGTTTGAATAATTGTGGTCTCTATATATAATTTTTCAGAAGAACTATTTGTTTTTGTTTAGTGTATTATTATTAACTCCTCTATATTTACTTACCCATCATGAAAAACTCTACAAAGACCTCATACATCTGCCTCCAGGAAAAAGAGGAGAGATGCCAGTCTTGGTAATTTTTTATTTCATTTTATTGTTTTTGTAGTTAAAATTTTTTGGTTTTTTTATTTTTATTTTCTTTTTTACTGAATATTTTCTTTATGTATATTAAACGTTATTCCATTTCCCAATCCCATTCCACCAGAGATCCTCTGTCCTAACCCCCAAGCCCTGCTTTGATGAGGATGTTCTCCACTCCCGACTCCCCAACCAGGCATTCCCCCTACACTCTGGAATGGAGCTTCCACTGCACCAAGGGCCCCTCCTCCCACTGATGCCAAGCAAGTCCATCCTCTGATACATATGTTGCTTTAACCATTAGTTCCTCCATGTGAACTCTTTGTTTGATGATTTAGTCACTGGGAGCTGTAGGGTGTCTGGTTGGTTTATATTGTTGTTCTTCCTAAGAGATAGAAATCACTTCAGTTTCTTCAATCCTGTTTCTAACTCCTCCACTGGAAGTCTCATGCTCATTCGTATGGTTGGCTGTGAGAATGTGCTCTGTATTTGTCAGGCTCTGGCAGAGCCTATCAGGAGACAACTATAACAGTGTCCTGTCAGGAAGCACTTCTTGGCATCCACAATAGTGTCAGGGTTTGCTGTATGAGATGAATATCCAGGTTTGGCAGTCTTTAGTTGGATTTTACTGGAGTCTCTGCTCCAGACATTGTCTCTGAATATCCCAAGTGTTTTGATTGCCCTTCTAAGAATGACACAAGAATCTACTGGCCTTCCTTGTTCTTGAGCTTCATGTGTTCTGTGAATTCTATCTTGAGTTTGTCGAGCTTTGGACTAACATATACTTATCAGTCAGTGCATACCATGTGTCATCATTTGCTATGGGGTTACCTCAGTCAGGATATTTTCTAGTTCTAGATATTTGCCAACCAATTTCAAAAACTCATTGCTTTTAAAAGCTTATTAGTACTCCATTGTTTTAATTTACTACATTTTCCTCTATCAGGTCCTCTGTTGAAGGATACCTGCATTCTATCTTGCTTCTGGCTTTTATAAATAAGTATGCTTTGTATTTCCATGATGATTAAAAGTGGAGCATGTGTCCTTATAATGTGTTGGAGCACCTTCTGGCTATATATGTGCAGGAGTGGGGTAGCTAGATCTTCAGGTAATATTATGTACATTTTTTTTTTGAGAAACAACCAGACTGATTTCCTGAGTGGTTATAACAACTTGCAATACCTACAACAATGGCAGAGTGTTCCTCTTTCACCACATACTTGCAGTACATGATATCCCTTGAGTTTTTGCTCTTGGCCAATCTCACTGGGGTGAAGTGGAATCTCAGGGTTATTTTGATTTGTCTTTCTCCAATGTTGAAAATTTCTATATGTGTTTCAGAGCCATTGGATATTTCACAGTTGAAAATTCTTTATTTATATCTGTACCCGTTTTTAATAGAGTTCACTGATTCTTTGGAATCTAACATCTTGAGTTCTTTGCTTATGTAGGATATTAGCCATCAATAGGATGTAAGATTTGTAAGCATATTTTCTGAATCTCTTGCTTGTCATTTTGTTCTATTGGCAGTGTCTTTTGCCTTACAGATAATTTGCAAGTTTATGAAGTCTCATTTCTCTATTTTTGAACTTAGGAAATAAGCCACGGGTGTTCTGTTCATGAAATTTTCTTGTGTGACCTCGTGTTTGAGGCTCTTCCCCACTTTCTCTTGTACTACTTTCTGTGAATGTGCTTTTATGTAGCGGTCCTTGATCGACTTGGGCTTGAGCTTCCTACTTGAAGATAATAACGGATGGGTTTTCATTCTTCTAATGATGACTTCCAATTGAACCACCACCATTTGTTGAAAATGATACCTTCTTTCCACTGGGTGCTTTTGGCTCCTTTGTCAAATATCAAGTGAGTATATGTATGTGGCTTATTTTGGGGGGGGGGGGGCTTCAATTCTATTCTATAGATCTACCTGCCTATCTCAGTGAAAATATTACACAGGTTTTATTACTAATGCTCTGTAATTCAGCTAGGGGTTTCTGATTCCCCCACATGTTCTTTTATTATTGAGGACACTAATTTCCATCCTGGCAAATTTTTCTTTCTAACTCTATGAAGAATTTTATTGGGATTTAATGCTGATTGCACTGATTCTGTAGATTGCTTTTAGCAAGATGGACATTTTTCTTATAGTTTAATGGGAATTCTGGATTTTATATCCTCCTGGCAAACAAGAATGGTCTAAATATAGGCACACACATTAATTTAATTTAATTCATTTGTTCTGGATTATTTGAATTTGAACTAGGATAGGGAATATTAGTCACTGACTCCAGAGTAGAGAGCACAATGATAATCATTGCCTGTTTGAACAGGTATGAATTATCTATGTTTGTGGCTTCAGATAGAGAGTTCAACAGACAGATATACCAATATTAATAAAATATATCGAAAGAAAATGTGTACTAATACTGCTAGCCACATGTATGGCAAACACGTCATTTTTTTCCCTCAACTTTTCCAGTCTGATTACTTACTAATCATTAGTAGCAGATGCATAAGTAGGTGTGTGAGACTTTTCAAAACTATGATCAATCAATCATTGATTATTTCAGTTTTGCAAAAACACAAAAGACGTGTAGAAAAATGCTACGGAGGAGCTGGAGAGATGGCTCAATGGTTAAGAGCACTGACTGCTCTTCCTCAGGACCTAGGCTTGACTCCCGGCTCCCACCCACCTGTAACTTACTTTCAGGGGATCTGATGCCCGCTTCTGACCTCTGCAGGCACCAGGTAGATACAGGGTAAAGAGACGTATATGAAGGCAAACACTTAAACACATAAAATAAAAATAATGTTAAAATATATTATGAAACAAACAAACAAAATATATCTGTGGCTCTGGGAAGAGAGCAAAATGGCCAGACTATATAGACTATTTAGCCAGTCACAGGAAACTCATATTCTGCTTACATGGGCTCCACTGAAATCTTGAGTGAGTTTTACTGCTTGGCAGGGTAAGAAAGGCCTTGTATAAGCAACACAGTATTCTAGTTACTTCATTTGCTTTAGATTGTTTTAATTTTCAAAATGGATGTGATGCTGTGTTTTGTGTTCCTATTATTCCTCTGGGAGAGAGGTAAACATGAATGTTTTCCAGTTTTCCTGCTCAAGGATATGCTAATTTGTGAAAAGGGTTTGTGTTTGTGTTTTTGGAAAAGGTAATTAAGGGATTTACTACTTCCATATTTATATGCATCAGATTTGATAGAGGAAAATATCCTGAAAACTAGATTCCAAAGAATCAAACTAAAAATTTATCTTGATGATAAAAAAAATTATTTTGAGATTTATATATTACAGAATATAGAGTCTTGGCGAATCTCCTCATAAGACATGATGAACTGACCTGTTTAAACTCCTGATTTCTTGGTTTTTCATCCATATCCAGTGAGGGCACAGACATAAGAGACTAATACAAATGCTGGTGTGGCCTTCTTAAGGTCAGCCAACTCCTCCATTTTACCTCAACTCCCACCCTTCAAAACTATTTCAGTGCCCATATTCAGTTTGAAGAATTTATAAAGATTTGTAGTTCCAGTTCCCAGATATTAGGGAATGGGGTTGCTATTAAAGGTTGTCTTTCTAGGCAATGAAGAATTGGTCATAATTGGAACCAGGAGGAATAGTTAGATTTGATTAAATAGCTGTAGTCCCTATTGATAGAAATCTTCTTAATTGTTACTAAGTCATATTTTTTAAATATTGCATAATTTATTTTGATGCAAAATCAAGGGTTTTATTGGTGTAAATTTCTTGTATTGATTCAAATTTTTGTAAGTACAATGATTAGACCCAGTACTTCTATAACTCTATTTTAATTTGAACTGAGGTGTTTTAACCTGTGTGTTTAGGACCAATTAGCAAATTCATAGCTCTGAGTTTATTGTTAGTGGGTTTTCAAGATTTTAATTAAAAATAGCTGAGAGTAGTTAAGGTACAACATTCCAAATTACTTTACATAGATAGTTGCTTTTCAAGACCATCAGAAAGCTCCAGAATGTGACATTTAATGTTATTTATTCCTTTGTTGAGACTGGTTTGCTCCTGACAATATTCCTTCTCTTTTTTTCACTATTGTTGTATAATACAGCTGGAGAATAGTTAATTCCCCAGAAGTTCTTTTATTGTTGAGGATAGCTTTTGCTCTCCAGTATTTTTTGTTATTCCAAATGAATTTGCAAATTGAACTTTCTAACTCTACCAAGAATTTCTTTGGGATTTTAATGGGCATTTCACTGAATCTATAGTTTCCATTTTGCAAGATGGACATTTGTATTATATTAATGTTGTAATTGATGAACCTGGGAAAACATTCCATCTTCTGAGATCATCATTTTCTTTCTTTTCTAGAAATTTGGACCGTACAGATTTTCATTAGCTTGGTTATAGTTACACCATGATTTTTTAAATTTTTATGACTATTGTGCAGGCTGTCATTTCCCTAATTTCATTCTCAGCCTGTTCTGGAAAGTTATTGACTTGATTGAGTCAATTTTATATACAGCCAGAATGCTGAAGTTGTTTATATATATATATATATATATAATGTGTTTCATTTTGAACAAATAGTATCAAATTTGACAAATTGGATTACAACTGGAAAAATATGAAAATTCTTAAAATCATTACTTTTTTATGAAAATTAATATTGCTGTTGTCAATAGTTACTCCTTGGTAGTTGCAATATGGCAACATCTTGTGCCCTTCCATTTCTGTTGTTTTAATAGAAATGATGAGAAATCTTATAGTCCACATGATAGTAACTGAACAGGATTTTATTTTGCTTGATAATTCTACTCACTTAAGCTGATGGTAATTTTTTCTTCCAAATTAATTTATAAAATTATAGCCAATATGAAAAAATTTGTAATCTGAATATCATGGTGAAATTTAGAAGGCCCAAATTATTTGTGGTAAGTAGAAGCTTGAAATTAACACATTTTAAAATTCTTTATGAATGAGTTTACCACCTGGATAAGAAATATGTCTAGGTTAACTATACTGATATTTAAAAATTCATTTGAAAAACCTTTGCAAAATAAAATGTAAGCTTAAAGACTCAGAGTATGATTCCTCATTTAAAGTTTACCAACTATACAAGTTAAGAACATTATACAAGCTTTTTTGTATTAAGAAAGGACAGCTCCGTCAAGACATACATACTATAAAAATCTTTCATATACAGTAAAGAATCTGGAAAAATACAGAATGCATTTTTAAAAGGCATGATAAAAATATGGAAAGACATCCTTGATGTCTACAAGTTTACAAAAACAAAACTGACTTCATGTATTTTCTTCTGTATCAAAACTGCATTTAACCTATCATATAAAGCCTGTTCACAGTCTTTCATATGAGCTCCTTTAGGAATTTCTTCTACACCTTTCTCACTCCCTGTTCTAGATGTATCCTTAAGAACGACCATCACTTTATTTTCTGGTAAATATTCTGGATCCCATGGAAGCTGATCATCATTGTCATAGACTTTTTCATTTTCTTTGAATCTACAAAAGCCAACTGGTATCTCAGCTTGAAACATGGAGCCCAACAGAATTTCCTTTTTTCAGTCATCTGAGCGAATATAATCTTCATCTTCTTCAGATTCTTCTTCTATTTCACTACTGGTGCCAAAATATTTACATAAATGTAAGTGTATTTCCTGAACATCTTGGGTAGTAACAGATTGTGAGAGACCTTCATTGGAAGACTAAGTTTCATCCGCCTGACCACATGAAACTATTATATACTCTTCTTTATATTCCTCACTACAGCCACTCTTATCATCATTATCATCATCAGCAGCATCTGCACATCCTCCTCTTGCTGTTCCTTCTCATCTTCTTCAGGTAACCAAAGTGTGCAGTCATAAACATAGAGGTTGAGAATCTCATGGATTGGCATGTCACATTCAATTGTAAGATCCTCTATTTCAGAACGGAAGCTTGACTCTCCTTCCAACATTTCTTCTTTTTCTAATCTTTCTCATCATTAAAACCATGTACCTGCATGTCAGTTGATGAATCAAACTCATGGTTCTCTAATATTGCTGAGCCTCCAGGCCTTGAAGACTCAACAGATGGCTCCACCATGTTGTCCATACTGGCAGGTCTTATCGCCACTGCAGGTTATAGACAGTACCCAGATGTGCTCATGGCTTGCAGGGATACTGATGCCTTCTTCTCCTTTGCTGAGGGAACATCAAGTACAATATTGCCTAGGTAGGGGGAGAGTGGTCAGCATTGTCTAGTTCCTTATTTTAGTTTCATTGCTTTAATGTGCTTTCCATTTAGTTTGAGGTTCACTACTGGTTCAAAGTTTTTTTTTTTTTTGCTTTGTTTATGAATGGGTTTTGAATTCCTGATCTTCCAAGCCTTTTACCATGAAGGGATGAATAATTTTGTCCAATGCTTTCTCAGAATCCAGTAAGATGATCACTATCACCGTCAATTAGCTGAAGAGTTCCTGATGATCAAGAGCAAGTAATGGGAGGAAAGTCAGTTTTGTTCAGGCACAAACCTTTGATAGGTTGCCTTTTTGAAATGTTCAGATCAATAGACAAATTTATCTGTATAATGCTAAATGGTGCATATTGCATATGTTTGTAAATATACAAATAATAATATTAATAATAATAATAACAATGATAGAGCCATAAATAATAAAATGTAAGCATATTCTGAGATGGGAAGATTAATTTCAGATGAAATCTTTAAAGAAAATCAAAGAATGGCAGGGCAGTACAGTCACAAAACAACAACATTTACCTATTCGGCATTTTTATGGTATATTTAATTAATTACATAAAATCAAGGATATATGAATCTACAATAAATCTTTATTTATCTATAAATTCTAGCTGTCCTTTTGTGATACAATACATTTGATTATTTTTGATGCTTTCTAAAAAATATACTCTTTCTCACCTATGTGTATTTGTGTTCAGTGAACCTTGGGAGAATAGCATTTGTAAAAGAAACTTAGTTATACTTAACATACATAGCATTTAATCTTTGAAGTGAAGTTTTTATGAAGTGTGATCACCATCATTTTCACACTTTACAGGAGATATAACTAAGGTGAGTATAAATATGTTCTATCATTATTGTCTTTAAGAGAATATACTCAGTGTGGTACAATCCTTGATTTCATCATAATATGTAAACGCAGTCTAAACACAGTCTTAGAAATATATGACACTATAAGCCTCGCTTCTTTTCATTTATACTGTGTCAATAGCCACAAACAAGGTCTAATATTGACAGTATATTCTCCTTGTGTGTATGCATTATTTTTTTAATTACTGTGATAAAATTTGCTAACCAAAAGAAACTTATGAGAGACTTTATTTTTGTTTCGAATTCTAGTAGTAGGGTTCACCATGGGAGAGTAACAAAGGCAATAGGGAACACGTAGAGAGCATAACCAAAGTTAGGCAAGGTTCCAGGTTGAAGGATAGGAACACTCTGCCCTCTCCAAAATTTGAACCCATAATTGCACTTGTGAAAATGAACTACATGAACAAAGAGTGGAGTAGAAAGTGAAAGGTAATCCAGAGAACACCCCACCAGGACATCCATCCCATAAGATGACATCAAACCCAGACACTATTTCCGATGCCATGAGGTGCTTGCTGGCAGTTGCCTGACATAGCTGTTCTTTGAGAGGCTCTGGCAGAGCTTGAGCATCACAGATGCTGATATGTTCATCCACCCTTATGATGATCATACGGACATCAACAGAGGATATAAGGGAAGGGCTGAAAGACATGAAGGGTTGGCATTCCCATAGGGAGAACAAAACTAATAACAAACCAACCCCCTTCGAATTTCTAGAGATTAAAGTACCAAATCAAGAGGATCCATGGCTCTATCTGTTTTAGTAGAAGGGCCTTATTTGGCATTAATGTAGAGAAGGCCTTTGGTCCTATGAAATCTTGATACTCCAGTGGAATTGTAGGCTGTGAGGTGGCCGTGGATAGGGTGGTAGGCAGTGAATAGTACCAACATAGAAGCATGGGGAGGAGTGATGTGATTTGGGTTTTGAGGAGGGGAAACCAGATAGGGGATAACATTTGAAATATGAATAAATAAAATATTCAATTTTTTATTATAAATAGTAAGGATCTTCCCTTGAAGAACAGCTTCCATGAACTCCATCTGTAAGGCATTTTCTAAATTAGTAAAGAAGGGTGGGAGTGTCCATTGTGGGTGGTGTCACCAATGGGCTTGACGTCATGGGTTCTATAGGGGAGCAAACTTAGCAATCCCAGAGAAACAAGCAAGTTATTCACAACCCTCCATAGTTACTGTATAAGATACTGTTTCCTACACTGCTTGAGCTCCAGTCCTAAGTTCATTTTGTAATGAACAGCAACATGAAAATGTAAGGCGAATAAGCCCTTTCCTCCCAAGTTTGCTTCCTAGCCCTAAAGTTTTGCACAGGAATAGGAACTCTAAGACACATCCCAAGTGTGCAGCATCTCTGGAAAGCCCTACAATCTAGCTTAGATGTCCTGCATCCACTTCAGACTAATATACTTATTTCTAGAGCCTACCAACCTACTTTTTCTGCAAAAGATGCTTGGTCATTTCTCTCGTCCTCTGTGGCATTGTTGTACAAGTCCACACACAATCCTGCATTAACACTCTTGCATAGGAATGTTGCTCATAACTGCCTACTGTTACACCCCATATAAGGGACTCACGACACCCAAACAGCTGTTTGCACAGACAGATAATTTATTAAGCTGGGAAAAAAAAGGTAAGATTGTTTGATTGCTGATTTACGCAGAACAGCAGTAAACGACCTACAGTTGTAATTTTTTTCCATTTTTTTATTATTTCATTTGATATATATATATATATATATATATATATATATATATATATATATATATTTACATATCCACCCTTCTCTCTCCCTACTGCAACTCCTTCAATGTCTCTTCAACTTCCTCCCAAATTCATTACCTCCTGTATTAGTCAGGGTTTCTTTTTTTTTTTTTTTTAATTTTTTTTATTCGATATAATTTATTTACATTTCAAATGATTTCCCCTTTTCTAGCCCCCCACTCCCCGAAAGTCCCGTAAGCCGCGTTCTCTTCCCCTGTCCTCCCACCCACCCCTTCCCACTTCCCCGTTCTGGTTTTGTCGAATCCTGCTTCACTGAGTTTTTCCATAACCAGGGGCCACTCCTCCTTTGTTCTTGTATCTCATTTGATGTGTGGATTATGTTTTGGGTATTCCAGTTTTCTAGGTTAATATCCACTTATTAGTGAGTGCATACCATGATTCACCTTTTGAGTCTGGGTTACCTCACTTAGTATGATGTTCTCTAGCTCCATCCATTTACCTAAGAATTTCATGAATTCATTGTTTCTAATGGCTGAATAGTACTCCACTGTGTAGATATACCACATTTTTTGCATCCACTCTTCTGTTGAGGGATACCTGGGTTCTTTCCAGCATCTGGCAATTATAAATAGGGCTGCTATGAACATAGTAGAGCATGTATCCTTATTACATGGTGGGGAATCCTCTGGGTATATGCCCAGGAGTGGTATAGCAGGATCTTCTGGAAGTGAGGTGCCCAGTTTTCGGAGGAACCGCCAGACTGCTTTCCAGAGTGGTTGTACCAATTTGCAACCCCACCAGCAGTGGAGGAGTGTTCGTCTTTCTCCACACCCTCTCCAACACCTGCTGTCTCCTGAATTTTTAATCTTAGCCATTCTGACTGTTGTAAGATGAAATCTCAGGGTTGTTTTGATTTGCATTTCCCTAATGACTAATGAAGTTGAGCATTTTTAAAGATGCTTCTCCGCCATCCGAAGTTCTTCAGGTGAGAATTCTTTGTTTAACTCTGTACCCCATTTTTAAATAGGGTTTTTTGGTTTTCTGGAGTCTACCTTCTTGAGTTCTTTATATATATTGGATATTAGCCCTCTATCTGATGTAGGATTGGTGAAGATCTTTTCCCAATGTGTTGGTTGCCGATTTGTCCTCTTGATGGTGTCCTTTGCCTTACAGAAACTTCGTAATTTTATGAGGTCCCATTTGTCAATTCTTGCTCTTAGAGCATGCGCTATTGTTGTTCTGTTCAGAAATTTTCTCCCTGTACCGATGTCGTCAAGGGTCTTCCCCAGTTTCTTTTCTATTAGCTTCAGAGTGTCTGGCTTTATGTGGAGGTCCTTGATCCATTTGAATTTGAGCTTAGTACAAGGAGACAAGAATGGATCAATTCGCATTCTTCTGCATGCTGACCTCCAGTTGAACAAGCACCATTTGTTGAAAAGGCTATCTTTTTTCCATTGGATGTTTTCAGCCTCTTTGTCGAGGATCAAGTGGTCATAGGTGTGTGGGTTCATTTCTGGACCTTCAATCCTGTTCCATTTATCCTCCTGCCTGTCACTGTACCAATACCATGCAGTTTTTAACACTATTGCTCTGTAGTATTGCTTGAGGTCAGGGATACTGATTCCCCCAGATTTTCTTTTGTTGCTGAGAATAGTTTTAGCTATCCTGGGTTTTTTGTTGTTCCAGATGAATTTGATAATTGCTCTTTCTAACTCTGTGAAGAATTGAGTTGGGATTTTGATGGGTATTGCATTGAATCTGTATATTGCTTTTGGCAAAATGGCCATTTTAACTATATTGATTCTACCAATCCATGAGCATGGGAGGTTTCCCATTTTTTTGAGGTCTTCTTCCATTTCCTTCTTCAGAGTCTTGAAGTTCTTGTCATACAGATCTTTCACATGTTTGGTAAGAGTCACCCCAAGATACTTTATACTGTTTGTGGCTATTGTGAAGGGGGTCATTTCCCTAATTTCTTTCTCAGCCTGCTTATCCTTTGAGTATAGGAAGGCCACTGGTTTGCTTGTGTTGATTTTATAACCTGCCACTTTGCTGAAGTTGTTTATCAGCTGTAGGAGCTCTCTAGTGGAGTTTTTTGGGTCACTTAGGTTGACTATCATGTCGTTTGCAAATAATGATAGTTTGACTTCTTCCTTTCCAATTTGTATCCCTTTGACCTCTTTATGTTGTCGAATTGCCCGAGCTAGTACCTCAAGTACAATATTGAAAAGATAAGGAGAAAGGGGGCAGCCTTGTCTGGTCCCTGATTTCAGTGGGATTGCTTCAAGTTTCTCTCCATTTAGTTTGATGCTGGCTACCGGTTTGCTGTATATTGCTTTTACTATGTTTAGGTATGGGCCTTGAATTCCTGTTCTCTCCAAGACTTTAAGCATGAAAGGATGCTGGATTTTGTCAAATGCTTTTTCAGCATCCAATGAAATGACCATGTGGTTTTGTTCTTTGAGTTTGTTTATGTAGTGGATTGCATTGATGGATTTCCCTATATTGAACCAACCCTGCATTCCCGGGATAAAGCCTACTTGATCATGGTGGACGATCATTTTGATATGTTCTTGGACTCGGTTGGCAAGAATATTTTTGAGTATTTTTGCATCGGTGTTCATAAGGGAAATTGGTCTGAAGTTCTCTTTCTTTGTTGGATCTTTGTGTGGCTTTGGTATCAGCGTAATTGTGGCTTCGTAGAAGGAATTGGGTAGTGTTCCTTCCGTTTCTATTTTGTGGAATAGTTTGAAGAGTATTGGTGTTAACTCTTCTTTGAAGGTCTGATAGAATTCTGCACTGAAACCATCTGGTCCTGTGCTTTTTTTGGTTGGAAGACTTTCTATGACTCCTTCTATTTCTTTAGGCATTATGGGACTGTTTAGATGGTGTAGTTGGTCCTGATTTAATTTTGATATTTGGTATCTGTCAAGGAAATTGTCCATTTCCTCCAGATTCTCCAGTTGTGTTGAGTACAGTCTCTTGTCTTAGGATCTGATGATTTTTTGGATTTCCTCAGTTTCTGTTGTTATATCTCCCTTTTCATTTCTAAGTTTGTTAATTTGGATACTTTCTCTGTGCCCTTTGGTCAGTCTGGCTAAGGGTTTATCTATCTTGTTGATTTTCTCAAAGAACCAGCTCCTGGTTTTGTTGATTTTTGTATGGTTCTCTTTGTTTCTACTTGATTGATTTCGGCCCTGAGTTTGATGATTTCCTGCCTTCTACTCCTCCTGGGTGAAATAGCTTCTTTTTGTTCCAGGGCTTTCAGGTGTGTCATTAAGCTGGTAATGTATGCTCTCTCCATTTTCTTTTTGGAGGCACTCAGGGCTATGAGTTTTCCTCTTAGCACTGCTTTCATTGTGTCCCATCAGTTTCGGTATGTTGTGTTTTCATTTTCATTGTGTTCTAAAAAGTCTTTAATTTCTTTCTTTATTTCTTCCTTGACCAACGTATCATAGAGTAGAATATTGTTCAGTTTCCACATGTATGTGGGTTTTCTGTTGTTTTTGTTGCTATTGAAGATCACTTTTACTCCATAGTGATCTGATAGGAGGCATGTGATTAGTTCGATCTTCTTATATTTGTTGAGGTCTGCCTTGTGTCCAATTATATGGTCGATTTTGGAGAAGGTACCATGAGGTGCTGAGAAAAAGGTATATTCTTTTGCTTTAGGGTGAAATGTTCGATAAATATCATTCAAATCCAATTGGTCCAAAGCTTCAATTAGATTTACTGTGTCCCTGTTTAGTTTCTGTTTTCCCGATCGCTCCATTGAGGAAAGTGGAATGTTGAAGTCCCCCACAATTATTGTGTTAGGTGCAATGTGTGCTTTGAGCTTTAGTAAAGTTTCTTTTACGAATGAGGGTACCCTTGCATTTGGCGCATAGATGTTCAGAACTGAAAGTTCTTCTTGGTGGATTTTTCCTTTGACCAGCAAGAAATGTCCTTCTGTGTCTCTTTTGATGACTTTAGGTTGAAAATCAATTTTATCTGATATTAGAATGGCTACTCCTGCGCGTTTCCTGTGTCCATTGGCTTATAAGATTGTCTTCCAGCCTTTTACTCTAAGGTAGTTTTTATCTTTGACACTGAGGTGTGTCTCCTGTATACAGCAAATTGTAGGGTCCTGTTTCCTTATCCAGTCTGTTAGTCTGTGTCTTTTTATTGGGGAATTGAGACCATTGATGTTAAGAGATATTAGGGAATAGTGATTATTACTTCCTGTCATTTTTGATGTTCTTTTTATATTTGAGTGGTTATCTTCTTTTGGGTTTGATGAAGGAAGGTAACTATCTTGCTTTTTCCAGGGTGTAGTTTCCCTCCTTGTATTGGAGTTTTCCTCCTATTATTCTTTGCAGAGCTGGGTTTGTGGAAAGATATTGTGTAAATTTGGTTTTGTCATGGAATATCTTGGTTTCTCCATCTATGTTGAATGAGAGTTTTGCTGGGTATAGTAGGCTTGGCTGACATTTGTGTTCTCTTAGAGTCTGCATGAGATCTGCCCAGGATCTTCTAGCTTTCATGGTCTCTGGTGAGAAGTCTGGTGTGATTCTGATAGGTCTTCCTTTATATGTTACTTGGCCTTTCTCTCTTACTGCCTTTAATATTCTTTCTTTGTTTAGTGCATTTGGGGTTTTGATTATTATGTGACGGGAGGTATTTCTGCTCAGGTCCAGTCTGTTTGGAATTCTGTAAGCTTCTTGTATATTCATAGGCATCTCTCTCTTTAAGTTAGGAAAGTTTTCTTCCATATTTTTGTTGAAGATATTTGCTGGCCCCTTCTGTTTTAAATCTTCACTCTCATCTATACCTATAATCCTTAGGTTTGGTCTTTTCATTGTATCCTGGATTTCCTGGATGTTCTGGGATACAAGCTTTTTGCATTTTGCATTTTCTTTGACAGTTGAGTCAATGGTTTCTATGGTATCTTCGGCATCTGAGATTCTTTCTTCCATCTCTTGTATTCTGTTGTTTATATTTGCATCTATGGCCCCTGATTTCTTCTCTAGATTTTCTATCTCCAAATTTGTCTCCCTTTGTGATTTCTTAGTTGTTTCTACTTCTGTTTTTAGGTCCAGGATGGTTTTGCTCAGTTCCATCATTTGTTTGTCTGTGTTTTCCTGTATTTCTTTAAGAGATTTTTGTTTCCTCTTTCATGACTTCTGCCTGTTGACTCAAGTTCTCCTGCATTTCTTTAAGTTTTTTTTTTTTTTTTTTTTTTTTTTTTTTTGCCTTTCTTCTTTATTGGCTTCTCTCTCTTGGGCCTTATTCTCCTGCATTTCTTTAAGTGTTTTTTGTGTTTCCATTAAACGGGTTTCTAGCTTATTCATGTTCCCCTGTATTGCTTTAAGAGATTCATTCATGTCCTTTTTGTGTTCTTCTAGCAGCATCATGAACAGTGATTTTAAATCCAAATCTTGTTTCTCTGGTGTGTTGGCATAACCAGGACTTGCTGATGTTGGAGAGTTTGGTTCAGATGCTTCCATATTGCCTAGATTTCTTTTAGTAGCGTTCCTGCGTTTGCCCTTTGCCATCTTATTCTCTGGAGCTAATTGGTCTTGTCTCTGCCTGGTGTTTCAGCCTCCTGAGAGGCTCTAGGGCTATTTCTGCAACACTGGAGGGCAGGGTTTCCCCTGTTGCAGATTGCTGATGTGCTTTCCTCCTCTTGGATGCCCTTGCAGCCCTAGTGTTCTTTGCCCCAGATTGTGTCTGTGAGCCAGAAGGTGCCCGTTTGCTCCTTCAGGGAGTGCTGAGGCTGTATGCTGCAGGGATCTTTTCTGCGTGCTGATCTCTCTGCTGGGCAGCAGAACTCCCAACCGGGTTGGTGCACACAAGGCTAGCCTAGCTGCTCAGGCCCTGAGTCTAGGCAAAAGCCTGGCAGGCCAATGTCGGAGCAAAGTTCCCCTCAGCTGTGAGTGTTAATTGGGTCTGTCAGGTGGCTAGGATGGTGGCGTGCGAGCGTTCCCTGAGAGTGCTGGGAGAGTCTGCTGGGCTAACAACCTCCTGGCTGGGTCAGCACACAGATGTCCCACCGAGCAGCCCAGGGCCTGGGGGCAGTCCAGGGCCTGACCATCTGAGACCCCTGCTATGTCTGCCTTGGGCTATGCCTGTTAGCTGGTTTGGTTTTGTCTGCTAGTCTCTCTGGCTTCCCGTAGGCAAAATGGCGGTGGTGCGCGCCAGCCCGGGCAAACAAGCTCCTGGCTGGGTCAGCACACAGATGGCCCACCGAGCAGCCCAGGACCTGGGGGCAGTCCAGGGCCTGACCATCTGAGACCCCTGCTATGTCCGCCTCGGGCTATGCCTGTTAGCCGGTTTGGTTTTGCCTGCTAGGTCTCTCTGGCTTCCCTTAGGCAAAATGGCGGTGGTGCGCGCGCCGGCCCCGGGGGAAAAAAACCTCCTGGCCGGGTTTGCACCCCGGTGGCCCCCCGATCAGCCCAGGGCCTGGGTGCAGGCCAACGCCCGTCGGGCTTAGACCCCCGTGATGTTGGTCTCGGGTTATATTGGCGTACCTCAGTCTGATTTCTCTGGCGACCAAGAACCAATATGGAGCCCTCGTAACTGACTGGTGGGAGGCAGAGTTCTGTTGTGGCTTCTGTGTGGTGAAAGGCACCGTAAATCCGCTGCTGCTTGCAGCCTGGCTGGCCAGCGATGGCCAGTGGTCGTGGGCGCCAGGTCTGCCTGGACCCTGTCCGCTTGGTTCTACTGCTGATGGCCCTTCCTCTGGACCAGCCACAGCTGCAGCTGCTGCTGCTGCTGTTGCCAATATAGAACTCTTTCGATATATTTTTAATTTGCATTTCAAATGATTTCCCCTTTTCTGGTTGCCCACTCCCCGAAAGTCACATCAGACCCCTTCCCTCGGTGACAAAAGATTTCTTCCCAAAAGTTTAGTTGGGGAACTTGGCATAACATTTGGCTGAATTAGTCTGAATTTCCTTCATCATCTTTCTAGGTTAGAAGCTTAGATCTCTGCTTAGGATTATTGGCATAATCAATCCCTTGGAGGTGAGTGAGAATTTTTGACAAGGGCCAAGTTGAAGGCCAATCTTGCCCTCCAATAATTGTCACATCAACTCCAGTATCTATCAATCCTTCAGTTCTTTTTCCTTTAATTGGTAATTTCAGGTTAGGCCTTTTATTAGTAATAGACTGAATGCAATACACTCCAGAGGACCCAAAGCCACTCTATTCTCTCATATTCTTAACACATTTTGAAGGTAGCAGATGCAAAGGAACTAAAACAAGTTGAGCAATTCTTTGGTTAGAAGGAACAGTTATAACACTATAAGGGGAAACAGCCATAATTTTAATTACTCATAATCATTATCTATGTCACCTGGATAAATCTGCAGCCCCTTTACAATAGTACTACTTCATCCTAGAAGCAATCCACAAGTTTCTGCAGGCAAAGGTCCAAAGACTTCTGTAGGCAGATTCTGGACCCGCATTTCTGGAGTTAATATGACATTGGAGGTGGACCACTTGTCCAGTCCTGAGATTCCCAGTATTGCCCTTATAAGTTCAAAGATGGATTTTCCTGGCCTGGCAGTAGTTTATTGGCTCCATAAGCTGTCTGCTGTGATTGTCTGAGGGCCTGATTCTGGACCCTCTGCTAGTTCCCTGATAAGGGTGGGCCCTGAATATCAATCACAACATAAATCTCTAGCCCAGTGATTATCATTCCTACATTTAGGATAGACGCCTGGAGTTCAATTTGATTGCCCGCTTACAGCACCTCAGTTGTTAAGGCAATCACTTTTAATGTGACCAAGACCTCCACATTTAAAACAATTTTGTTCCCTTATCTCTATGAAAATATCCCCTGTATCGTGGTTCCTCACAAAGCTGCAGCTATGGTGAGGCCCTGAATGAATGAAGGTCCAATTTCTGAACAAAGGCGAATATAACTAGCTAATTCTGTCTTTCCCATATGAGGTCTGATGGCCTTGTAAAAAGCTGCATTAGTGTTCTCAGAAGCCAGCTGGGTGACTCACAGATCTTCTGCCTGAAAATCTCCAAAAATTTGATTAGCTGTTTTAAATAGCCTATCCACAAATCCTGAAAAAGCTCTTCAGGAACCAGTCTGATGCCAGTTAAACTTCCACTAAGATCCCCTTTTGTTGGGCATAGATTACAAGCCTAGCACGCAGACATTGCAACCTGCATGTCCACTCCCATAGGAAACACAATCTGATTATGATTCCTTTCATATATACATTCTCCCAGTTGCAATTCAATATCCCTGTCTGGATTACCTGTGTGAGCATTCATAGCAGCAGTCCTCTTGAAATTCATGCCTTTCAGAATTCCAAAACAAGAAATCTCAATCTGACAAAGTAGACTTACATAGAGTCCTCCAATCCTGTGGAGTTAAATTTGACTCCATCAAAGTGTAAAATAAAGCTTGTTTAAAAGGAGCCATTGGGACTTACTCTGCCACAGCTGCTTTTAATATTTTATCACTTTGAATTCAAATATCTGATATAGTCTTATCCTATTCTCCAGGTCTTCGATCTCAAGGACAGGAAAAGCCAACAGGTCAAATGTATCCTGTCCTTCCTTTGTCTCCTGTCCTGAGGAAGTCAGGCTTCCTCAGGAGCCTAACATACAGCTCTTTCTAGCTGCTATTAGCATATCTCAATGTCATTGTTTTTTCCAATACTTGATACACTTTTTAGCTCCTGAAACTCATTAGTCAACTTCTGCAACTTAATCTCAAACTCCAATCTTTGTAGTTGCATATTCCACTGGATATCATCTCCTACAAAAGAGGTCATAGGCAGAACAGAAGCACATTAGGAGGCCAATCCACACCATGATATTTGGTAGCTCCTTTCTTTGGATGAGCTTTCTTCTCTACAGTCAGCTCATCAGCACTACCTCCGTATCTTTTTAATTTAGGGTGGAAAGGACCCTTTTCTAAGGCAGTCCTCTCTGGCAGTTCTTTTTCTTGATATTCTTCCAGTACTCCCTGCATTATATCTGATGCCTTCAAGGTACCTTCATCAATAGCATCCTTTATAAGTGTCCACCAATATTATCTGCCTTGGTGGCCTTTAGCGTGTTACCATTCTTTTCCCAGGTTCTCTCATTTAAAGTTCTTTTTTCTTGGAACCATGGGCAGCAAGAATCTATCCTATCTAGAAAAATCATTGTTCTTCAAACCCAATCCATTTCACCTGGAGCTGCTCTTGCAGGCTGTGGACAAAAGTCTGCCTAGAATGTTCCTGCCAAATTTTCCACTGTCCACCCTAAGCAAATTCAGTATTGGGTTGAAGCTGTTCCACTTAGCTGTATCCTTTCGCACCCACAAATTTTCAAAAAGATGAAATTTCACACTAGCACTATTATTTAACTCCTATATTTGCTCACTTGCAGGATGCCTTCTTTTTCTGTCTTTCTGGGAAGCTTCACAAAGAAAAGGTTATCTCAGGAATTTTTCTCATATCAGGTCCCTGTTTAGGAGCCAATTCATAGCTGCCAGCAGCTACTGTGAACTTGGTCCCTGTAAGAGAAGCTGGAGATACATGGGGAGGCAGCAAAAAGAAATGACATGAGGATGACTGTTGCTGTTCGAGATGTAATGTTTTATTAGGGTCTCAAGATATATGTGGCTTTTAAGGGCAATACTTTCCTCAAAACTCTGTGGGTGTAAGCTTCAATGTTTAACACTGCTCAATGGGTAGCCTGCTTAATTCAGAAAATAGTAGGTGAGGGAGATCAAAAGGACTTCAACACTCTGCCCTGGGCTAGTTCAGGTATAGATAGAGTCTCAGAGGAAAAATAAACTGGAGGTTGTGTTGTTCTAAGGAGAACCGTGGGCCAGGAATATAAAAGGCTGAGAACTAGTGATTAGCACTGAGACTCAGAAACCCAGCTCAAGTTCTGAGGGGGAAGCATCATTTCCTAAACTTCATTCTTAGCCTATTTATCCTCTGAGTTGTGGAAGACTAATGATTTGATTGAGTTAATTTAATATTGAGCCAGATTGCTGAAGTTGTTTATCAGCTTTAGGAGTTCTATGGTGGAATTTTTGGAGTCACTTAAATATACCATCCTATCATCTGAAAATAGTGATATTTTGACTTCTTGATTCCAATTTGTATCCCTTTGAACCCCCTTTGTTTACTAATTGCTCTTGGTAGCACTTTGAGTAATTGTATACAAACACACACACACACAAAGTGATATTTTGACTTCTTGATTCCAATTTGTATCCCTTTGAACCCCCTTTGTTTACTAATTGCTCTTGGTAGGACTTTGAGTAATTGTATACATACACACACACACACACACTCACACACACGCACACACACACACACATACACACACACACATATATATATGTATATATATATATACATACATACATACATACATATATATAAATGTATATAATATGTGTTTCATTTTGGAAAAACAGTATCACATTTGACAAATTGGATTACAACTGGGAAAATCTGAAAATTCTTAAGATCAATATTTTTTCATGAAAATTAACATTGCTACTGGTCAACAGTTACTCCTTGGATGCTGCAATATTGTAACATCATATGCCCTTCCATTTCTGTTGTCTTAATGGAAAAGATGAGAAATGTTACAGGCCACATGAAAGTAACTGAACAAACATGATGCATCTACATACTTAACCTGACAGTAATTTTTTCTTTTTCTTCAAAATTAATTTATAACATTGTAGCATATTCAAACAAGCTTGTAATATGAGAAGAATGCTGAATTTTAGAAGGCCCAAATTGTTGGTTTTTCTATGCAGGTCATCTGCCTACACCTCAGCACAGGTCACCTGTCTGCCCGCTGTGTGGGCCACGGAGATTCAGTAGAACTGTGGGCCGCAATGAGATACACCAGGCCAAACAGTTCCAAGTGGGACTTTATTTAAGATGGGGAAAGTGGTAGCAGGTGGGAAGAAGGACAGAAAAGAAAAAGAGAGAGGAGGAGAAATGCTATCCAGTTATATAAAGGTGATCAGGTAAATTACAGGTAAAGGTGGGCCATTGAATTCTGGGTATATAGCTGCTGTTGCCACAGCAACAGGTCTATAGTTATACTGTTTTAATTCTCACCTATATGATGTCACAGGCTTTGCAGGTCTAGGTACCACCCCAAATTATTTGTTTTTAAGTAGAAGTTTGAAAATAACACATTTTCATAATTCGTTATGAATGCTTTTAACACCTGGATAAGAAATATAACTTGGTTAATTACACACATACTTAAAAAATTATGAAAAAATCTTAAGAAAATAAAATGAGAGCTTACAGAATCAGAGTATCAGGTTCCTCAATTAAAGTTTACCATCTGTACAAGTTCAGAAAATTATACAAGCTTTTTGTATTAAGAAAGTAAAGCTGAGCAAAACATATGTACCAGAAAAATCTTTCAAAGGCTGTAAAGAATCTAGAAAAATACAGAATGTATTTTTTAAGCCATGATAAAAATATGGGAAGACAACATTGATGTCAACAATTTTACAAAAACATTCCTGACTTCATTTATTTTTAAACTTCTACATATAAAAATCACACTAGCATATCTCTTAGTATTCTTTAGGGTTTCCTTATTGATGATGTTCAATTTGTATGGAGAGAAAAATGTCTGCTGTAAAGATATTACTAGATAATAATAAAAAAAAACTGGTGTTTACCAGAAACACAAACATTTCTTTCTTCCATATAAGGCATAAGGAAAATTACCTTTAAATCAAATATATGATTCATTTTTCAAAGGAGAAAGTATAGTTATGTCTGGATCATTCAAATTTACCAATGTTTTTATATCCATAAAGAAGACTTTAAAAATTTGAAGTAAAATAACTTGTAAAAGATAGAATTATGAGTCACATTTCTTAAAGTTAGATCTTAATTTAAATTTTAAGAGTTAACCAATTGCTTCAAGGAAATCAGCATTATAAAAGCTGAAAACTGAAACCCATCCCTAAAAACTGCAGTCAAGCCAGATTTTACTGTAAAGAAAGTGAAATAGACCTAAGAGTTAGTCATTTGTATTTTCTTTTCCTGAAACTTCCCATGTGAGACTTCTTCCTGGGAAAACTTAGAGGAGCCTGGACTTTCCCACTGCTGTTTATCCATGACTGTTTAGCAGGTCTCTCATTCTTTTTCACCCAAATCATTTTCATTTCTTGCAGTAATATGGGCAAGTTTTGGATCAGTGTTCAGATTAATTGCTTCATAACCATTAGTGTCCATTTCTGTAAGAAGTGGTTTCTTAGTTCTACCTGTTGGTCCATTAATGAGTAAGCCTTCAACTTTTCATTTACTTTGTTCAGTATTTCTCCTGGTCCAAAAGATTACTATTACTGATAGTTCCATCTTCTTTCTCTGACTGGCTGTTACTACTACTTGAGACAGTTGGGGGAGGGGATAGTGCTTGGCCAGAAGCAACACTTTCACTTTCATCCAAAAGTTAATCCATGTAATCCATTACACCAGAATGAAGATTATATTAATTTTTCCAAACCTTGTTTGCTGAGCAAAGAAATCATAGTGCCCAGATTTTTTTCCATATGAATGCTACATATTCACTGACTGATCTTCTTCAGACTTTATTAGCCTGAATCAGGTGAAAATATTTTCCATAGGCTTCAGCCCTTGCTAATATTTTCTGCATTCTTCCTCTGTCCACACATTAATTCCTATTTTATATGAGATCCTTCAGGGATTGCTTCTAGACCTTTCTTGTCCCCTGTTCTAGATCCATCCTTAAAAAAAAAAAACAATCACTTTATTTTCTGGTAAATATTCTGGATCCTAGAGAAGCTGATCATCATTTTCATAGACTTTTTCATTTTTTTCGAATCTCCAAACACCAACTGGAATCTCAGCTTGAAGCATGGAGCCCACCATGATTTCCTTTTTCAATCTTCTGAAGGAATATAATTTTCATCTTCTTCATATTGTTTTTTTATTTCACTACTGGTATCAAAATATTTACATCAACCTTCGTGGATTTCCTGAACATCTTGTATATTAACAGATTGTGAGAGATCTTCATTGGAAGACTGAGTTTCATCCTCCTGACCACATGAACGCTTTATATTCTCTTCTTTATATTCCCCCACTACAGTCATTCTTATCATCATTTTCAACCTTATCATCACCTTCACATTCCTCCTCCTCCTTCTATTCCTCCTCCTCTTCTTCACATAACTGAACTGTGCTTTCATAAAAAAAGAGGCTTAGTGTAAGACCCGAAAAATCCAAGGGCACCCCAGTGTCCCACTCCTCAGAAGGTGACACCCAAAGTACTCATGAGAAAAGGTCTTGATGCAATAGATAGAGGATTTTTATTCCAGAGGCTCTGGGGTCCACAGTCATACACTGCATAGGGGTAGAGGACTGTGGAATACCAAGTGCAGAATCGGGACAGCTTTTATGGGTTTGTAACAATGCCAGTGAATCACAAACCAATCATTCCTTATCATTGAGAACCTGTGTAGAGCGAGCCAATTGATTTCTACCACTCCATAGTTTTTAGGCCAATCAGTTTGGATTATCCAAGCCCACATTCTGTTGGCCAATCAGTTTCAAATTTTCTCGGTGTTCCATAGCCACAGGTAGTTAGCTCATTTCCTGTTGCCTTATGGGGCCAGGATCACTTACTCAAGACCCTTTTGCTTAGTTCCTAACAAAGAGTGGGCTCAAGGTATGTGACCTTTCATATAGTTTCTAACAAAGACCTGGGTCATTAGTGAGTTAGGCTCTATTTTTTTATCCTTTCATTCTCCATTTTTTCTCTTGTTAATATTTCTAATCTTAGAACGGAGGACTAAAGGTCAGTTTCCTCTAGGCTCAGAAGGCCCTTGTACTTTTGTGTAAGTACCATGATCTGGACTGCACTCGCTCGCTCTCCAACAAAAGCAGTAACCCTATTAATTATGCAAGGCCCCAATGTAAGCAAGAGGAGAAAATTACTAAGGGTCTGATCAAACTGAAAGCAGGGTGGCCAAGAGTACAAGATAATTGTCTTTCCTCTGAGTCTCAAGGTTTCCTTCGTGGTGGCATCTAATGTAGACTGAATCTCCAACCTGGAAGCAATGTGGGACTTGCAAGTCTCCTTCACCTGAGTAGACCTCTAGAAGCTGCTTCTTTGCTCACCACCTCACCCACTCGAGTACCTTGAGCCTAGAGAACAAAGGCCTGAAGATCATAAATGGTAGGAGAGCTATCCCATCATTAATGTCAGTGTCTGTGGTCTGGTGATGTTGGTGAGGGCTTTATTCATCAGGGTTTCAGTAACTGCTCCTGATGCCTTCTTATGCAGATCCAGTCACCTGTCTGGAAGCAGTGAGGAGTTTTTGGCATGCCTGGAACATTTAAGGCAGACAGTTTGAGCCAAATTTCATGTTGTGGGATACCTCCTGGAAGGGCCCAGTGTATGCCAAAGAAGTTGGGGTATCAAAGAGGATCTCTGGGGGGGGGGGTCAGGTTAAAACGGCAGGGGCTGTTCAGAAACAAGAGGAGAGGTACCACCCAGCCTGAGCCAGTCTCTAAGGTCAATTTAGTTAAGGCCTCTCATAGGGTTTGTTTGTTTTCTCTTCCTGTCTTGAGTCCTGGGGACAGTACATGCAATAATGTTTCTAATTAGTCCCAAATATCTCTGTCAATTTCTGACTTATCTTAGAAACAATAGCAGAACCATTGTCTGATCCAATTACCTTGTTCACTCTGAAACTCGGGAAATTTCTTCTAACCCTGGCAGCTGTTTCCTGCTTATTGGGGAAAGTCTCAAACCATCTAGAGAAAGTATCTATAAATCCTACAAGGTATCCATAACCATATTCTCCTGCCTTAGCTTTTATAAATTTTTAAATATATTACAGGAAGAAACAATGAAAAAATATTGATGACCTTAGATTATTTTCAGCGCTGAAATTGCAGATGGAAGGACACGCAGAAAGAAAGACAGTAATCAAAGTTGAATGCTGAATATTTTATTATTGTATTGAAGCTCCGGTTGTGCTCCCTCATGGCAGTGGAAGCACATTGTGAGGGAAATCAACTTCTTACTCAATTTCTGAAAAAAAAAAAAAACAGAAAAACTAATGTATTCATATTACAGAGCAGAAAAAGAAATCTCAGTCATAATATTTGATATTGGGTCTACGACAAGGATATCACTACACATTTAGTTTGGCTAATTTCTGACACATAAATTATGGAGTAGATTTTTCCCCTGCTACCTACCAGGGGATAAATATGAATCATACCTGTCACAGAATTCTGGTTTACTGAGGTCCCTGGGGTCTGCCAGATTGGGGACCTTGTGGTCGGCCTTGTGAGTTTCCTGGCTGAGGGGGTCTTTGCTGAGGACCTCCTTGTGGTCTTTGGCCTTGAGCAGGTCTCTGCTGTTGACTTTCTTGTTGGAGTTGTTCTTCAGATGATTCCTGCTCCTCACCTTCTTGTGGGGGTGGGCCTTGAGGAGGTCTCTCCTGTGGGCCTCCTTGTGAGGGTGGGCCTTGAGGAGGTTTCTGCTGTGGGCCTCCTTGTTGGGGTGGGCCTTGAGGAGGTTTCTGCTGTGGGCCTCCTTGTTGGGATGAGCCTTGTGGAGGTTTCTGCTGTGGGCTTCCCTGAGGGGGTGGGCCTTGAGGAGGTTTCTGCTGTGGGCCTCCTTTGTGGGGTGGGCCTTGAGGAGGTTTCTGCTGTGGGCCCCCTTTGTGGGGTGAGCCTTGAGGAGGTTTCTGCTGTGGGGCTCCTTCTTGGGGTTGTCCTTGAGGAGATCCCTGCTGCTGGCCTCCTTGTGGAGGTGGGCCTTGAGGAGGTCTCTGCTGTGGACCTCCTTGTGGGGGTTGGCCCTGCTGGTTCCCATTAGCAGGGGGTCTTGGCTGGAATCCTGATGGACGAGGCCTCTGGTTTTGGTTCTGGAGTTCTGAGTCATAAAAGCAAATAATAGATGAGTTTAGTTGTACTCACCTTTGTTCTCCTTTATGCCAAAGACACTTCCACATTTCTAGATAGTAACCTTTTATAGTTTCAATGAAAGCTCCTGTTAAACCATGGCCTTTGATGACCTAATGCAGATTATTCAGGAACAGTTTCCTTGGACTAATTAAAAGAGATAAATCAGTTCATATGTGGAAGTTCTCTTACTTCTTAGAGTTTAGGGAAAGTGGTCTTTTAATGAACTGAGGTCAAATCATTAAGTTTCATGGTAAAATCCATGCAGTTTGCTCAGAAAATTGGCATCATATGGAGAAATATTATCTGTGGAAGAAGAGTCTAAAAATCATAGCCTACATAGTTCTCACTTAATAAATTCATCACAGTTTGTATTTGATGGACTCAATATAATTCTCTCAGTATAGAGTCACAAAGAAAAGAGTCACTAACAATTACTTCTGTGCTTTTACTGCTGAAATCAACTGAAATAGATTCAACAAGGAGTTGGAAGATGACAATGAAAAAATCTTGTTTCCTTAGAAGTTTCAAATTAGGGAACTTCATCTAAATTTTATCTCCCATCACTATTCCTCTGTTTTAGAAAAGGTAAATTTCTTATTGTCAGGAATTTAAACTTCTGGCTTATTGTAATTTGTTGTCTATCCATTTACTGTTCCTTATTATCAAAGTTGGATCATTTCTGTCTTTAAATCTGTGAAACCTACATTCCCTAAGTAGTAAAAAGAGAAATCTTAATACAGTATAGAGTTATAAAACTTTCCCCTTCCTAAAGACACATAAGGAGATTAAAGAGTCTTGGTATTTGCTTTATACCAAATAGAGTTTTGATGGATGGCCACTGTATAGCAAAGCAAATGATAGACTCAAGGTGAGTTCACACATGCAACTACAATCCGAGAGGTGGCAAGTGACTTTAGCTACAATCTGTGATTTCCTGGGGGAATTTTAACTGTTAGGAAAATGACCAGGTAGCATTCATTTACAGTATCTCTGGTGACTATATCAATGAGGGGCAACGGCTAAGTTACACATAACATTATCCTTTTGGTTGTCTCTATTTTAGTTAGAATCTTGCTGCCTACAATGATTAAGCCATCTATCTATCTATCTGTCTGTCTGTCTGTCTGACTGTCTGTCTGTCTGTCTGACTGTCTGTCTGTCTGTCTGTCTTTAGGTCTATCTACATTTCTATCTCTGTGTGATTTAAATTATTTATCTCTTTCAAATTTTCTATCGTCTAAATTTTAGTCTTTGCAAATAAAATTCATAAGGTTATGCATTTGAGTAAAGGATAAAAATACACTCATAATGCATTGGAATGTTGAAACAGTGTGGAAAAATGAAAAACGGTAAGATGTTATTATTTTCCTGTATTACAGTTTCAGGGTTATTACTTGAGTTGTCATCATTCAAATGGCTCTCATATCTGTTTTTCTGTAGTCTTCCCTTGATCAACAGTAAAGCAAGGCTACTGGCATATGCAGTTTAGTTTTACTACAACAGTGCCTTCAAATCTGAGACTCTCTATTTTTATAAAGCATTGGGTGGTCTCATTCATCTCTCATTACCTGTCCTGGGTTCCATTTCTCTCCTCCCCTGAAGTGTTGTCTCCTGTGCTTTAAAGAGAGTCATAACATGCACACACATATTAACGTACCTTCACCAGGTTCCTGAGCAGAGCTCAGGGCCAACAGGAGCACTGTGAACAGGACCACCAGCATCTTGGTAGAGGTTCTGATGTTTCTCCCAAGTCTGTGCTGAAAGAAAAAGACAGTGCTTTTATAAGGATGATCAGAAGAATGTCACCATTGAATTCCACACTATGCTATTTCATACCTCTCAAAGCAGGAAATCGTGCATCCTTTACTCCAACCTGGGCTTTTTGCCAATCAGGAAGATGTAAGAAAAAGCTGCCAGTGTCCCTATTTTAATGGTACAAAAATAAGAATAATTTAGAAGAAAACCTTGTGTAAAAGACTATCCTAGATAGTGACGATAATGACTATTAATATATGAAATACTTTTTCTATTTGCTGACATTATCTCTGCGTCACTATTCATTGTGGTAGCAATAGTATGTATGTGTGTATACAAATATATATATATATATATGTATATATATATACATATATATATATATATATATTAATAAATATAAATGTCAGTGATGATTTTATTCCAAATGGAATGTGGCCAATTACTCTGATCAGTATATCTTAACACTATCATTTTTTTGTTTCCTTATATATTCTAGAGTTAAGTAATACTGATGGAGTTGAAGCTATTGATATAAACATTTCAATTATAGCAAGACATTTGGAATCACTAACCTTCTAAGAATGAATAACAGTGCCCACTATTTTCTTCGTATAGCCAAATAACAACAGCATTGTCTAGTGAAACAAGAGACCTATTAAATCACTAAAATCTCAGCAAAAGTGACCTCACAACACATATGAGGTTCACCTGGGTCCTGAATCTGTAATTTGGTGATGTGTTTTTTTGAGCATTTTACATTTCAAAAGTCCATAAACAGCTCCACTTTTTAAATTGTTCTATTTAATTTGCTTATGGATAGAATTATGGAGCTGAGCATGGAGAAAAATTTTATGTTCTCCTCCAAGGGGCAAATGAATGCTGTTATGATAGTTTACTTTTTTTTGAAAGTGCTAAATTTTTTATTAGATATATTCTTTATTTACATTTAAAATATTGCCTTCATTCCTGTTTCCAACCATGCTTCTTTATCTTCACATTATGCATATTCAAAATGAGGCTGGAATTGTTTACATTTTATGTTCCAATATTTTTGTCTATTTTTATTAAAAACATTTTCACCATATTTTTTTTCAAAAGGTATTCTTATGTGCCTAATATTCCTTACTTAAATTATCTTGCCTCTATTGTTATTTTTCAACATTTCTTTCTCATTCTTCTCTTCAAAGAATTATTTTTAACAACTCTTAACTCAGAATATTTGTAGAAATTTTTCTGTGTTCCCTTGGTTTAGTTGAGTGTATGTGGCATTTTTTGTCATGCTACCATAGAGGTAGTTTAGAAGGAGTTACATAAGAGAAAAACCCAGATGTGTGACCCATGTGTATTGTTATTCACTAGGTTCTGTGCTATACCTGTGAATGTCACTCAATTCTTTTCCACCTGATTGTAGAGAATAAAGCAGAAAAGTTCACTCATCGATGGACAGCATATACTACATTCTATGTGTCCCATAAATAATAGCTACTCTCATGGTAATATATATGCGGTATTTAGACCTGTACTCTAAAGGTATTTTAATTGAAGTTCACCAATAAACTTTGGTTATCCTAAAAAGAAGCTGTTTTTCCTGCTTTTGTTGAATTTATGAGAAGCCCAATTTTCTTAGACCAGAATGTAGTCTCTATTTGTCAACAGGCCATGAGCTGTAACTTTCATAAAAACTACATAGCAAGGGAGCATGAAGATAAGTTATCCTTTCCAGGTTGTCACAGAAAAGCACCATAGTCATGAGTCATGCCTTGTGCTAGGTTGTACTGACTTTTCACATGCCTGACAATTCCAACCTTTTCTTGACTTTTTGAAAATGGCAACATATATGTTGATTCTTCCAATTATCACTCTGTTCAGGATATTTCACTGACCTTTTCAGTTTCAACAATGTGTGAAAGATGTTAGTATATCATTAAACAAAAATATTATTTGTTACCTCAACAGCACAGCTGATGCAGGAAATATAGTAGACATAAGGGTGTATTTAATGCCTAATTCAAAATTAGAGCTTCCTTTATCTCATATAAGTAATATTGAACCATATCTCCTTAATGAACACAGTCTTTATTATATTTCCACCTCTGTGAAATTCATTCTTCCCTATAAGATGCTTCCTGAGGTTCACAATTTTCTGTTATATTTTTACACAGATCTGAGTTTCATCGGAGCGCTTTCTCAGGTGACAATCTGTGCTGAACTATGAATTGGATCCTGAGGAGCTTACTAGCTTATGTACAATTAAAAGCAATAAATCACCCTTGCCTAAAATCTGTCAGTATCCAGTATAAATGTAGAGGTTAGCTTCAGAAAACTCAGACACAAATAAACCAATCTAAATTGACAGGGATAGGATACTGATGATCGATCCTTACCTAAATGCCTATTGGTAGTGGATGGCAATTTGTTTGTGGAAGTATTAGTTTTCTTGACAAGTGTGGCTGCTGGTAAGTTGTCTATTGTCCACTGGATTGATTCACATCCACTAGGACAGACAACATGATATAGAGTTACTGGTATATAAAATTATAATAATCTGAAGAAATTATGTTTGGAAAGGGACATGTTGAAGAACTGAAGATAAGGACTGTAATGGAATTGTCAGGAAAATGATCACAAATAAATATGTCATGACTGCTTCAAGTAATAAATAAAAAATATACATTGCCCGCAATTTTATTTTTTATATATATCCTCTTTTTAGCTGACTGACATGTCCTATCCAACATATATCCTTTCCTTCTTCCTGCTCTCTGTACCTATTACAACTTAAATACACCAATCATTTTAAAGCCATGAATACCTTTAGACAGTAAATATGGGTTTTTATTCCCTGGGATGGGTTATTTCACTCAGTTTTAGTTTCATCAGTATTAATTCTTTATTGTAAATTTCATATTCTTCTTTCTTAAGTTCTCAATAGTTTTATATTTTGAGTATGCACCATATGTTCATTACTCATTCAGTAGTGAATGCACATTTAGTCTACTTCCATTTCCTGCATCTTGTAAGATGGCTTCATGATAAATGGGTTTGTATCCCCTTCAGAAAGTATAAAGTCCCTTGGCTCTATGTATAAAGGTGTTTTGGGCTGTATGAGGAGAATGCATTTAGCATTGTCAGAGAAATACAGAGATGTTCATTTTCTTCAAATACTCTGGTGTGAGCTGAGCTTCCTAACATAAATACACATAAATACTGCCTGAGACCTAGGGATTTAAGAATTTTCTGTGATATCCATGATCAAAAAGCTAAAATATTTTCCATCATACATTTCTATCATTTTCTCCTAATGATCTTTCATTCACTGATTTTCAAAATTATAAATATTATTAAGCATACTCATTTTTTCTAACTACTTTTTCTAGCAATTACTCATGATTCTGTTTTCAGTTAATGTGGCTGCATAACCCCTTGCAAATGATATACTCATTCCCTAATATCTCTGTTGTGGATGAGTGAGCCTTCTCTAATGATTTATAACACATTCATTGTCTACCATATCCACTAACTTTGCTCTCAGTTGCCTAATAATTTTCAGTAGAATGCACAGAACTATGTGACTTCCAAACCACTACCTGTTTTCCTGTTATCCAAATAACATGTATATTTTGTATATACATGTATATTTAACATATTTCACTTTCTTTTAACTTAGAAACTTAAGGATTCATGGTGAGTCATTTGTGTTGGATGCTATTTTCATGCGTGAAGACATTTAGGAATGTTTTCCTGAAGTTGTCACAGGTCACTGAGTAAGGGAGAGTTGTTCTGAAAAATGTGTCACTGATGCAGGCACAGCATCTAGGATATTCTGATAAAGCAAACACATGAAAGGACATGTGATAAAGGATTCTTTTCTAAGAAAATATGTGTATAGGTCTACCTGCAATTTTGTAGTTGAGCTCTATTATCTGGTTCCATAGAGAGAAATAGACCAGCAAGATTTTGGTGGTGTACTGAAGCTTCTTGCTAATTGCATGGACTATGGTTGACTGACTTGTTTGGAAAGTAAAAATAGAATTCCATACCCAGTGAAGTAGGATGAGCTATAATTACTGAGCTAGTTGTGCCATGGTTGTGTGTCTGTCGTCTGTTCTGTAATAGCCACAGACAAGAATATCTCCTGGTGTCAGTATGTGTCTCTCCTGCTGAGGAGAGCTGAGTTTGAGACCTGGATGTCTCTGCTTAGAAGTGATTCCACTGTTGATATTCTCCCCACTCTAACTAATTTTAATGCTGTTGTATCCATACAGTATTTTTGTGCTGATTGAGCTGGTACTGCTAAATCATGAACTCTTATGATTACTTCCAGAAAACACATATGAAAGTGGAAAAAACTGAGGTTGCAGAGTATATGTGACTTCATTTGTATGATACCATCGTAACTTCTCTTGACCTTTGATTGGTACTGCACTAAAACTGAGGTCTGAGCAAAATCAAAAAATGTTCCTGGCAATAACATAACTGACACAACAGCTGCTGGTATCTGATAACAACAGATTATGCTAAGTAAACAAGTATATTCAAGATCAATGGCCTCCTCTTTGATATATTTTGGTCCCTCTTTCTCGATAACTAGTTGCTGTACTCCAATTAGCTTCAAGGCCAATATTTTTCACACTCTCATGACGTTCTAAGGCTATGACCCAACCACACACCTTGCCTCAACCTTGCAGGTATTTTTTCCTAATACGTAATGCCTTGCTCTATATTTTGAGCATCTTCATATAATTACATGTGCCAAGATTTTGGAATGTATTCTCTGTAGTGATTATTTGCTGTTTTTTTTCTTACATGTTCTGCTCTGTTTTGTGTTTATAAGCAGTTTGGCTTTGAAAGGGGATGTGGTGTGATTTGGCAACTCTCCCTAAATATATGAAAATCTCAGAATTTCTCATTATTTTGGGATGTAGGATATACCTATGTGGCCCAGAAATTTCTTTCATATTATTACCAAAACTCTCTTCAACTGCAAGGACACTCTATGACATTGCTATCTTGCATCCTAATTCTTTATAATTCAATATAGTTTTTCATGTTCATGAGACACCTTAAAATGTTTTTGTTGCTACTCCATAATTATAATTTTGCTACTGTTATGTATACTAATATAAATGTCAGTGGCTTGTAATGGTCTTGGGGTTGCAATATAAAAAAGATATTTAACCCAGAAATGGGTTGTATTTCACAGTTTGAGAACAGCTGCCAAATGGAGATAGTACCAGCATAAGAGTCACCCACATGCAGACCTAACCTTCAGACAAGAGAGGAGCAGAGGGAGGCCATGGGAACCTGTGAGTGGGAATGGACGTAAGATCTTGGGGAAAAAAATCATCTATGCTCCATGTTAATTCTCCTAAATATCACCCTTCTTGTGACATTTGCCTGACCTTCTTCATTGCCAGAAAAGCACGAATAAGATTAATGCATCATAAAGAAAAATATCAACTTGGACAAAGATGATGAAAGACCTAAGAGCAAACATTATCATTCAAAAGTTCTCAGTAAAGACAGGAGTAATCTTGGCCAAAGTACTACGTAAATTATGCATAATGAATCCCTTATGCTTCAACTTTGATTAGAATTTAGATACAATAGCTATCATGCATCCAAAAATATTTTATTTTCACATATTAAAAGCTGTGGAATCTATGATGCTTGGGGCCAGCCCCAGTGGGATTTTCTTTATTGTTGGTTCCTCTTGAGACAGGTGAGGGGCAAGAACATCACAAGAAGGGAAGACTTTATCTTATGAGGTATAGAATTAACAGTTTGTCTTATAAGATTATTAGGGTTGCGGTATAATAATACAGAATTTACTTAGCAAGTCTAAGTTACCATGCCACTATATCTATTATGCAGTCTGTGATCTTCTGAGGCCAGAAACTGCAGTTAAGGACACTTAGCACCTCTTCATACACAAGGAAAGATTGATTAAATAGCATTTGTACTTCATGACTCTTAACTTTTGACCCACTAGGTAGAAATCACAGGGGGAAAGGGGACATTTTGGGAAGTAATTTATAGGCTTTATTACTAAGTTCTAAACAGTTTCCTAAGAAAGTTATCTAAGGGGAAGTGCAGAAAGATCCTATGAGGAGGGAAAGGAAAAATTAATCTGACTTTTTTCATCTGTTTGTATTTAGTACTTAAAAATCTTTGAGAATGCATGATCACAGGTTAAAACGTTCATCACCAGTTCACACAAAAATCAAATCATAAATTGAAATAGATGTTTAAAATAGAGAATGTTGATATGCATAACAATCAGCAGTAATTATGTAGCTAAATATCCATCACCTAGCACTCTTCCACAGGCTAATTGACGGTTGAAAACCATAACTAAGTTATTAGTGGAATTTTGTATAGATAAGACCAGTCAATATTACATCTTTCTTCTGTCCTATCACGTATAATAAATCCATAGTTCCTTTTTTATGACCTTTAGATAATTGATTTACAACATTGGGAATGTGATCTGAGTAGGAGAACTTCTAGTTACTTTTGAAGAGCAATTGATTTGCGACACATGGGGGATGGCATGATTCTAATTACAATTTTGACAATTAGAAAAGGACCTATTAGGAGTCCCAACATAAAAGAGATTAATAATTATTGATATATTTTTGGAATACATATATTTTTATAATTAGGTTCAAGAAGTCATCCATTTCTCAATATAGCATAACTTGTACACAGAACATTTTTGTAGAGCTACAGAAATCTGTTCAAAAGATGTGGGCTAAAAACTAGTGATTATTATATATGTTTAATAACAACAGGAAAGCTTATTAAGAGCAGGAATGTTCCTTAAAGGAATTCTCTTAGATGTTGCAGATGTGGGCAAATCTCTCATAGATTAATCCCTATCAGACCATCTAAGGAAAACAACCTAGTTAATAAATTATTGCATTGGGGCATCTATCAATGTGTAATATTTACAGATAACATATTAATTGAGGATCACTCACTAAGTGTGTTATAGACCAAGAGATTTGGAGATTACAAATCCAGCACATAGGTTTGAATTGGTGCACCAACACTTCCTAGCTTCATAGTTTTCTGTTTGTTTATCCTTCAGTATTTTTTTCCCTTAGGCCAATTTGTTCTCTATTTCTGTGGTTAAATCTATTGTTTAAATATATGGAGATTTTGTACAAAGGGGCTGGTTTTAAGTCATTTCTGTATGTTCTTTACTTATACAAATGCAACTCAATATTATCACTATCAACTTCACTTATGCTGACACCAGCACACAAGACGCAGAAGACCTTGGATTTTAACAACGAATGTTCTGTTTCCTGAAGCCAAGTGAGTGGATGTAGGTCTGCTTGCAGTGAAGAAGGCTGAATTCTCATAAGGGCCAAAAAACAATAGAAAATCTATGTGTCCTCTGCTTGTAAATCTCAAGAATCTTGTAATTGTACTATCTTTGTACTCCTCAAATGTTCTTCTCCTCCCTGTCCTTTGAGCCAACTTTGAAAAATAATCTTCAATATGATGGGTTCTGCTGAGCTATGTCAATGTCATCAATTCAAGAGCAACTAAGAAGTTTCAGAAGGCAGTAGTAACACATTCCTGGGAACTGTGTTCGAGTGGGCTTAATTCATCGACTGACTTCATCCATAAAGAATATTCAAGATCAAACACATTTCTTTTATCTATTTTAGCTCTTGAGAAAGTCTAGTCCTCAAATTGGAAAACATTTCCTTGAAGGTTCCTTTGTGTTGCCCTAATTATAAAAACACAGTATTGAATAGAGGGTGAATAATTTCATGTGGTACAAATTAAGTGAGTTTCTCTGAAAAAAGGTGAATTGACAAAGTTATTCCAGAGCAACATGGCCTACTGGCACCTGGAAGGTTTGTGACTGTGGCGGTAGCTCCCCCTAACTGAGAAATTGCTACATACAAAGAAAAGTAAGCGTGATGACTGTATAACTTCAATGCACCCCTATTTTGTCAAAACAAGGCCTTTGAGAGAATGTTGCTGCATTGTCTGTTCACCATCATGAGGCAGTGCTTCAAGAAAGCCAGAAGGGAAATATAAAATGTCTTTGAGTAACAATCTTGAATCTTTCAACATGATCTCAAGTTATTTGCCCATGTTAGAAGTCAAATATGGTTATAAGACTCTCATCTGGAATAATGACATGTGATCTCTTTCAGTAATAATCAGGAAGGAATCAAACCAGTGATACGCATGTCAGCTCTTTGAGATATCCTTTTACAATTCAAATTCCCTTTGTTTCAATTTGGTTAATGGAGTAAAAAATTATTCCAAGCTGCCAGGTTCTTTGGGGCTGAAAGAAATCATGGAAATCAGATAAAAAATGGCAATTCCCATGTTTTTCATGAGGCTTAGGTTATACACATGAATAGAAATATTCCTGTGAAATTGATCAACCAGTCATATACTCCATCACAGACCCTACAGCCATGCTTAGAAGATACATATAGTCTCTTTTGCTCTCTCTCTCTCTCTCTCTCTCTCTCTCTCTCTCTCTCTCCCTCTCTCTCTCTCTCTCTCTCTCTCTCTCTCTCTCTCTCTCTCCTTTTTTCTTTCTGTCTATATCACTGTCCCTGTCCCTCTCAGTGTCTCTGTCTATCTGTCTCTCCCTGTCTCTCTGTCTGTCACTCTCTGTCTGTCTTGTTTTCCTTTCTCTCTGTCTCTATGTCTCCATCTCTGTGTACCTCTCCCTTTCCCTTTCCCTCTCCCACTCCCAATCTCTCTCTCTCTCTCTCTCTCCCTCTCTCTCTCTCTCTCTCTCTCTCTCTCTCTCTCTCTCTCTCTCTCTCTCTCTCTTTCTCTCTCTCTCCCTTTTCCTCTCCCACTCCCAATCTCTGTCTCTCCCTCCCTCCCTCATCCCCCCCTCTCTCATATAACTGGTGATAATGTCAGCACTTCTTAGGTTCTCTCCAACTGCTTTGACCATTAAAGAATTGATAACAAATTGTTGAGTCTTTAAGCATTAGGATCTTTGATATCTCTGTGTTTCTCACACAGTTTCCATTGTGTCTAACCTGACTATTTTAATGTTTCTATGCACATGTTCTTGTTCTCATATTTATCTCTGCTTATCCCATATTTCCCAATCAGCAATTACTAGACCAAAGATATATTTGTAGTGTAAAAAACATTATTTAGTGTAGGGATACATGGAATCTACTTATATATGAATTTCAGGAAATGTTGTTATACAAAATAATTATTTTTCAATCTCTTGTACACTCTCTGTCTTTCTCTGTCTGTCTTGTGCCTACATCAATCTTGTGTGTGTCAATATTGCCTCTTTGTTTTGCAAGGATATTTTTGTTTCATTAAAATTAAACATTCACCAGTGTTAAGGTTAACACTGCTCATCATAATCATGCAACCATCTTGGACTCAAGGTGGATACTTCATTTTATTTTCTAGTTGTGCTAAAGAGAGTACTGCATCCTCTGTCAACCCAATACTAGAGAAATACAGCTAACATAACCACTTACGTGAAGGCCATCTTGATATTTTTGACTGTAATGTATGTGAGACAAATATTTAAGAGTATTTTAAAGGTGATGAACTAAAATATATTTAATATATTTTTGAATCAACAAAAAATATGCTTATTTAATGACATTCTTAAAAAGCCAGAGGAGACACAATCTGCTTTCAGAAAAATTAATGCCCAGTCTACTAAAGGGGAAGTGTTTTTTTTGTTGTTGTTCTTTTTTTTAGTATGCATATAATAATAATACATACAGCAATCTCATTCTAAAGATATTTTTTAAAAACTGATCATGTATGCTTTATTTATACACAAACACACCCACATCCATATATATATATATATACATATTTTTGTTAGGGTTTTTACTTATTTACATTTCAGAGTGTCCTCTTTCTTGATTTCTCCCCCAGAAAATATCTATTCTATCCCCCCTCCTCCAGATTCTATGAGGGTGTACCCACCCTTTCTGCCCTCCCATTCTCTTATACCATGGCATCGAGCCTTCACGGAACCAAGGACCTCCTCATGAATTTAGGCCCAACAACACCATTCTATGCTACATATATGACTGGAGCCATGGGTCTCTACATGTGCACTCCTGGGTTAGAGGTTTAAATTCTGAGGTCTCTGGTTGGTTGATATTGTTGTTCCTCCTATGGGATTGCAAACCCCTTCAGCTCCTCAGACTCCTAGAGTCAGCGTCTCTAACTCTTCCATTGGGGAACCATGTGATCACTTCAATGGTTGACTGCCAGCATCCACCTCTGTATATGTCATGGTCTGGCAGAGCATCTCAGAAGACTGCTGTATTAGGCTCATGTCAGCATGTACTTCTTTGGATTTACATTGGTGCCTGTGTTTGGTGAGTTTATTTGGGTTGGATGCCCAGGTGAGGCATTCAATGGATGACTTTCCTTTAGTCTGTGCTCCAATCTTCCTTTCTGTATTTTCTCCTTAGAGTATTTTGTTGCCCTCTCTAAGAGGAGCAACACTTTTATATTCCTTCTTCTTGAGATTCATGTAGTCTATGAATTTTACCTTAGGTATTCTGAGCTTTTGAGCAAATATCCTGCTATCAAGATATACATACTGTCTTCATCAGTGTTTCTATTCCTGCACAAACATCATGACCAAGAAGCAAGTTGGGGAGGAAAAGGTTTCTTGAGCTTACACTTCTTACACAGTACCAAGTCCAGACACAGCACAAAATACAACTCTGGCTATCTCTGGAACACACTCTCTGTGCTCTCAGAAAACACTTCCAAGAAGATTTCATCTCAGTGATGCTGGTCTCTTCTTAATCACCGCTAATTTCTTAGCTCCAGCTAACCAGCATCAATAGGCCCAGTAACACAAAGGTTTGCTTTAGTGGTTCTGGCATCTTGTTACTCACAGCTGATTCTTCAGCCCCAGCTAACTAAAACCAAAGAATCTTCACAATCAAAACATGGCCAATGTAAGAGTCTTTAATCTTCCCTCTAAATTTCACAAGCCAGGCCTCCATCTTTTTCCCTGTTCATAACATTGTCTTCCAAGCTCCTACAGAACTTTTTATAGAGCTCTTAATATTCTAATGGCTTTTCTAGCTCAAAGTTCCAATGTCCTTCCATGATCCTCCCCAAAACATGGTCAGGTTGTCACAGGAATACCCCACTATGCTGGTACCAATTTGTCTTAGTCAGGGTTTCTATTCCTGCACAAACATCATGACCAAGAAGCAAGTTGGGGAGGAAAGGGTTTATTGAGCTTACACTTCCACATTGCAGTTCATCACTAAAGGAAGTCAGGACTGGAACTCAAGCAGGTCAGGAAGCAGGAGATGATGCAAAGGCCATGGAGGGATGTTTCTTACTGGCTTGCTTCCCCTGACTTGCTCAGCCTGCTCTCTTATAGAACCCAAGAATACCAGCCCAGGGATGGCACTACCCACAAGGGTCCCTCCCCACTTGATCACTTATTGAGAAAATGCCCCAAAGCTGGATCTCATGGAGGTAATTCCCCAGCTGAAGCTCCTTTCTCTGTGATAACTCCTGCCCATGTCAAGTTGACACACAAAATCAGCCAGTACACATACCAAGTTTGTTTGTTCTTTTGTGATTGGGTTATATTACACAGAATGATATTTTCTAGTTCTACTATTTTGCCTGTGAATTTCATGCAGTTATGTTTTAATAGCTGAGTATTTAGTTCATTGTGTAAATGTACCACAATTTCTGTATCTTTTCCTCTGTTGAAGGATATCTGGATTCTTTGCAGCTTCTGGCTATTATAAAGAAGGATTCTACAAATACTCTTTTTCATGTGTCCAGGTTATATGTTGCATCATCTTTAGGATATATGCTCAGGAGTCATATAGCTATAAACTCAGGGCATAACATGTCCAATTTTCTAAGGAAACACCTGACTGATATCCAGAGTACATGTACCAGCTTCTAATACCATCACCAATGGAGGAGTTTACCTTTTTCTCCACATCCTTGCCAGCCTCTGCTGCCACCAGAGATTTTGATCTTAGCCATTCTAACTTGGATGAGGTGGAATCTCAGGATATTTATGCATTTCCCTGATAACTTAGAATGTTGAACATTTTTTAAATGCTTCTCAGCCAATTGAGATTCCTCACTTGAGAATTCTTCTTTTAGAACTCTACTCCGTTTTAATAGGTTTATTTGGTTCTTGGAGTCTAATTTCTTGAGTTCTTTGTATATATTGGATATTAGCCCTCTATCAGATAAGGGATTATTTGTTGGTGGCAGTTTTTTCCTGATGATAGTGTCCTTTGCCTTAAAAACAGTTTTCAATTTTATGAAATCCCATTTGTCTATAGGTGAACTTGGAACCTGTGCTATTGGTATTCTGTTCACGAAAAATTTCCACTGTGTCAGTGTGGTTGAGGCCCTTTCCCACTTTCTGTTCTATTAATTTCAGATGTGTGTATCATTTTATGGTGTAGAACTAGGGGTAGCCATCAGAAAGTCCCAGATGACTGGAAATCAAGAGATGTGTAGGATGCAGTAAGGATGGCATAAGCTGAAATACACAATAAAAAGGAGGGAGAACCTGTAGAAAGCATACAGAGAGTTTAAGCTCATCCTCTCATTGAGTGATGGGCCCAACAAGTCATGTCAAGAATTTTAACCCATATTTGTTATTTCTAAAGAAAATGCAGGGACCAAGAGTGGAACAGAGACTAATGGAAAGGCTATCCCGTGACTGGCCCACCTGGGGATACATAACATATGGAGCCACCAAACACAGACACTATTGCTGACACCAAGAAGATCTTGCTGAAAAGGTTCCTAATATTTCTTCATGCTGAGAGATAACAGAGGACTATGACTAATACAGATTTGGGTTCTTGTAGGCAGCTATTGGATTGAGCATAGGACTCCGTTGAAACAGTTAGGGGAAGGCCTGAAGAAGCTGAAAGGTTTGAATCCCTGTAGGAAAAACATTATCAAATAAACAGATACAAAGCTCCCACAGAATAAACCAAGAACCAAATACTATACAAGGAGGGACCCATGAGTATCTAAGTATGTGCAGCAAATGATGGCCTTATTTAACATCAATGGTTGGTGAGGGCCTTGGTTCTTTGAAGGCACTATGTCCCAGGTAAGGGGAGTTCAGGTTGGTAAGTTGGAAGTGGGAGTGTGCTTGGGTGAGCTCCCTCAAAGTAACAGTGGTCAGGAAGATGGGATTTTGGTGGGAAAACCTGGAAAGTAAAAGATACATTTGAAATATAATTAAATAAAATAACCAATTTCAAATCCTTCCCATCGTTTTATTGTCCACGGAGACAGTGGCTAGAAATTCTATGGTCTTAGAACTTAACTGTTAGATCTAAGCACCAAGAATTAAGATTTGATATCATCAATATGTGGATCATGTGAAAATTTTATAAAGGGACGGCGACATAATTATGATGATGATTGAGAAATAAGTGAAAACAACTGTGATAATTAATGAGTTCTTAATAAAAGGTAAGAGGGGTTTATATCCCTCTGGTTTTTCTCTCCTTGTGATGACCCATCACAGAACTTGAGAATTCAAACTAGTGCCCTAATTTCCTTTCATGTTTATTTCTTTCAGAAAATATGTATGAAGACAATGAAGGCCTTGCCATAGCTTACATCTCAAATAATGTGATCATAGTTTAACTTTGTTATACGAATGCTATTACAAGTAAACCGTTTCTCACTCCATCTCTATGTATGCATGTGATTTAGTCTCTTACTTGAATATATTAGACACAGTTTATGAGGACCTAGGACCATAAATCAACAAATCCTCTGCCTTTTGAACTATGTATATCCACTAACCAGCTGCCAGTGTACACACAGTTGATTATCTTCTAAGAGAAATTCAGTTTGTATATTAAAATTACATATATGTACATGTATACTGTATATAACATACATATTACATAAACATAGGTTTTTAATTCTCTAAATTGAACATCACAAACAGCATAATTTATTTATTAGTTTTGTACATGGAGAAAAATTCCTGTGATATTCCAAAAGTTTAGAGCAAGTTTTCAATACATATTTGAGTCTAACAATACTGAATTATGACGTTATTTCAGGAATATGTTGAAGGGAACTGAAGGTTAATTACCCATTGAACTATGGTTTTGAAGATGGTTAGGAACACTTGCTATTCTTGCAGAGGAAACAGGTCTGTTTCCCATCATTCACACTGCTGCACACAATTGCGTGCAACTATAGCTTCAGAATGTTTAGTTTCCTTTTCCAGTCTTTAATAGAAATGCATTCAAGAAATGCTAACACCCAATATCAATCAAACACTTCTACGCATATATTAAAATACGCTTTTAAAAACTTGATCTACAAAATCATAGGTCACCATGAAGCAATAATGAAGTTATAAATTATCAAAGGCAAACCTATGAATTTATAGTATTTTAAAATCTATAAATACATCAATTTTGGGAATGTTTAATTATACACTTAAGGATGTTATTTAGGAAAAAAGCATAAGACACTGTTTGAATTAAATATAGCATTCTAATTTCCAAATATGTAGGTTGGCTTGCTTTTGTAAAATAGCATAATTCCATAAAGTATTTTTCTTTATTAGCCAGCATATTTTCATGTGCAATATATTCTATTGTTACAAATCACCATTTTAACTGATGAGTAAATCCACTGAAATCTTACAACGTTTCATACTCATGTAATTTGTGTATTAGCATGCTTCTTTTTTTCTTCATCATAGTAGCATCATCTTATAGTCTCACCTCTCCTGATGTGGAAATCAAAGGGATTAAATTATTTCTGCCTCTACTGAAATACTCTAGAAAAATCCCCATCTTTCTTTCTAAATATATATGGCTTATTATATCGTTTTAGGTACTGTAATTTACTACTCCAAATTGTTGAATAATTATTAATTTTATTTAGAAGAAAATCACACTTATTTTTGAATCACAAAACAAATATACCATAGCATCCCTTCCTAGAAATATTATTGATTTTTTTATGCAGAATTTTTCTTATCTTTTCTAATTTTAGTTTGTATATATACAAGTCCTATAATGTTAACTTTATTTCATGAAAAATTTTTATGGAGAAAATGGTTAAAGTTTCAGAGCACTGGTTTTTGAGCACTCAAGAGTCTTTGGGTTCCGTGTTAGTTTGAATAATTGTGGTCTCTATATATAATTTTTCAGAAGAACTATTTGTTTTTGTTTAGAGTATTATTATTAACTCCTCTATATTTACTTACCCATCATGAAAAACTCTACAAAGACCTCATGCATCTGCCTCCAGGAAAAAGAGGAGAGATGCCAGTCTTGGTAATTTTTTATTTCATTTTATTGTTTTTGTAGTTAAAATTTTTTGGTTTTTTTATTTTTATTTTCTTTTTTACTGAATATTTTCTTTATGTATATTAAACGTTATTCCATTTCCCAATCCCATTCCACCAGAGATCCTCTGTCATAACCCCCAAGCCCTGCTTTGATGAGGATGTTCTCCACTCCCGACTCCCCAACCAGGCATTCCCCCTACACTCTGGAATGGAGCTTCCACTGCACCAAGGGCCCCTCCTCCCACTGATGCCAAGCAAGTCCATCCTCTGATACATATGTTGCTTTAACCATTAGTTCCTCCATGTGAACTCTTTGTTTGATGATTTAGTCACTGGGAGCTGTAGGGTGTCTGGTTGGTTTATATTGTTGTTCTTCCTAAGAGATAGAAATCACTTCAGTTTCTTCAATCCTGTTTCTAACTCCTCCACTGGAAGTCTCATGCTCATTCGTATGGTTGGCTGTGAGAATGTGCTCTGTATTTGTCAGGCTCTGGCAGAGCCTATCAGGAGACAACTATAACAGTGTCCTGTCAGGAAGCACTTCTTGGCATCCACAATAATGTCAGGGTTTGCTGTATGAGATGAATATCCAGGTTTGGCAGTCTTTAGTTGGATTTTACTGGAGTCTCTGCTCCAGACATTGTCTCTGAATATCCCAAGTGTTTTGATTCCCCTTCTAAGAATGACACAAGAATCTACTCGCCTTCCTTGTTCTTGAGCTTCATGTGTTCTGTGAATTCTATCTTGAGTTTGTCGAGCTTTGGACTAACATATACTTATCAGTCAGTGCATACCATGTGTCATCATTTGCTATGGGGTTACCTCAGTCAGGATATTTTCTAGTTCTAGATATTTGCCAACCAATTTCAAAAACTCATTGCTTTTAAAAGCTTATTAGTACTCCATTGTTTTAATTTACTACATTTTCCTCTATCAGGTCCTCTGTTGAAGGATACCTGCATTCTATCTTGCTTCTGGCTTTTATAAATAAGTATGCTTTGTATTTCCATGATGATTAAAAGTGGAGCATGTGTCCTTATAATGTGTTGGAGCACCTTCTGGCTATATATGTGCAGGAGTCTGGTAGCTGGATCTTCAGGTAATATTATGTACAATTTTTTTTTGAGAAACAACCAGACTGATTTCCTGAGTGGTTATAACAACTTGCAATACCTACAACAATGGCAGAGTGTTCCTCTTTCACCACATTCTTGCCAGCACATGATATCCCTTGAGTTTTTGCTCTTGGCCAATCTCACTGGGGTGAAGTGGAATCTCAGGGTTATTTTGATTTGTCTTTCTCCGATGTTGAAAATTTCTATATGTGTTTCAGAGCCATTGGATATTTCACAGTTGAAAATTCTTTATTTATATCTGTACCCGTTTTTAATAGAGTTCACTGATTCTTTGGAATCTAACTTCTTGAGTTCTTTGTGTATGTAGGATATTAGCCTTCAATAGGATGTAAGATTTGTAAGCATATTTTCTGAATCTCTTGCTTGTCATTTTGTTCTATTGGCAGTGTCTTTTGCCTTACAGATAATTTGCAAGTTTATGAAGTCTCATTTCTCTATTTTTGAACTTAGGAAATAAGCCACGGGTGTTCTGTTCATGAAATTTTCTTGTGTGACCTCGTGTTTGAGGCTCTTCCCCACTTTCTGTTGTACTACTTTCTGTGAATGTGCTTTTATGTAGCGGTCCTTGATCGACTTGGGCTTGAGCTTCCTACTTGAAGATAAGACCGGATGGCTTTTCATTCTTCTAATGATGACTTCCAATTGAACCACCACCATTTGTTGAAAATGATACCTTCTTTCCACTGGGTGCTTTTGACTCCTTTGTCAAATATCAAGTGAGTATAGGTATGTGGGTTATTTTGGGGGGACTTCAATTCTATTCTATAGATCTACCTGCCTATCTCAGTAAAAATATTACACAGGTTATATTACTAATGCTCTGTAATTCAGCTAGGGGTTTCTGATTCCCACACATGTTCTTTTATTATTGAGGAAACTAATTTCCATCCTGGCAAATTTTTCTTTCTAACTCTATGAAGAATTTTATTGGGATTTAATGCTGATTGCACTGATTCTGTAGATTGCTTTTAGCAAGATGGACATTTTTCTTTTAGTTTAATGGGAATTCTGGATTTTATATCCTCCTGGCAAACAAGAATGGTCTAAATATAGGCACACACATTAATTTAATTTAATTCATTTGTTCTGGATTATTTGAATTTGAACTAGAATAGGGAATATTAGTCACTGACTCCACAGTAGAGAGCACAATGATAATCATTGCCTGTTTGAACAGGTATGAATTATCTATGTTTGTGGCTTCAGATAGAGAGTTCAACAGACAGATATACCAATATTAATAAAATATATCGAAAGAAAATGTGTACTAATACTGCTAGCCACATGTATGGCAAACACGTCATTTTTTTCCCTCAACTTTTCCAGTCTGATTACTTACGAATCATTAGTAGCAGATGCATAAGTAGGTGTGTGAGACTTTTCAAAACTATGATCAATCAATCAGTGATTATTTCAGTTTTGCAAAAACACAAAAGACGTGTAGAAAAATGCTACGGAGGAGCTGGAGAGATGGCTCAATGGTTAAGAGCACTGACTGCTCTTCCTCAGGACCTAGGCTTGACTCCCGGCTCCCACCCACCTGTAACTTACTTTCAGGGGATCTGATGCCCGCTTCTGACCTCTGCAGGCACCAGGTAGATACAGGGTAAAGAGACGTATATGAAGGCAAACACTTAAACACATAAAATAAAAATAATGTTAAAATATATTATGAAACAAACAAACAAAATTTATCTGTGGCTCTGGGAAGAGAGCAAAATGGACAGACTATATAGACTATTTAGCCAGTCACAGGAAACTCATATTCTGCTTACATGGGCTCCACTGAAATCTTGAGTGAGTTTTACTGCTTGGCAGGGTAGAAAAGGCCTTGTATAAGCAACACAGTATTCTAGTTACTTCATTTGCTTTAGATTGTTTTAATTTTCAAAATGGATGTGATGCTGTGTTTTGTGTTCCTATTATTCCTCTGGGAGAGAGGTAAACATGAATGTTTTCCAGTTTTCCTGCTCAAGGATATGCTAATTTGTGAAAAGGGTTTGTCTTTGTGTTTTTGGAAAAGGTAATTAAGGGATTTATTACTTCCATATTTATATGCATCAGATTTGATAGAGGAAAATGTCCTGAAAACTAGATTCCAAAGAATCAAACTAAAAATTTATCTTGATGATAAAAAAAATTATTTTGAGATTTATATATTACAGAATATAGAGTCTTGGCGAATCTCCTCATAAGACATGATGAACTGACCTGTTTAAACTCCTGATTTCTTGGTTTTTCATAAATATCCAGTGAGGGCACAGACATAAGAGACTAATACAAATGCTGGTGTGGCCTTCTTAAGGTCAGCCAACTCCTCCATTTTACCTCAACTCCCACCCTTCAAAACTATTTCAATGCCCATATTCAGTTTGAAGAATTTATAAAGATTTGTAGTTCCATTTCCCAGATATTAGGGAATGGGGTTGCTATTAAAGGTTGTCTTTCTAGGCAATGCAGAATTGGTCATAATTGGAACCAGGAGGAATAGTTAGATTTGATTGCATAGCTGTAGTCCCTATTGATAGAAATCTTCTTAATTGTTACTAAGTCATATTTTTTAAATATTACATAATTTATTTTGATGCAAAATAAAGGGTTTCATTGGTGTAAATTTCTTGTATTGATTCAAATTTTTGTAAGTACAATGATTAGACCCAGTACTTCTATAACTCTATTTTAATTTGAACTGAGGTGTTTTAACCTGTGTGTTTAGGACCAATTAGCAAATTCATAGCTCTGAGTTTATTGTTAGTGGGTTTTCAAGATTTTAATTAAAAATAGCTGAGAGTAGTTAAGGTACAACAGTCCAAATTACTTTACATAGATAGTTGCTTTTCAAGACCATCAGAAAGCTCCAGAATGTGACATTTAATGTTACTTATTCCTTTGTTGAGACTGGTTTGCTCCTGAAAATATTCCTTCTCTTTTTATCACTATTGTTGTATAATACAGCTGGAGAATAGTTAATTCCCCAGAAGTTCTTTTATTGTTGAGGATAGCTTTTGCTCTCCAGTATTTTTTGTTATTCCAAATGAATTTGCAAATTGAACTTTCTAACTCTACCAAGAATTTCTTTGGGATTTTAATGGGCATTTCACTGAATCTATAGTTTCTATTTTGCAAGATGGACATTTGTATTATATTAATGTTGTAATTGATGAACCTGGGAAAACATTCCATCTTCTGAGATCATCATTTTCTTTCTTTTTTAGAAATTTGGACCGTACAGATTTTCATTAGCTTGGTTATAGTTACACCATGATTTTTTAAATTTTTATGACTATTGTGCAAGCTGTCATTTCCCTAATTTCATTCTCAGCCTGTTCTGGAAAGTTATTGACTTGATTGAGTCAATTTTATATACAGCCAGAATGCTGAAGTTGTTTATATATATATATATATAATGTGTTTCATTTTGAACCAATAGTATCAAATTTGACAAATTGGATTACAACTGGAAAAATATGAAAATTCTTAAAATCATTACTTTTTTATGAAAATTAATATTGCTGTTGTCAATAGTTACTCCTTGGTAGTTGCAATATGGCATCATCTTGTGCCCTTCCATTTCTGTTGTCTTAATAGAAATGATGAGAAATCTTATAGTCCACATGATAGTAACTGAACAGGATTTTATTTTGCTTGATAATTCTACTCACTTAAGCTGATGGTAATTTTTTCTTCCAAATTAATTTATAAAATTATAGCCAATATGAACCAATTTGTAATCTGAATATCATGGTGAAATTTAGAAGGCCCAAATTATTTGTGGTAAGTAGAAGCTTGAAATTAACACATTTTAAAATTCTTTATGAATGAGTTTACCACCTGGATAAGAAATATGTCTAGGTTAACTATACTGATATTTAAAAATTCATTTGAAAAACCTTTGCAAAATAAAATGTAAGCTTAAAGACTCAGAGTATGATTCCTCATTTAAAGTTTACCAACTATACAAGTTAAGAACATTATACAAGCTTTTTTGTATTAAGAAAGGACAGCTCCGTCAAGACATACATACTATAAAAATCTTTCATATACAGTAAAGAATCTGGAAAAATACAGAATGTATTTTTAAAAGGCATGGTAAAAATATGGAAAGACATCCTTGATGTCTACAAGTTTACAAAAACAAAACTGACTTCATGTATTATCTTCTGTATCAAAACTGCATTTAACCTATCATATAAAGCCTGTTCACAGTCTTTCATATGAGCTCCTTTAGGAATTTCTTCTACACCTTTCTCACTCCCTGTTCTAGATGTATCCTTAAGAACGACCATCACTATATTTTCTGGTACATATTCTGGATCCCATGGAAGCTGATCATCATTGTCATAGACTTTTTCATTTTCTTTAAATCTACAAAAGCCAACTGGTATCTCAGCTTGAAACATGGAGCCCAACAGAATTTCCTTTTTTCAGTCATCTGAGCGAATATAATCTTCATCTTCTTCAGATTCTTCTTCTATTTCACTACTGGTGCCAAAATATTTACATAAATGTAAGTGTATTTCCTGAACATCTTGGGTAGTAACAGATTGTGAGAGACCTTCATTGGAAGACTAAGTTTCATCTGCCTGACCACATGAAACTATTATATGCTCTTCTTTATATTCCTCACTACAGCCACTCTTATCATCATTATCATCAGCAGCAGCATCTTCACATCCTCCTCCTGCTGTTCCTTCTCATCTTCTTCAGGTAACCAAAGTGTGCAGTCATAAACATTGAGGTTGAGAATCTCATGGATTGGCATGTCACATTCAATTGTAAGATCCTCTATTTCAGAACGGAAGCTTGACTCTCCTTCCAACATTTCTTCTTTTTCTAATCTTTCTCATCATCAAAACCATGCACCTGCATGTCAGCTGATGAATCAAACTCATGGTTCTCTAATATTGCTGAGCCTCCAGGCCTTGAAGACTCAACAGATGGCTCCACCATGTTGTCCATACTGGCAGGTCTTATCGCCACTGCAGGTTATAGACAGTATCCAGATGTGCTCATGGCTTGCAGGGATACTGATGCCTTCTTCTCCTTTGCTGAGGGAACATCAAGTACAATATTGCCTAGGTAGGGGGAGAGTGGTCAGCATTGTCTAGTTCCTTATTTTAGTTTCATTGCTTTAATGTGCTTTCCATTTAGTTTGAGGTTCACTACTGGTTCACAGTTTTTTTTTTTTTTTTGCTTTGTTTATGAATGGGTTTTGAATTCCAGATCTCCCAAGCCTTTTACCATGAAGGGATGAATAATTTTGTCCAATGCTTTCTCAGAATCCAGTAAGATGATCACTATCACCCTCAATTAGCTGAAGAGTTCCTGATGATCAAGAGCAAGTAGTGGGAGGAAAGTCAGTTTTGTTCAGGCACAAACCTTTGATAGGTTGCCTTTTTGAAATGTTCAGACCAATAGACAAATTTATCTGTATAATGCTAAATGGTGCATATTGCCTATGTTTGTAAATATACAAATAATAATATTAATAATAATAATAACAATGATAGAGACATAAATAATAAAATGTAAGCATATTCTGAGATGGGAAGATTAATTTCAGATGAAATCTTTAAAGAAAATCAAACAATGGCAGGGCAGTACAGTCACAAAACAACATTTACCTATTCGGTATTTTTATGGTATATTTAATAATTACATAAAATCAAGGATATATGAATCTACAATAAATCTTTATTTATCTATAAATTCTAGCTGTCCTGTTGTGATACAATACATTTGATTATTTTTGATGCTTTCTAAAAAATATACTCTTTCTCACCTATGTGTATTTGTGTTCAGTGAACCTTGGGAGAATAGCATTTGTAAAAGAAACTTAGTTATACTTAACATACATAGCATTTAATCTTTGAAGTGAAGTTTTTATGAAGTGTGATCACCATCATTTTCACACTTTACAGGAGATATAACTAAGGTGAGTATAAATATTTTCTATCATTATTGTCTTTAAGAGAATATACTCAGTGTGGTACAATCCTTGATTTCATCATAATATGTAAACACAGTCTAAACACAGTCTTAGAAATATATGACACTATAAGCCTCGCTTCTTTTCATGTATACTGTGTCAATAGTCACAAACAAGGTCTAATATTGACAGTATATTCTCCTTGTGTGTATGCATTATTTTTTTAATTACTGTGATAAAATTTGCTAACCAAAAGAAACTTATGAGAGACTTTATTTTTGTTTCGAATTCTAGTAGTAGGGTTCACCATGGGAGAGTAACAAAGGCAATAGGCAACACGTAGAGAGCATAACCAAAGTTAGGCAAGGTTCCAGGTTGAAGGATAGGAACACTCTGCCCTCTCCAAAATTTGAACCCATAATTGCACTTGTGAAAATGAACTACATGAACAAAGAGTGGAGTAGAAAGTGAAAGGTCATCCAGAGAACACCCCACCAGGACATCCATCCCATAAGATGACATCAAACCCAGACACTATTTCCGATGCCATGACGTGCTTGCTGGCAGTTGCCTGACATAGCTGTTCTTTGAGAGGCTCTGGCAGAGCTTGAGCATCACAGATGCTGATATGTTCATCCACCCTTATGATGATCATACGGACATCAACAGAGGATATAAGGGAAGGGCTGAAAGACATGAAGGGTTGGCATTCCCATAGGGAGAACAAAACTAATAACAAACCAACCCCCTTCGAATTTCTAGAGATTAAAGTACCAAATCAAGAGGATCCATGGCTTTATCTGTTTTAGTAGAAGGGCCTTATCTGGCATTAATGTAGAGAAGGCCTTTGGTCCTATGAAATCTTGATTCTCCAGTGGAATTGTAGGCTGTGAGGTGGCAGTGGATAGGGTGGTAGGCAGTGAATAGTACCAACATAGAAGCATGGGGAGGAGTGATGTGATTTGGGTTTTGAGGAGGGGAAACCAGATAGGGGATTACATTTGAAATATGAATAAATAAAATATTCAATTTTTTATTATAAATAGTAAGGATATTCCCTTGAAGAACAGCTTCCATGAACTCCATCTGTAAGGCATTTTCTAAATTAGTAAAGAAGGGTGGGAGTGCCCATTGTGGGTGGTGTCACCAATGGGCTTAAAGTCCTGGGTTCTATAGGGGAGCAAACTTAGCAATCCCAGAGAAACAAGCAAGTTATTAATAACCCTCCATAGTTACTGTATAAGATACTGTTTCCTACACTGCTTGAGCTCCAGTCCTAAATTCATTTTGTAATGAACAGCAACATGAAAATGTAAGGCGAATAAGCCCTTTCCTCCCAAGTTTGCTTCCTAGCCCTAACGTTTTGCACAGGAATAGAAACCCTAAGACACATCCCAAGTGTGCAGCATCTCTGGAAAGCCCTACAATCTAGCTTAGATGTCCTGCATCCACTTCAGACTAATATACTTATTTCTAGAGCCTACCAACCTACTTTTTCTGCAAAAGATGCCTGGTCATTTCTCTCGTCCTCTGTGGCATTGTTGTACAAGTCCACACACAATCCTGCATTAACACTCTTGCATAGGAATGTTGCTCATAACTGCCTACTGTTACACCCCATATAAGGGACTCACAACACCCAAACAGCTGTTTGCACAGACAGATAATTTATTAAGCTGGGAAAAAAAGGTAAGATTGTTTGATTGCTGATTTATGCCGAACAGCAGTAAACGACCTACAGTTGTAATTTTTTTCCTTTTTTTTATTATTTCATTCGATATATTTTTAATTTGCATTTCAAATGATTTCCCATTTTCTGGTTGCCCACTCCCCGAAAGTCACATGAGACCCCTTCCCTTGGTGACAAAAGATTTCTTCCCAAAAGGTTCGTTGGCAAACTTGGCATAACATAAGGCTGAATTGGTCCTGAATTTCCTTCATCATCTTTCTAGGTTAGAAGCTTAGATCTCTGCTTAAGATTATTGGCATAATCAATCCCTTGGAGGTGAGTGAGAATTTTTTACAAGGGCCAAGTTGAAGGCCAATCTTGCCCTCCAATAACATCAACTTCAGTATCTATCAATCCTTCAGTTCTTTTTCCTTTAATTGGTAATTTCAGGTTAGGCCTTTTATTAGTAATAGACTGAATGCAATACACTCCAGAGGACCCAAAGCCACCCTATTCTCTCATATTCTCAACACATTTTGAAGGTAGCAGATGCAAGGGAACTAAGACAAGTTGAGCAATTCTTTGGTTAGAAGGTACAGTTATAACACCATGAAGGGGAAACAGCCATAATTTTAATTACTCATAATCATTATCTATGTCACCTGGATAAATCTGCAGCTCCTGTACAATAGTACTACTTCATCCTAGAAGCAATCCACAAGTTTCTGCAAGCAACGGTCCAAAGACTTCTGTAGGCAGATACTGGACCCCCATTTCTGGAGTTAATATGACATTGGAGGTGGACCACTTGTCCAGTCCTGAGATTCCCAGTATTGCCCTTATAAGTTCAAAGATGGATTTTCCTGGCCTGGCAGTAGTTTATTGGCTCCATAAGCTGTCTGCTGTGATTGTCTGAGGGCCTGATTCTGGACCCTCTGCTAGTTCCCTGATAAGGGTGGGCCCTGAATATCAATCACAACGTAAATCTCTAGCCCAGTGATTATCATTCCTACATTTAGGATAGACGCCTGGAGTTCAATTTGATTGCCCGCTTACAGCACCTCAGTTGTTAAGGCAATCACTTTTAATGTGACCAAGACCTCCACATTTAAAACACTTTTTGTTCCCTTGTCTCTATGAAAGTATCCCCTGTATCGTGGTTCCTCACAAAGCTGCAGCTATGGCGAGACCCTGAATGAATGAAGGTCCAATATCTGAACAACGGCGAATATAACTAGCTAATTCTGTCTTTCCCCTATGAGGTCTGATGGCCTTGTAAAAAGCTGCATTAGTGTTCTCAGAAGCCATCTGGGTGTCTCACAGATCTTCTGCCTGAAAATCTCCAAAAATTCGATTAGCTGTTTTAAGTAGCCTATCCACAAAATCCTGAAAAAACTCTCCAGGAGACATTATAATGCCAGTTAAACTTCCACTAAGATCTCCTTTTGTTGGTAAGAGATTACAAGCCTGGCAGGTAGACATTGCAACCTGCAAATACACTCCAATAGGAAACCCAATTTGATTATGATTCCCTTCATATATACATTCTGCCAGTTGCAATTCAATATCCCTGTCTGGATTCCCTGCCTGAGCATTCATAGCAGCAGTTGTCTTACAAGGATCATGCCTTTCAGAATTACAAAACAAGAAATCTTATTCTGACCAAGTAGACTTACATAGAGTCCTCCAATGCTGTGGAGTTACATTTGACTCCATCACAGTATACAATAAAGCTTGTTTAAAAGGAGCCATTGGGCCATACTGTGCCACAGCTGCTTTTAATTCTTTTATCACTTTGAACTCCAATGTCTGATATAGTCTAATCCTATTCTCCTGGTCTTTGATCTCAAGGACAGGGAAGGCCAACATATCAGATGTATCCTGTCCTTCCTTCGTCTCCTGTCCTGAGGAAGTCAGGCTTCCTCAGGAGCCTAACATACAACTCTTTTTAGCTGCTATTGGCATATCTCAATGTCATTGTTTTTTCCAATACTTGATATGCTTTTTAGCTCCTGAAACTCCTTTGTCAGCTTCTGCAACTTAATCTCAAATTCCAATCTTTGTAGTTGCATATCCTGATGGATATCATCTCCTACAAAAGAGGTCATAGGCGGAATAGAAGCACATTAGGAGGCCAATCCACACCATGATATTGGATAGCTCCTTTCTTTGGATGAGCTTTCTTCTCTACAGTCAGCTCATCAGCACTTTCTCTGTATCTTTTTAATTTACGGTGAAAAGGACCCTTTTCTAAGGAAGTCCACTCTGGCAGTTCTTTTTCTTGATATTCCTCAAGTACTCCCTGCATAATATCTGATGCCTTCAAGATACCTTCATCAATAGCATCCTTTATAAGTGTCCAGAGCCAGAGGGTAATATTATCTGCCTTTTTGGCCTTTAGTGCTCTACCATTCTTTTCCCAGGTTCTCTCATTTAAAGTTCCTTTTTCTTGGAACCATGGGCAGCAAGAATCTATCCTATCTAGAAAAAAACATCGTTCTTCAAACCCAATCCATTTCACTTGGTGCAGCTCTTGCTGGCTGTGGACAAAAGTCTGCCTAGAAGGTTCCTGCCACATTTTCCACTGTCAACCCTAAGCGAATTCAGTGTTGGGTTGAAGCTATTCCACTTAGCTGTATCCTTTTGCACCCACAAGAGTTTCAAAAAGATGAAATTTTACACTAGCACTATTATTTAACTCCTATATTTGCTCACTGTAGGATGCCTTCTTTTTCTCTTTTTCTGGGAAGTTTCACAAAGACAAGGTCACTTCAGGATTTTTTCTCATATCAGGTACCTGTTTAGCTGCCAATTTGTAGCTGCCAGCAGTTACTGTGAACTAAAAAAAATCATTGTTCTTCAAACCCAATCTGTTTCACCTGGAACAACTCTTGTAGGCTGTGGACAAATGTCCACATAGAAGGTTCCTACCACATTTTCCACTGTCAACTCTAAGCAAATTCAGTGTTGGGTTGAAGCTGTTCCACTTAACTGTATCCTTTTGCACTTACAACAAGAGTTTCAAAAAGATGAAATTTTATACCAGCACTATTATTTAACTCCTATATTTGCTCACTGTGCAGGATGCCTTCTTTTTCTGTTTTTCTGGCAATCTTGACAAAGATAGGGCCACCTCAGGAAATATTTTCATATCAGGTTCCTGTTTAGGCACCAATTTGTAGCTGCCAGCAGCTACTGTGAACTTGGCCCCTGTAAGAGAAGCTGGAGATACATGGGGAGGCAGCAAAAAGAAATGACATGAGGACGAGTGTTGCTGTTTGAGATGTAATGTTTTATTAGGGTCTCAGGATATATATGGCTTTTAAGGGCAATACTTTCCCCAAAACTCTGTGGGTGTTAGCTTCAATGTTTCACACTGCTCAGTGGGTAGCCTGCTTAATTCAGAAAACAGTAGGTGAGGGAGATCAAAAGGACTTCAACACTCTGCCCTGGGCTAGTTCAGGTATAGCTAGAGGCTCACAAGAAAAATAAATTTGAGGTTGTGTTGTTCTAAGGAGAACCATGGGCCACAAACATAAAAGGCTGAGAACTAGTGATTAGCTCTGAGATTCAAAAATCCAGCTCAAACTCTGAGGGAAGCATCATTTCCCTAACTTCATTCTTAGCCTGTTTATCCTTTGAGTTGTAGAAGACTACTGATTTGATTGAGTTAATTTAATATTGAGCCAGATTGCTGAAGTTGTTTATCAGCTTTGGGAGTTTTATGGTGGAATTTTTGGAGTCACTTAAATATACCATCCTATCATCTGCAAATAGTGATATTTTGACCTCTTCATTCCAATTTGTATCCCTTTGAACGCCCTTTGTTTACTAATTGCTCATGGTAGGACTTTGAGTAATTATACACACACATACACGCACAGACACACCCCCCAACCCCCCACATATACATACATACATATATATAAATGTATATAATATGTGTTTCATTTTGGAAAAACAGTATCACATATGACAAATTGGATTACAACTGGAAAAATCTGAAAATCCTTAAGAACAATATTTTTCATGAAAATTAATGTTGCTACTTGTCAACAGTTACTCCTTGTATGCTGCAATATTGCAACATCATATGCCCTTCCATTTCTGTTGTCTTAATGGAAAAGATGAGAAATGTTACAGGCCACATGAAAGTAACTGAACAGGATTCTGTCAAGCATGATACATCTACATACTTAACCTGACAGTAATTTTTTGTTCTTCTTCAAAATTAATTTATAAATTATAACATTATAGCAAATTCAAACAAGCTTGTAATCTGAGAAGCACACTGAATTTTAGAAGGCCCAAATTGTTGGTTTTTCTATGCAGGTCAATCTTCTGAGGGAATATAATCTTCATCTTCCTCCGATTGTTCTTTTATTTCACTGCTGGTATCAAAATATTTACATCAACGTTTATGGATTTCCCGAACATCTTGTATATTAACAGACTGTGAGGGATCTTCATTGGAAGACTGAGTTTCATCCTCCTGACGACATGAACACTTTATATTCTCTTCCTTATATTCCCCCACTACGGCTATTCTTATCATCATTATTAACCTCATCATCACCTTCACATTCTTCCTCCTCCTTCTATTCCTCCTCATCTTCTTCACATAACTTAACTGTGCTTTCCTAAAAACAGAGGCTTAGTGTAAGACCTAAAGGATACAAGGGCATCCCAGTGCCCCATGCCTCAGAAGGTGACCCCCAAAGTACTCATGAGAAAAGGTCTTGATGCAATAGATAGAGGATTTTTATTCCAGAGGCTCTGGGGTCCACAGTCATACACTTCACAGGGGTAGAGGACTGTGGAATACCGAGTGCAGAACCAGGACAGCTTTTATGGGTTTGCAACATTGCCAGGGAATCACAAACCAATCATTCCTTAGTATCGAGAACCTGTGTAGTGTGAGCCAATCAATTTGTACCACTCCATAGTTTTTAGACCAATCAGTTTGGATTATCCTAGCCCACATTCCGTGGGCCAGTCAGTTTCCTATTCTCTCAGTGGTCCATAGCCACAGCTAGTTAGCTCATTTCCTATTGCCTTATGGGGCCAGGATCACTTACTCAAGACCCTTTTGCTTAGTTCCTAACAAAGAGTGGGCTCAAGGTATGTGACCTTTCATATAGTTTCTAACAAAGAGCTGGGTCATTAGAGAGTTAGGATCTATTTTTTATCCTTTCATTCTCCACTTTTTCTCTTGTTAACATTTCTAATCTTAGAAGTGGAAGGACTAAAGGTCAGTTTCCTCTGGGCTCAGAAGGCCCTTGTACTGTTGTGTAATTACCATGATCTGGACAGCCCCTCACTCGCTCTCCAACAAAAGCAATAGCCCTATTAATTATGCAAGGCCCAACTGTAAGCAACAGGAGCAAATTTACTAAGGGTCTCATCAAACAGAAACCAGGGTGGCCAAGAGTACAAGATAATAGTCTTTCCACCAAGTCTCAAGATTTCCTGTGTGGTGGCATCTAATGTACACTGAATCTACAACCTGGAAGCAATGTGGGACTTGCAAGTCTCCTTCTCCTGAGTAGACCACTGGGAGCTGCTTCTATGCTCACTGCCTCACCAACTAGAGAACCTTGAGCCTAGAGAACAAAGTCCTGAAGAGCATAAATGGTAGGAGAGCTATCCCATCATTAATGTCAGTCTCTGTGGTCAATTTGGTGGGGGCTTTATTCATTAGGGTTTCAGTACTGCTCCTGATGCCTTCTTATACAGATCCAGTAACCTGTCTGGCAGCAGTGAGGAGTTTTTGGCATGCCTGGAACATTTAAGGCAGACAGTTTGAGCCAAAGCTCATGTTGTGGGACACCTCCTGGAAGGGCCCAGTGGATGCCAAAGAAGTTGGGATATCAAAGAAAATCTTGGGGGGGGGTTCAGATTAAAATGGCAAGGACAGTTCAGAAACAAGGGTAGAGGCACCACCCAGCCTGAGTCAGTCTCTAAGGTCAATTTAGTTAAGGTCTCTCATAGGGTTTTGTTTGTTTTCTCTACCTGTCTTGAGTCCTGGGGACAGTACATCCAATAATGTTTCTAATTAGTCCCCAATATCTCTGTCAATTTCTGACTTATCTTAGAAACAATAACAGAACCATTGTCTGATCTAATTACCTTGTTCACTCTGAAACTCGGGAAAATTTCTTCTAACTCTGGCAGCTGTTTCCTGCTTACTGGGGAAAGTCTCAACCCATCTAGAGAAAGTATCTATAAATGCTAGAAGGTATCCATAGCCATATTCTTCTTCCTTAGCTTTTATAATTTTTTAAAATATATTACAAGAAGAAACAATGAGGAAATATTGATGACCTTAGATTATTTTCAGTGCTGAAATTGCAGATGGAAGGTCACCCAGAAAGAAAGACAATAATCAAAGTTAAATGCTGAATATTTTATTAATGTATTGAAGCTCCAGTTGCACTCCCTTGGGGCAGTCGAATCACTTTGTGAGGGAAATCAACTTCTTACTCAATTTCTGAAAAATTAGAAAAACTATTGTATTCAAATTACAGAGAGGAAAAAGAAATCTCAATCATAATATTTGATATTGGGTCTAGGACAAGGTTATCACTACATATTTAGTTTGGTTAATTTCTGACATATAAAATATGGAGTAGATTTTTCCCCTGCTACCCACCAGGGGATAAATAAGAATCATACCTGTCACAGAAATCTGGTTTACTGAGGTCCCTGGGGTCTGCCAGATTGGGGACCTTGTGGTCGACCTTCTGGGTTTCCTTGCTGAGGGGGTCTTTGCTGAGGGCCTCCTTGTGGTCTTTGGCCTTGAGGAGGTCTCTGCTGTTGACTTTCTTGTTGGAGCTCTTGTTCAGATGATTCCTGTTCCTCACCTTGTTGTGGGGGTGGGCCTTGAGGAGGTCTCTGCTGTGGGCCTCCTTGTGAGGGTGGGCCTTGAGGAGGTTTCTGCTGTGGGCCTCCTTGTTGGGATGGGCCTTGAGGAGGTTTCTGCTGTGGGCCTCCCTGAGGGGGTGGGCCTTGAGGACGTTTCTGCTGTGGGCCTCCTTGTTGGGATGAGCCTTGAGGAGGTTTCTGCTGTGGGCCTCCCTGAGGGGGTGGGCCTTGAGGAGGTTTCTGCTGTGGGGCTCCTTGTTGGGGTGGGCCTTGAGGAGGTTTCTGCTGTGGGCCTCCTTGCTGTGGTTGTCCTTGAGAAGATCCCTGCTGCTGGCCTCCTTGTGGAGGTGGGCCTTGAGGAGGTCTCTGCTGTGGACCGCCTTGTGGGGGTTGACCCTGCTGGTTCCCATTAGCAGGTGGTCTTGGCTGGAATCCTGAAGGACGAGGCCTCTGGTTTTGATTCTGGAGTTCTGAGTCATAAAAGCAAATGATAGATGAGTTTAGTTGTACTCAACTTTGTTCTACTTTATGGCAAAGAACTTTCCACATTTCTAGATAGTAACCTTTTATAGTTTTAATAAAAGCTCCTGCTAAGCCCTGGCCCTTGACGACCTAATGCAGATTATTCAGTAACAGTTTCTTTGGACTAAAAGATAAATCAGTTCATATGTGGAAGTTCTGTTACTTCTTAGAGTTTAGGGAAAATGGTCTTTTTATGAACTGAAGTCAAATCACTAATTTTCATGGTAAAATCCATGCAGTTTGTTCAGAAGATTGGCCTCATATTGAGAAATATTATCTGTGGAAGAAGAGACTAAAAACCACAGACTAAATAGTTCTCACTTAATAAATTCATCACAGGTTGTATTTGTTGGGCTCAATACAATTCTCTCAATATAGAGTCACAAAGAAAAGAGACGCTAACACTTACTTGTGTGCTTTTCCTGCTGAAATCAACTGAAATAGATCCAACAAGGAGTTGGAAGATGACAAGGAAAAAATCTTGTTTTCATAGAAGTGTCAAATTAGGGAACTTCATCTAAATTTTATCTCCTATCAACTACTCCTCAGTTTTAGAAAGGGTAAATTTCTTATTGTCAGGAATTTAGACTTCTGGCTTATTGTAATTTGTTGCTCATCCATTTAATGTTCCTTATTACCAAAGTTGGATCATTTTGGTCTGAAACTCTGTGAAACATACATTCCTTAAGTAGTAAAAAGAGAAACCTTAATACAGTGTAGAGTTATAAAACTTCCTCCTTACTAAAGACACATAAGGAGATTAAAGAGTTTTGGTATTTGCTTGATAATATTTGGAAGAGTTTTGATGGATGGACATTGTATAGCAAAGCAAATGATAGACTCAAAGTGAGTTCACACATGCAACTAGAATCCTAGAGTTGGCAACTGGCTTTAGCTACAATCTGTGATTTCCTGAGGGAATTTTAACTGTTAGGAAAATGACCAGGTAGTATTCATTTGCAGTATCTCTGGCGACTATGTCGATGAGTGTCAACAGCTAAGTTACACATAACATTTTCTTTTGGTTGTCTCCATTTTAATTAGAATCTTGCTGCCTACATCGATTAAGCCAGCTAGCCAGCTACCTACCTACCTATCTATCTATCTATCTATCTATCTATCTATCTATCTATCTATCTATCATCTATCTATCTATCTATCTATCTATCTATCTTTCTTTCTTTCTGTCTTTCTCTCTCTGTCTGTCTGTCTGTCTTTCTTTCTTTAGGTCTATCTACTTTTCTATCTCTGTGTGATTTAAAATATTTATCTATTCCAAATTTTCTATCGTCTAAATTTTAGTCTTCGCAAATAAAATTCATATGGTTAAGCATTTGAGTTAAGGATAAAAAATACACTCATAATGCATTGGAATGTTGAAACAGTGTGAAAAAATGAAAACTGGTAAGATGTTATTATTTTTCTGTACTACAGTATCAGGGATATTACTTGAGTTGCCATCATTCAAATTGCTTTCATATCAGTTTTTCTGTAGTCTTCCCTTGATCAACAGTAAAGCAAGGCTACTGGCATATGCAATTTAGTTTTACTATGACAGTGCCTTCAAATCTGAGACTCTCTATTTTTAAAAAGTAAAACATTGTGTGGTCTCATTCATCTCTCATTACCTGCCCTGGGTTCCATTTCTCTCCTCCCCTGAAGTGTTGTCTCCTGTGCTTTAAAGAGAGTCATAACAGGCACACACATATTAACGTACCTTCACCAGGTTCCTGAGCTGAGCTCAGGGCCAGCAGGACCACTGTGAACAGGACCACCAGCATCTTGGTAGAGGTTCTGATGTTTCTCCCAAGTCTGTGCTGAAAGAACAATACACTTCTTTTATAAGGAGGAGCAGAAGAATGTCACCATTGAAGTCCACACTATGCTATTTCATAATTGTCAAAGCAGGAAATTGTGCATCCTTTACTCCATCCTGGGCTTTTTGCCAATCAGGAAGATGTAAGAAAAAGTTGCCAGTGTCCTTATTTTAATGGTACAACAATAAGAATAATTTAGAAGAAAACCTTGTGTAAAAGACTATCCTAGATAAGGACTATTAATATATGAAATACTTTTTCTATTTGCTGACATTATCTCTGCATCACTGTGCATTGGGAAGGAATGGAATATATATATATATATATATATATATATATATATATATACACACGCTATATACTATATATATATATACACACACTATATACTATATATATATATATATATATATATATATATATACTGTATATATACTATATACTATATACTATATATATACTATATACTATATATATACTAGTTTATATTGTCAGTAATGATTTTATTCCAAATAGAATATGGCCAATTTCTCTGATCACTATAGCTTAACAATGTCACATTTTGTTTCCTTATATATACTAGAGTTACATAAGACTGATGGAGTTGAGGCTATTCATATAAAATTTTTCAATTATATCAAGACACTTGGAATCACTAACCTCCTAAGGCTAAATAATAGTGCCCACTATTCTCTTGGTCTAGCCAAATAACAACAACATTGGCTAGTGAAACAAGAGACTTATTAAATCCCAGCAAAAGTGACCTCACAACACATATGAGGTTCACCTGAGTCCTGAATCTGTAATTTGGTGATGTATTTTTTGAGCATTTTACATTTCAAAAGTCCATAGATAGCTCCACTTTTTAAATTTTTCTATTTAATTTGCTTAATGATAAAATTATGGAGCTGAGAATGGAAAAAATTTCATGTTCTCCTCCAAGGGGCAAATGAATACTGTTATGATAGTTTTCTTTTCTTATTTTTTTTTGGAAGGTGCTAATTTTTTTATTAGATATATTCTTTATTTACATTTAAAATATTGCCTTCATTCCTGTTTCCAACCATGCTTCTTTATCTTCACATTATGCATATTCAAAATGAGGCTGGAATTGTTTACATTTTATGTTCCAATATCTTTTTCTGTTTCTATTAAAAACATTTTTCACCAGATTTTTTTCAAAAGGTATTCTTATGTGCCTAATATTTCTTACTTAAATTATCTTGCCTGTATTGTTATTTTTCAACATTTCTTTCTCATTCTTCTCTTGAAAGAATTATTTTTAACAACTCTTAACTCAGAATATTTGTAGAAATTTTTGTGTGTTCCTTTGGTTTAATAGAGTGTATGTGGCATGTTTTGTCATGCTTCCTTACAGGTAGTTTAGAAGGAGTTACATTAGAGATAAACTCAGACTTGTGACCCATGTGTATTGTGATTCACTAGGTTCTGTGCTATCCCTGTGAATTTCACTCAATTCTTTTTCACCTGATTGTAGAGAGTCAAGTAGAAAAGTTCACTCATCGATGTATAGCATATACTACATTCTATGTGTCCCATAGACAATTGCTTCTCTCATTGTAATATATATGTGGTATTTAGACATGTACTCTAAAGGTACTTTAATTGAAGTTCACCAATAACCTTTGGTTATCCTAAAAAGAAGCTGTTTTTCCTGCTTTGGGTGAATTTATGAGAAGCCCAATTTTCTTAATCCAGAATGTAGTCTCTATTTGTGAACAGGCCATGGCCTGTAACTTTCATAAAAACTACATAGCAAAGGAGCATGAAGATAAGTTATCCTCTCCAGGTTGTCACAGAAAAGCACCATAGTCAAGATTCATGGCTTGTGCTAGGTTGTACTGACTCTTCACATGCTTGAAAATTCCAACATTTTTTGACATTTTGAAAATGGCAACATATATGTTGATTCTTCCAAGTATCACTCTGTTCAGGACATTTCACTGACCTTTTCAGTTTAAACAATGTGTGAAAGATGTTAGTATATCATTAAACAAAAATATTATTTGTTACCTCACCAGCACAACTGATGCAGGGAATATAATAGACATAAGGGTGTACTTAATGCCTAATTCAGAATTACATCTTCCTTTATCTCATATAAGTAATATTGAACCATATCCTTAATGAACACAGTCTTTATTTTACTTCCACATTTGTGAAATTTCAGTCTTCCCTATAAGATGCTTCCTGAGGTTCATGATTTTCTGTTCTATTTTTACCCAGATCTGAGTTTCATCAGAGCTCTCAGGTGACTATCTGTGCTGAACTATGAATTGGATCCTGAGGAGCTTACTAGTTTATGTACAACTAAAAGCAATAAATTACCCTTGCCTAAAATCTGTCAGTATCTTCTGAAAACATAGAGGTTAGCTTCAGAAGACTCAGTCACAAATAAACCAATCTAAATTGATGGGGATAGGATACTGATGTTCCATCCTTACCTAAATGCCTATTGGTAGTGGATGGCAATTTGTGTGTGGAAGTACTAGTTTTCTTGACAAGTGTGGCTGCTGCAAAGTTGTCTATTGTCCACTGTATTGATTTATATTCACTAGGACAGACAACATGAAATAAAGTTACTGGTATCTAAAATGTTAATAATCTGAAGAAATTATGTTTAGAAAGGGACATTTTGAAGATCTGAAGATAAGGACTGTAAGAGACTTGTCAGGAAAATGAAAAAAATAAATATGTCATGACTACTTCAAGTAGTAAATAAAAAATATACATTGCCTCCAATTTTATGTTGTATATATATCTTCTTTTTAGCTGACTGACATGTCCTATCCAACATATATCCTTTCCTTCTTCCTGCTCTCTGTACCTATTACAACTTAAATACACCAATCATTTTAAAGCCATGAATACCTTTAGACAGCAAATATGGGTTTTCATTCCCTGGGATGGGTTATTTCACCCAGTTTTAGTTTTATCAGTAATAATTCTTTATTGTAAAGTTCATATTCATCTTTCTTTGGTTCCGAATAATTTTCTATTTTGAGTATGCCCTATATTTTCATTACTTATTCAGTAGTGGATACACACTTAGTCTACTTCCATTTCCTGCATCATGTAAGATGGCTTCTATATAAATGGGTCTGTATCTCCTTCAGAAAATATAAAGTCCCTTGTCTCTATGCATAAAAGTGTTCTAGGTATGTTGTATGAGGAGAATACATTTGGCATTGTCAGAGAAATACATAGATGTTCATTTTCTTCAAATACTCTGGTGAGAGATGAGCTTCCTTACACAACTACTGCCTGAGACCTGGGGATTTAAGAATTTTCTGTGATCTCCATGATCAAAAAGCTAAAATATTTTCCATCATACATTTCTATCGTTTTTCCCCTATTGATTCACTGATTTTCAAAATTATAAATATTATTACAGCGTACTCATATTTTCTAACTACTTTCTCTAGCATTTACACATGATTCTGTTTTCAGTTTATGTGGCTGCATAATCGCTTGCAAATGATATACTCATTCCCTAATCTCTCTGTTGTGGATGAGTGAGTCTTCTATAATGATTTATAACACATTCATTGTATACCATATCCACTAACTTTGCTCTCAGTTGCCTAATAACTTTCAGTAGAATGCATAGCACTACGTGGCTTCCAAACCACTGCCTGTTTTCCTGTTATCCTAATAACATGTATATTTTGTATATACATGTATATTTAACATGTTTCACTTTCTTTTAACTTAGAAACTTTGGATTCATGAAGAGTCATTTGTGTTGGATGATATTTTCATGCATGAAGACATTTAGGAATGTTTTCCTGAAGTTGTCACAGGTCACTGAGTAAGGGAGAGTTGTTCTGAAAAATGTTTCACTGATGCAGGCACAGCATCTAGGATATTCTGATAAAGCAAACACATGCAAGTACATGTGATGAAGGATTCTTTTCTAATAAAATATGTGTATAGGTCTACCTGCAATTTTTTAATTGAGCTCTATTGTCTGGTTCCATAGAGAGAAATAGACCAACAAGCTTTTGTTGGTGTCCTGCAGCTTCTTGCTGATTGCATGGAGTATGGTTGACTGACTTGTTTGGAAGGTAAAAGTAGAATTCCATACATGGTGAAGTAGGATGAGCTATGATTACTGAGTTAGTTGTGCCATGGTTGTGGGTCTGTAGTCTGTGCTGTGATATCCACAGACAAGAACATCTCCTGGTGTCAGTATGTGTCCCTCCTGCTGAGGAGAGCTGAGTTTGAGACCTGGATGTCTCTGCTTAGAAGTGATTCCACTGTTGATTTTCTCCCCTCTCTAACTAATTTGAATGCTGTTGTATCCATACAGTATTTTTCTGCTGATTGAGCTGGCACTGCTAATCCATGAACTCCTATGATTACTTCCAGGAAACACGTATGGAAATGAAAAAATTGAGGTTGCAGAGTATACCTGACTTCATTTGTCAGATACCATTATAACTTCTCTTGACCTTTGATTGGTACTGCACCACAACTGAAGTCTGAGCAAAATCACAAAATGTTCCTGGCAATAACATAACTGACACAACAGCTGCTGGTATCTGATAACAACAGAGTGTGCTAAGTAAGCAAGTATATTCAAGATCAAAAGCCTCCTCTTTGATATAGTTTGGTCCCTCTTTCTTGTTTAACTAGTTGCTGTGTTCCAATTAGCTTCAAGGCCAGTATTTTTCACACTCTCATGACATTCTAAGGCTATAACCCAACCACACACCTTGCCTCACACTTGCTGGTGTTTTTTTCCTAACACGTAACACCTTGCTCTATATCTTGAGCATCTTCATATAATTACATGTGCCAAGATTTTGAAATGTATTCTCTGTAGTGATTATTTGCTGTTTTTCATATGTTCTGTTTTGTGTTGTGTTTATAAGCAGTTTGGCTTTGAAAGGGGATGTGGTTTGATTTGGCAACTCTCCCTAGATATATGAAAATCTCAGAATTTCTCATTATTTTGGGATGTTTAGATGTAGAATATACTTATGTTGCCCAGAAATTTCTTTCATATTATTACCAAAACTATCTTCAATTGCAACGACACTCTATGACATTGTTATCTTGCATCCTAATTCTTTATAATTCAATATCATTTTTCATGTTCATGAGACACCTTAAAATGTTTTTGTTGCTACTTCATAATTATAATTTTGATACTGTTATGTATACTAATATAAATGTCAGTGGATTGTAATGGTCTTGGGGGAGCATTATGAAAGAGATATTTAACCCAGAAATGGGTTGCATTTCACAGTTTGAGAACAGCTGCTATATGAAGATAGTACCAGGATAAGAGTCACCCACATCAGACCTAACCTTCAGATAAGAGAGGAGCAGAGGGAGGCCAAGGGAACCTGTGAGTGGGAATAGACGTAACATCTTGGGGAAAAAAATCATCTCTGCTCCATGTTAATTCTCCTAAATATCACCCTTCTTGTGCCATTTGCCTGACTTTCTTCATTGCCAGAAAAGCATGAATGAGATTAATGCATCATAAAGAAAAATATCAACTTGGACAAAGTTGATGAAAGACCTAAGAGCAAACATTATCATTAAAAAGTGCTCCATAAAGACAGGAGTAACACTTGGCCAAAGTACTAGGTAAATTATGCATGATGAATCCCTTATGCTTCAACTTTGAATAAAATTTAGATACAATAACTAGCATGCACCCAAAAATATTTTATTTTCAAATATTAAAAGCTGTGAAATCTATGATGCTTGGGGCCAGTCCCAGTGGGATTTTCATTATTGTTGGTTCTTCTTGAGACAGGTGAGGGGCAAGAACATCACCAGAAGGGAAGACTTTATCTTATGAGGTATAGAGTTAACAGTTTGTCTTATGAGATTATTAGAGTTGTGGTATAACACAAAATTTACTTATCAAGTCTAGGTTACCATGCCACTATATCTATTATGCATTCTGTGATCTTCTGAGGCCAGAAACTGCAGTTAAGGACACTTAGCACCTCTTCATAAACCAGGAAAGATTGATTAAATAGCATTTGTACTTCATGACTCTTAACTTTGGGCCACTAGGTGGAAATCACAGGGGAAAAGGGGACATTTTGGGAAGTAATTTATAGGATTTATTACTAAGTTCTAAACAGTTTCCTAAGAAAGCTATCTAAGGGGAAATGCAGAAAGATCCTATGAGGGGGGAAAAGAAAAATATTCTCTCTTTTTTCATCTGTTTGTACTTACTACGTATACATATTTCAGAATGCATGATCACATGTTAAAACGTTCATCACCAGTTCACACAAAAATCAAATCATAAATTGAAATAGAAGTTTACAATAGAGAATGGTAACATGCATAATGATTAGCAGTAATTATGTAGCTAAATATCCATCACTTGTCATTCTCCCACAGGCTAATTGAAGGTTGAAAACCGTAACTAAGTTATTAGTGGAGTTTTGCATAGACAAGACCAGTCAATATTACATCTTCTGTCCTATCACCTATAATAAAATCTTAGTTCCTTTTTCTGACCTGCAGATAATTGATTTACAACATTAGGAATGATTTTTGAGTATGAGAACTTCTGGCTACTATTGAAGAGCAATTAATTTGTGACACATGGGAGATGGCATGATTCTAATTAGAGTTTTGACAATTAGAAAATGACCTATTAGGAGTCCCAATATAAAAGAGCTTAATAATTATTGCTATATATTTGGAATACATATATTTTTATAATTCGGTTCAAGGAGTCATCCATTTCTCAATATAGCATAACTTGAACACAGAACATTTTTGTAGAGCTACAGAATTCTGTTCAAAAGATTTGGGCTAATAAGTACTGACTATTATATATGTTTAATAACAACAGGAAGGCTTTTTAAGAGCAGGAATGTTCCTTAAATGAATTATCTTAGATTTTGCAGATGTGAGCAAATCTCTCATAGATTAATTCCAATGAGACCATCTCAGGAACACAACCTAATTAATAAATTATCGCATTAGGGCATCTATCAATGTGTAATATTTACAAATAACATATTAATTGAGGATCACTCACTAAGTGCATTATAGACCAGCAGATTTGGAGATTACAAAGCCAGCAAATAGGTTTGAATTGGTGCAACCAACACTTCCTAGCTTGATCGTTTTCTGTTTGTTTATCATTCAGCACTGTTTTTCCTTAGGCCAATATGTTCTTTATTTCTGATGTTAAATGTATTGTTTAAATATATTGAGATTTTGTACAAAGGGGTTGGTTTTAAGTTATTTCTGTATGTTCTTTACTTATACAAATGAAACTCCATATTATCGCTATCACCTTCACTCATTCTGACACCAGCACACAGGACCCTGAAGACCTTGGACTTTAACATGGAAGGTTCTGTTTCCTGAAGCCAAGGGGGTGGATGTAGGTCAGCTTGCAGTGAAGAAGGCTGAATTCTCATAAGGGCCAAAAAACACTAGAAAATCTATGTGTCCTCTGCTTGTAAATCTCAAGAATCTTGTAACTGTACTATCATTGTACTCCTCAAATATTCTTCTCCGTGTCCTCTGAGCCAACTTTGAAAACTAATCTTCAATATGATGGGTTTTGCTGAGCTATGTCAATGTCATCAATTCAAGAGCAATTAAGAAGTTTCAGAAGGCAGTAGTAACACATTGGTGGGAATTGTGTTGGAGTGGGCTTATTTCATTGGCTGACTTCATTTATAATGAATATTCAAGATCAAACACATTTCCTTTATCTATTTTAGTTTTTGAGAAAGTCTAGTCCTCAAATTGGAAAACATCTCCTTGAAGGTTCCTTTGTGTTGTCCTAGTTATAAAAACATAGTATTGAATAGATGGTGAATAATTTCATGTGTTACAAATTAAGTGAGTGTCTCTGAAAGAAGCTGAATTGGCAATGATATTCCAGAGCAACCTGGCCTACTGGCACCTGGATTGTTTGTGACTGTGGAGGTAGTTCTCCCTAACTGAAGAAATAGCTAAATACAAAGAAAAGTAAGCCAGGTGACTGTATAACTTCAATGCACCCCCATTTTGTCAAAACAAGGCTTTTGAGAGCATGTTGCTGCATTGGCTGTTCACCATCATGAGGCAGTGCTTCAAGAAAGCAAGAAGGGAAATATAAAATGACTTTGAGAAACAATCTTGAATCTTTCAACATGATCCCAAGTTATTTGCCCATGTTAGAAGTCAAATATGGTTAAAAGACTCTCATCTGAAATAATGACATGTGATCTCTTTAAGTAATAATCAGGAAGGAATCAAACCAGTGATAAGAATGCCAGCTGTTTGAGATACCCTTTTACAATTCAAATTCCATTTGCTTCCATTTGGTTAATGGAGTAAAAAATTATTCCAAGCTGCCAGGTTCTTTAGGGCTGAAAGAAATCATAAAAATGAGATAAAAAAGAGCAATTCCCATGTTTTTGATGAGGCTTAGGTTATACACATGCTGTGAAATTGATCAACCAGTCATATAAACCATCACAGACCCTACAGCCATGCTTAGAAGATACATATAGTCTCTTTTGCTCTCTCTCTCTCTCTCTCTCTCTCTCTCTCTCTCTCTCTCTCTCTCTCTCTCTCTCTCTCCTTTTTTCTTTCTGTCTATATCACTGTCCCTGTCCCTTTCAGTGTCTCTGTCTGTCTCTCCCTGTATCTCTGTCTGTCACTCTCTGTCTTCTTTTCCTTTCTTTCCATCTCTGTCTCTTTCTCTTTCTCTGTGTACCTCTTCCTTTCCCTCTCCCACTCCCAATCCCCCCTCTCTCCCTTCATTGGTAATAATGTCAGCACTTCTGAGGTTCTCTTCAACTGCTTTGACCATTAAAGAATTGAAAACAAATTGTTCAGTCTTTAAGCATTTGGGTCTTTGATATCTCTGTGTTTCTCACACAGTTTCCTTTGTGTCTAACCTGACTGTTTTAATGTTTCTATGCACATATTGTTGTTCTCATATTTATCTCTGCTTATCCCTTATTTCCCAATCAGCAATTACTAGACCAAAAATATATTTGTAGTGTAGAAAACATTATTTAGTGTAGGGATACATGGAATCTACTTATATATGAATTTGAGGAAATGTTGTTATACAAAATAATGATTTTTCATTCCCTTGTACAAATGCCTAAATCAAACCTGTGTATGTCAATATTGCCTCTTTGTTCCCCAAGGATATTTTGTTTCATTAAAATTAAACATTCACCAGTGTTAAGGTTAATAGTGCTCGTCATAAGCACTCAACCATCTTGGACTCAAGGTGGATACTTCATTTTATTTTCTAGTTGTGCTAAACAGAGTACTGCATCTTCTGTCAACTCAATACTAGAGAAATACACCTAACATAACCACTTACGTGAAGGCCATCTTGATATTTCTGACTTTAATGTATGTGAGACAAATATTTAAGAGTATTTTAAGGATGATGAACTAAAATATATTTAATATATTTTTTGAAACAACATAAAATATGCTGGTTTACTGACAGTCTTAAAAAGCCAGAGCAGACACAATCTGCTTTAAGAAAAATGGATGCCCAGTCTACTAAAGAGGAAGGTTTTTTTTTTTTTTTTGGTACACATAGAATAATAATACATACAGCCATCTCATTCTAAAGATATCTTTTTAAAAAACTGATCATGTATACTTTATTTATACACAAACACACATACACACACACACACATACACACACACACATATATACATATTTTTGTTGGGTTTTTTACATTTCAGGGTGTCCCCTTTCCTGATTTTTCCCCCAGAAAATTCCTATTCTATCACCCCTCCTCCAGATTCTGTGAGGGTGTACCCACACCAACTCCTGCCTTTCTGCCTTCACATTCTCTTACACTATGGTATTGAGTCTTCATGGAACCAAGGACCTCCTCATGAATTTAGGCCCAACAAGGCCATTCAATGCTACATGTATGACTGGAGCCATGGATAGCTACATGTGTACTCCTTGGTTGGTGGTTTAAATTCTGAGATCTCTGGTTGGTTGATATTGTTGTTCTTCCTACGGGATTGCAAACCACTTCAGCTCCTCAGACTCCTAGAGTCAAGTCTCTAACTCTTCCATTGGGAACCCTATGATCATTTCAATGGTTGGCTGCCAGCATCCACCTCTGTATATGTCATGGTCTGGCAGAGCATCTCAGAAGACTGCTGTATTAGGCTCATGTCAGCATGTACTTCTTGGCATTTACACTGGTGCCTGTGTTTGGTGAGTGTATTTGGGATGGATGCTCAGGTGGGGCAATCAATGGGTGACTTTCCTTTAGTCTCTGCTCAAATCTTCCTTTCTATACTTTCTCCCTAGAGTATTTTGTTGCCCTCTCTAAGAAGAGCAACACTTTTGTATTCCTTCTTCTTGAGTTTCATGTAGTCTATGAATTGTACCTTATGTATTCTGAGCTTTTGAGCAAATATCCTGCTATCAAGAAATACATACCAAGTGTATGTATTTCTTTTGTGATTGGATTATATCACACAGAATGATATTTCCTAGTTCCATTATTTTGCCTGTGAATTTCATGTAGTAATGTTTTAATAGCTGAATATTAGTCCATTGTATAAATGTACCACAATTTCTGTATCTATTTCTCTGTTGAAGGAGATCTGGATTCTTTTCAGCATCTGGCTATTATAAAGAAGGATTCTACAAACACTCTGGTTCATGTGTCCAGGTTATATGTTGGATCATCTTTTAGATATATGCTCAGGAGTCATATGGCTAAGAACAAAGGTAATAGTATGTCCAATTTTCTAAGGAAACCCCTGGCTGATATCCATGGTTCATGTACCAGCTTCTAATACCATCAACAATGGAGGAGTGTTCCTTTTTCTCCACATCCTTGCCAGCCTCTGCTGTCACAAGAGATTTTGATCTTAGCCATTCTAACTTGGATGAGGTGGAATCTCAGGATAGTTATGCATTTCCCTGATAACAAAGAATGTTGAACATTTCTTTAAATGCTTCTCAGCCAATTGAGATTCCTCACTTGAGAATTCTTTTTCTTAGCACTTTACTCTATTTTTATAGGTTTATTTGGTTCTTGGAGTCTAATTTCTTGAGTTATTTGTATATATTGGATATTAGCCCTCATCAGATAAGGGATTGTTAAAGAAATTTTCTCCACTTGTTGGTGGCAGTTTTTTCCTGATAATAGCATCCTTTGCCTTAAAAAACACTTTTCAATTTTATGAAATCCCATTTGTCTATAGGTGAACTTGGAACCTGTGCTATTGGTATTCTGTCCACGAAAAATTTCCCCTGTGTCAGTGTGGTTGAGGCCCTTTCCCACTTTCTGTTCTATTAGATTCAGATGTGTGTATCATTTTATGGTGTAGAACTAGGGGAAGCCATCAGAAAGTCCCAGATGACTGGAAATCAAGATATATAGGACCCAGTAAGGATGACATTAGCTGAAATACACAATAAAGAGGAGGGAGAACCTGTAGAGAACCATACAGAGAGTTTAAGCTCATCCTCTCATTGAGTGATGGGCCCAACAAGCCATGTCAAGAATTTTAACCCATAATTGTTATTTCAAAAGAAAATACAAGGACCAAGAGTGGAACAGAGACTAATGTAAATGTTATCCTGTGACTGCCCCACCTGGGAATACATCCCATATGGAGCCACCAAGCCCAGACACTATTGCTGACACCAAGAAGTTCTTGCTGAAAAGGATTCTAATTTTTCTGCATGCTGAGAGAATCAGGAGGACTATGACTAATACAGATTTGGATTCTTGTAGGCAGCTATTGGACTGAGCATAGGACTCCATTGAAACACTTAGGGAAAGGACTGAAGAAGCTGAAGGATTTGAATCCCTGTAGCAAAAACAATATCAAATAACCAAAATATACAAAGCTCCCACAGAATAAACCAAGAACCAAATACTATACAAGGAGGGACCCATGGCTCTCTAAGTATATGTAGCAAATGATCGCCTTATTTGACATAAATGGTTGGTGAGGTCCTTGGTTCTTTGAAGGCACTATGCCCGAGGTAAGGAAGTGCAGGTTTGTAAGTTGGAAGTGGGAGTGTGCTTGGGTGAGCTTCCTCAAAGCAACAGTTGGCAGAAGGATGGGATTTCGGTGGGAAAACCTGGAAACTTAAAATTACATTCGAAATATAATTAAATAAAATAACCAATTTCAAATCCATCCCATGGTTTTATTGTCCATGGTTTCAGTGGCTAGAAACTCTATGTTCTTAGAACTTTACTGTTAGTTCCAAGCACCAATAACTAAGATTTGATATCATCAATATGTGGGTCATGTGAAAATTTTATAAAGGGATGGTGACATAATTATGACGATGATTGAAAATAAGTGAAAACAACTGTGATAGTTAATGATTTCTTTTTTTTAATTTATTGATATATTTATTTACATTTCAAATGACTTCCCCTTTTCTGGACCCCCACTCCCCGAAAGTCCCATCAGTCCCCTTCGCCCCCCCCCCCGTTTTTCCACCCAATCCTTCCCACTTCCCTGTTCTGATTTTGCTCTATACTGCTTCACTGAGTCTTTCCAGAAAAAGGGGCCACTCCTCCGTTCTTCTTGTACATCATTTGATGTGTGGATTATGGTTTGGGCATTCCAGTTTTCTAGGTTAATATCTACTTATTAGTGAGTGCATACCATGATTCATGTTTTGAGTCTGTGTTACCTCACTTAGTATGATGTTCTCCAGCTCCATCCATTTGCCTAAAAATTTCATGAATTCATTGTTTCTAATGGCTGAATTGTGTATATATACCACATTTTTTGCATCCACTCTTCTGTTGAGGGATAGCTGGGTTCTTTCCAACTTCTGGCTATTATAAATAGAGCTGCTATGAACATAGTGGAACATGTATCCTCATTACATGCTGGAGAATCTTTTGGGTATATGCCCAGGAGTAGTATAGCAGGATGTTCTGGAAATGAGGTGCCCAGTTTTCAGAGGAACCGCCAGACTGATTTCCACAGTGTTTGTACCAATTTGCAACCCCACCAGCAGTGGAGGAGTGTTCCTCTTTCTCCACATCCTCGCCAACACCTGATGTCTCCTGAATTTTTAATCTTAGCCATTCTGACTGGTGTAAGGTGAAATCTCAGGGTTGTTTTGATTTGCATTTCCCTAATGACTAATGAAGTTGAGCATTTTTTAAGATGCTTCTCTGCCATCCGAAGTTCTTCGGGTGAGAATTCTTTGTTTAACTCTGTACCCCATTTTTAATAGGGTTGTTGGGGTTTCTGGAGTCTAACTTCTTGAGTCTTTATATATATTGGATATTAGCCCTCTATCTGATGTAGGATTGGTGAAGATCTTTTCCCAATTTGTTGGTTGCCGATTTGTCCTTTTGATGGTGTCCTTTGCTGTACAGAAACTTTGTAATTTTATGAGGTCCCATTTGTCAATTCTTGATCTTAGAGCATATGCTATTGGTGTTCTGTTCAGAAACTTTCTCCCTGTACCAATGTCCTCAAGGGTCTTCCCCAGTTTCTTTTCTATTAGCTTCAGAGTGTCTGGCTTTATGTGGAGGTCCTTGATCCATTTGGATTTGAGCTTAGTACAAGGAGACAAGGATGAATCAATTCGCATTCATAAAATGTAAGAGGGGTTTATATACCTCTTCTTTTTCTCTCCTTGTGGTGAGCCGTCACAGAACTTGAGAATGCAAACTAGCGCCTAACTTCCTTTCATGTTTGTTTCTTTCAGAAAATATTTATGAAGACAATGAGGGCATTTCCAGAGCTTACATCTCAAATAATGTGATCATAGTTTAACTTTGCTATACAAATGCTATTACAAGTAAACAGTTTCTCACTACATCTTTAAGTATGCATGTGATTTAGTCTGTAACTTGAGTACATTAGACACAGTTTATAAGGACCTAGGACCATAAATCAACAAATTCTCTGCCTTTTGATCTATCTATATCCACTAACCAGCTGCCACTGTACCCAGAGTTGATTATCTTCTAAGAGAAATACAGTTTGTACATTAACATTACATATATGTACATGTATACTGTATATAACATACATATTCAATATACATAATTTATATATATGTATATTGCCATTTAATTATATATATATACATATATATATATATATATATAATATGTATACATATAATATATATAATATTCTTAGGACTCCAACATTATTTTTAATTCTCTAAATTGTACATCACAATCAACATAATTTATTTATCAGTTTTGTAACATGGAGAAAAATTCCTGTGATATTCCAAAAGTTTAGAGCAATTTTTCAATACATATTTGAGTCTAACAATACTGAATCATAACATTTATTTCAGGAATATGTTGAAGGCAACTGAAGGTTAATAACCCATTGAATTATGGTTTTGAAGATGGTTAAGAACACTTCCTAATCTTGCAGAGGAAACAGTTCTGTTTCCCATCATTCACACTGCTGCACACAATTGCCTGCAACTCTAGTTTCAGAATATTTAGTTTCCTTTTCCAGTCTTTAATAGAAATGTATTCAGGAAATGCTGACACCCACTATCAATCAAACGCTTCTATGCATATATTAAATTAGGCTTCTAAAAATATGATCTGCAAAATTATAGGTCACCATGAAGCAATAATGAAGTTATAAATTATCAAAGGCAAACCTATGAATTTATAATATTTTAAAATCTATAAATACATCAATTTTGGGAAGGTTTAATTATACACTTAAGGATTCAATTTAGGAAAAAAGCATAAGACACTATTTGAATTAAATATAGCATCCTAGTTTCCAAATATGTAGTTGGCTTGCTTTTGTAAAATAGCATAATTCCATAAAGTATTTTTCTTTATTAACCAGGATATTTTCATGTGCAATATATTCTATTGTTACAAATCACCCTTTTAACTGATGAGCAAATCCTTTGAAATCTTACAAGGTTTCATACTCATGTAATTTGTGTATTAGCATGCTTCTGTTTTTCTTCATCATAGTAGCATCATCTTATAGACTCACCTTTCTTGATGTGGAAATCAAAAGAGATTAAATTATTTCTGCCTCCATTGAAATACTCTAGATTAAAAAAATACAAAAGAGAAAACAAAAAAAATCCCCATATTTCTTTCTAAATATATGTGGCTTATGATATTTTTTAGGTACTATAATTTACTACTCCAAATTGTTGAATAATTATTAATTTTTGTATTCGATATAATTTTTTATTTACATTTCAAATGATTTCCCCTTTTCTAGCCCCCCACTCCCCAAAAGTCCCATAAGCCCCTATTAATTTTATTTAGAAGAAAAATCACACTTATTTTTATTTACAAAACAAATATACCATAGCATCCCTTCCTAGAAGATTATTGATTTTTTCTATGCAGAATTTTTCTTATCTTTTATAATTTTAGTTTGTATATATACAAGTCCTATCATGTAAACTTTATTTCATGAAAAATTTTTTTTTAAATTTTTTATTCGATATAATTTATTTACATTTCAAATGATTTCCCCTTTTCTAGCCCCCCACTCCCCGAAAGTCCTGTAAGTCCCCTTCTCTTCCCCTGTCCTCCCACCCACCCCTTCCCACTTCCCCATTCTGGTTTTGTCGAATAAGGCTTCACTGAGTCTTTCCAGAACAAGGGGCCACTCCTCCTTTCTTCTTGTATCTCATTTGATGTGTGGATTATGTTTTGCGTATTCCAGTTTTCTATGTTAATATCCACTTATTAGTGAGTGCATACCATGATTCACCTTTTGAGTCTGGGTTACCTCACTTAGTATGATGTTCTCTAGCTCCATCCATTTGCCTAAGAATTTCATGAATTCATTGTTTCTAATGGCTGAATAGTACTCCATTGTGTAGATATACCACATTTTTTGCATCCACTCTTCTGTTGAGGAATACCTGGATTCTTTCCAGCATCTGGCAATTATAAATAGGGCTGCTATGAAGATAGTAGAGCATGTATCCTTATTTCATGGTGGGGAATCCTCTGGGTATATGCCCAGGAGTGGTATAGCAGGATCTTCTGGAAGTGAGGTGCCCAGTTTTCGGAGGAACCGCCAGATTGCTTTCCAGAGTGGTTGTACCAATTTGCAACCCCACCAGCAGTGGAGGAGTGTTCCTCTTTCTCCACACCCTCTCCAACACCTGCTGTTTCCTGAATTTTTAATCTTAGCCATTCTGACTGGTGTAAGATGAAATCTCAGGGTTGTTTTGATTTGCATTTCCCTAATGACTAATGATGTTGAGCATTTTTTAAGATGCTTCTCCGCCATCCGAAGTTCTTCAGGTGAGAATTCTTTGTTTAACTCTGTACTCCATTTTTTAATAGGGTTGTTTGGTTTTCTGGAGTCTAACTTCTTGAGTTCTTTATATATATTGGATATTAGCCCTCTGTCTGATGAAGGATTGGTGAAGATCTTTTCCCAATGTGTTGGTTGCCGATTTGTCCTCTTGATGGTGTCCTTTGCCTTACAGAAACTTCGTAATTTTATGAGGTCCCATTTGTCAATTCTTGCTCTTAGAGCATACGCTATTGGTGTTCTGTTCAGAAACTTTCTCCCTGTACCGATGTCCTCCAGGGTCTTCCCCAGTTTCTTTTCTATTAGCTTCAAAGTGTCTGGCTTTATGTGGAGGTCCTTGATCCATTTGGATTTGAGCTTAGTACAAGGAGACAAGAATGGATCAATTCGCATTCTTCTGCATGCTGCCCTCTAGTTGAACCAGCACCATTTGTTGAAAAGGCTATCTTTTTTTTCCATTTTTTCCATCAGCCTCTTTGTCGAGGATCAAGTGGCCATAGGTGTGTGGGTTCATTTCTGGATCTTCAATCCTGTTCCATTGATCCTCCTGCCTGTCACTGTACCAATACCATGCAGTTTTTAACACTATTGCTCTGTAGTATTGCTTGAGGTCAGGGATACTGATTCCCCCAGATTTTCTTTTGTTGCTGAGAATAGTTTTAGCTATCCTGTCTCCTCCCCCTGCAACTAAGCTGGCTGGCAAGCTCCCAAACTCTTCCGATGTCTACCTCCGGCCTTTGTTCCTGTGAACAATAGGCTCAGCACCTCGACTACCAACACTGCCCCCAAGCCGGTGTTTACCTGACTCGCCAGTCTGAAGGCAGGCAACCCGCTGAGACCTGGAGCCAGAGAATTCACAGGAACGCCTTTGAAGCGACAGACTTCTGGGGGGGGGGGTGGCCGATCCCCCAAAATACTATATAACTTGCCTTAAAAATTATTAAAAACCAGTCTTGACCGGAATTCCCACCTTGACTCAAGTCTCTCCGCCTCCCTGTCCCTGTAACCTCAAAATTCTCTTAACAGGTAAGCCGGTTCACATGTAGCTGCTGGCAGACTACATAATTGGCGCCCAACGTGGGGCACGAACCCAAGACCCTGAGATTAAGAGTCTCATGCTTTACCGACTGAGCTAGCCAGACTGTTAGCCATACCCTGGGGAAGCACTGTCCACTCAAACCTTTTCATAGGCTCTGTAATGTTAATAGAAGGAACGCTGAATGCGAACCTTTTGCAATCCTCAGGGTGCAATGGAATGGTAAAGAAACAATCTTTTAAATCTATGACTATTTTATGAAACCCTTTAGGGATAGCCGCGGGGGTGGGCAACATTGTTTCATTTACCTTTCTTAAATCCTGTAACAATCTCCATTTGCCGGATTTTTTTTTAATTACGAATATTGGCGTGTTCCATGGAGATAATGACTCTATTAAATGTCCCATCTCTAATTGTTCCTGCACTAGCAAAGAGGCGGCCTCCAATTTCTCCTTAGATAAAGGCCACTGATCAACCCACACAGGATTGTCACTAAGCCATTGAATTTTATCGGCGTGGGGTGCAGGCAAGATAGTGGCCATTACTGAAAATGCCCCAGACTTCTAGAGTTAGGGTTTGCCTGGGGGTTTTTAAACTTTCTAGTGCCTTGTCCTTCATTTCCAAGCCCCTGAGCAGGTACAGATTCCTTCGACACTGTCTTTTGCTTAGAGGCGATTTCATTTGGATTACACAAGATTAGATTCATCTGAGATAGGAGGTCTCTACCCCAGAGGGTAGTAGGCAAGTTCTGCATCACAAAAGGCCGAATTTGTCCTGAATTTCCTTCTGCATCTTTCCAAGTTAAAAGTCTCGTGCTCTGTTTGGGGTTATTTGCGCAACCGATACCTTGCAGATGCGTTTTGGTCTCAGTCAATGGCCAATTACACGGCCAATCCTGTCCCTTAATAATTGTAACATCAGCTCCCGTATCTATTAATCCTTCAAAACTCTTTCCTTCAATAGTCAATTTAAGGTTAGGTCTTTTATTTGTGATAGATTGAACCCAAAACACTCCGGAGGAGCCAAAGCCCTCCTCCCCTCTTTTATCTTTAATGAATTTGGAAGGCAGTGGATGTAAAGGAACCAAAACTAGCTGAGCAATTCTTTGATTAGCTGGTATAGTTATGACACCATGAGGCAAAGCAGCCATAATTTTTATTTCTCCCTCATAGTCACTGTCTATGACCCCTGGATAAATCTGCAGTCCCTTTACAGTAGGACTGCCTCGTCCTAACAGCAATCCCCAAGTGCCTTCAGGTAATGGTCCGAAGACTCCCGTGGGCAAAACCTGAACACCCATCTCTGGTGCTAGTACGGCATGGAATACACTGCAGAGGTCCAATCCTGCACTTCCTGGTGTAGCTCTGGCGAGTTCAAAGATAGATTTCCTTGGCTCGGCAGCAGCTGTGCCCCACAGACAGTTTGTCCTAGATGCATCGGGGCCTGGGGTTGGCCCCTCCCCCCGTTTCCCGACACGGGTCTGCCTTGGAAATTATTTTTGGACTTGCATCCCTTTACCCAATGATTTCCTTTTCTACACTTATGGCATGTTCCTGGTGGACCACCTGATTGCCCGTTTATAGTAGTCTTATTATCAGGGCAATCACTTTTAAAATGGCCCAGACTACCACATTTAAAACACCTTCTCTTTCCTCGTCTCCGCGAAAGAATCCCCTGGATTGTGGTTCCCTGCAGCGCTGCAGCCATAGCTAAACCCTGATTATAGGAGGGACCGATTTCAGAACAAAGACGGATGTAACCAGCTAGGTCCGTCTTTCCCCTATGGGGTCTAATCGCCTCCCGGCAGGCTGCATTAACATTCTCATAGGCTAGTTGAGTAACCAGAGGATTCTCTGCCTGAGAATTTCCAAAAGTTCTATTAGCCGTTTTTAGCAATCGATCTACGAAATCTTGAAAGAGTTCGTCGGGAGCCTGTTTCACAGCTGTTAGATTTCCACTAAGATCTCCCTTAGATGGTAAAAGATTCCATGCATGGCGGGCGGCCACCGCAGTCTGCGCATACACTGCGATGGGAAACCCCATCTGGTTATTATTTCCTTCATATAGGCCTTCCCCCAGTAACATCTCAGCATTCCATTCTGGATGGCCTGCCTGAGTGTTAGTGGCGGCAGTTCTTTTGCTAGCCTCACGCCATTCAGAACTCCAAAGCAAGAAATCTCCCCCTGACAACGTGGCTTTGCACAGCGTTTTCCAATCCTGTGGAGTTAAATTCGACTCTATCACAGTATCCTATAACGCCTGTGTAAAGGGAGCTGTCGGGCCGTACTGGGCTACGGCTAGCTTTAATTCTTTTATCACTTTAAATTCCAAGGTCTGATATTGTCTAATCACATTGTCCTGGTCTTCTATCTCAAGGACTGGAAAAACTAAGATTTCTGACGTATCCTGCCCCTCCCCGCGGGCCTGGTTTATAACTCTTTCTAATGGCGACTGGCATGTCTCCGAGTTATTGTTCTCTCTAGTATTAGAGACCCTTTTTAGCTCCTGTAATTCATTAGTCAATTTCTGCAATTTAATTTCAAACTCCAACTTTTGTAATTGCATGTCCTTCTGGATCTTGCCTTCTGCCATCAAAGTCATAGGCGGAGCAGATGGCGCTACAGGGGGGCCAATCTTCTCCATGAACTTCAGTCGCTCCTTTCTCGGGATGAGCTATTTTTTTTCTTACAATATACTCATCAGAACTGTCTCTGTGTTTACGAGACTTAGGGTGTGGAGAGTCTTCTCTTACAGGGATCCTCTCTATAAAGTTTTCTACTTGAGACTCCTGACTTTCTTGAATGACACCTAATTCTTCCAAACCTCCTTCATCTATGATATCTTTAATAAGCGTCCAAAGGCAGAGGGTGATATTGTCTGCCTTGGCTGCTTTTAGCGAATTACCAATTCTCATCCAAGTTCTCTCATTTAACGTTCGTTTTTCTTGGAACCAAGGACAACAAGAATATATCTGGTCCAAGAAATCCTCCAATCTTTCTTCTTCAAACCCTATCCCTTTCGCCTGAAGCAACTCTTGAATGCTGCGTGCGCAAATTTCGCGCAAACTTTCTTGTCCCATTTTTCCCTATCTTTTCAACCCAAGCGGCCACTGTGCCGGGTCAACACAGTTCGCTTGCAAAACCTGTATCCCTCTGCACTCACAACGATAGAAACAATTTTCCACTAGCACTAGTTTTGACCTCTATGTTGCTTACCGTGCGGATACCATTCCTTATCACCTTTTCTGCAAAGCTTCGCTCGATAGGGTTACCTCAAGAAATTCTCCCGTACCAGGATTTCCCACGTTCAGGCGCCAATTACTACAGTATCCTGGGTTTTTTTGTTGTTCCAGATGAATTTGATAATTGCTCTTTCTAACTCTGTGAAGAATTGAGTTGGGATTTTGATGGGTATTGCATTGAATCTGTATATTGCTTTTGGCAAAATGGCCATTTTAACTATATTGATTCTACCAATCCATGAGCATGGGAGGTTTTCCCATTTTTTGAGGTCTTCTTCCATTTCCTTCTTCAGAGTCTTGAAGTTCTTGTCATACAGATCTTTCACATGTTTGGTAAGAGTCACCCCAAGATACTTTATACTGTTTGTGGCTATTGTGAAGGGGGTCATTTCCCTGATTTCTTTCTCAGCCTGCTTATCCTATGAGTATAGGAAGGCCACTAATTTGCTTGTGTTGATTTTATAACCTGCCACTTTGCTGAAGTTGTTTATCAGCTGTTGGAGCTCTCTAGTGTAGTTTTTTGGGTCACTTAGGTAGACTATCATGTCATCTGCAAATAATGATAGTTTGACTTCTTCCTTTCCAATTTGTATCCCTTTGACCTCCTTATGTTGTCGAATTGCCCGAGCTAGTACCTCAAGTACAATATTGAAAAGATAAGGAGAAAGGGGGCAGCCTTGTCTGGTCCCTGATTTCAGTGGGATTGCTTCAAGTTTCTCTCCATTTAGTTTGATGCTGGCTACCGGTTTGCTGTATATTGCTTTTACTATGTTTAGGTATGGGCCTTGAATTCCTGTTCTCTCCAAGACTTTAAGTATGAAAGGATGCTGAATTTTGTCAAATGCTTTTTCAGCATCCAATGAAATGGCCATGTGGTTTTGTTCTTTGAGTTTGTTTATGTAGTGGATTGTATTGATGGATTTCCGTATATTGAACCAACCCTGCATTCCCGGGATAAAGCCTACTTGATCATGGTGGATGATCGTTTTGATGTGTTCTTGGATTCGGTTGGCAAGAATTTTATTGAGTATTTTTGCATCGATGTTCATACGGGAAATTGGTCTGAAGTTCTCTTTCTTTGTTGGATCTTTGTGTGGCTTTGGTATCAGCGTAATTGTGGCTTCGTAGAAGGAATTGGGTAGTGTTCCTTCTGTTTCTATTTTGTGGAATAGTTTGAAGAGTATTGGTGTTAACTCTTCTTTGAAGGTCTGATAGAATTCTGCACTCAAACCATCTGGTCCTGTGCTTTTTTAGGTTGGAAGACTTTCTATGACTCCTTCTATTTCTTTAGGCATTATGGGACTGTTTAGATGGTCTAGTTGGTCCTGATTTAATTTTGGTATTTGGTATCTGTCAAGGAAATTGTCCATTTCCTCCAGATTCTCCAGTTGTGTTGAGTACAGTCTCTTGTAGTAGGATCTGATGATTTTTTGGATTTCCTCAGTTTCTGTTGTTATCTCTCCCTTTTCATTTCTAAGTTTGTTAATTTGGATACTTTCTCTGTGCCCTTTGGTCAGTCTGGCTAAGGGTTTATCTATCTTGTTGATTTTCTCAAAGAACCAGCTCCTGGTTTTGTTGATTTTTTGTATGGTTCTCTTTGTTTCTACTTGATTGATTTCAGCCCTGAGTTTGATGATTTCCTGCCTTCTACTCCTCCTGGGTGAAATAGCTTCTTTTTGTTCCAGGGCTTTCAGGTGTGTCATTAAGCTGGTAATGTATGCTCTCTCCATTTTCTTTTTGGAGGCACTCAGGGCTATGAGTTTTCCTCTTTGCACTGCTTTCATTGTGTCCCATAGGTTTGGGTATGATGTGTTTTCATTTTCATTGTGTTCTAAAAAGTCTTTAATTTCTTTCTTTATTTCTTCCTTGACCAAGGTATCATTGAGTAGCATATTGTTCAGTTTCCACATGTATGTGGGTTTTCTGTTGTTTTTGTTGCTATTGAAGATCACTTTTACTCCATAGTGATCTGATAGGAGGCATGGGATTAGTTCGATCTTCTTATATTTGTTGAGGTCTGCCTTGTGTCCAATTATATGGTCGATTTTGGAGAAGGTACCATGAGGTGCTGAGAAAAAGGTATATTCTTTTGCTTTAGGGTGAAATGTTCTATAAATATCAGTCAAATCCAATTGGTCCAAAGCTTCAATTAGTTTTACTGTGTCCCGGTTTAGTTTCTGTTTTCCTGATCGGTCCATTGAGGAAAGTGGAGTGTTGAAGTCCCCCACAATTATTGTGTTAAGTGCAATGTGTGCTTTGAGCTTTAGTAAAGTTTCTTTTATGAATGAGGGTGCCCTTGCATTTGGCGCATAGATGTTCAGAATTGAAAGTTCTTCTTGGTGGATTTTTCCTTTGACCAGCAAGAAATGTCCTTCTGTGTCTCTTTTGATGACTTAGGTTGAAAGTCAATTTTATCTGATATTAGATATGAAAAATTTTTATAGAGAAAATAGTTAAAGTTTCAGAGTACTGGTTTTATTGAGCACTCAAGAGTCTTTGGGTTCTGTGTTAGTTTGAATAATTGTGGTCTCTATGTATAATTTTTCTGAAGAACTATTTGTTTTTGTTCAGTGTGTTATTATTAACTCCTCTATATTTACTTACCCATCATGAAAAACTCTACAAAGACCTCATACATCTGCCTCCAGGAAAAAGAGGAGAGATTCCAGTCTTGGTAATTTTTTGCTTCATTTTTTTGTTTTTGTAGTTAAAATTTTTTTGTTTTTTATTTTTATTTTCTTTGTTATTGAATATTTTCTTTATGTATATTAAACGTTATTCCATTTCCCAATCCTATCCCACCAGAGATACTCTGTCCTAACCCCAACCCCTGCTTTGATGATGGTATTATCCACTCCCAACTCCCAAACAAGGCATTCCCCTACACTCTGGAGTGTAGCTTCCACTGTACCAAGGGCCCCTCCTCCCACGGATGCCAAGCAAGTCCATCCTCTGATACATATGTTGCTTTAACCATTAGTTCCTCCATGTGAACTCTTTGTTTGGTGATTTAGGGGCTGGGAGCTGTGGGGTGTCTGGTTGGTTTATATTGTTGTTCTTCCTATGAGATACAAATCACTTCAGTTTCTTCAATCCTGTTTCTAACTCCTCCACCGGAAGCCTCATGCTCATTCATATGGTTGGCTGTGAGAATGTGCTCTGTGTTTCTCAGGCTCTGTCAGAGCCTATCAGGAGACCATTATAACAGTGTCCTGTCAGGAAGCACTTCTTGACATCCACAATAGTGTCAGGGTTTGCTGTATGAGATGAATATCCAGGTTTGGCAGTCTCTAGTTGGATTTTACTGGCGTCTCTGCTCCAGACATTGTCTTGAATATCCCAAGTGTTTTTCTTCCCCTTCTAAGAATGACACAAGAATCTACTGGCCTTCCTTGTTCTTGAGCTTCATGTGTTCTGTGAGTTCTATCTTGAGTTTGTCGAGCTTTGGCCTAATACATACTTATCAGTCAGTGCATACCATGTGTCATCATTTGCTATGGGGTTATCTCAGTCAGGATATTTTCTAGTTCTAGATATTTGCCAGCCAATTTCAAAAACTCATTGCTTTTAAAAGCCTATTAGTACTCCATTGTTTTAATGTACTACATTTTCCTCTATTGGGTCCTCTGTTGAAGGAAACCTGCATTCTATCTTGCTTCTGACTTTTATAAATAAGTATGCTTTGTATTTCCATGATGATTAAAAGTGGAGCATGTGTCCTTATAATGTGTTGGAGCACCTTCTGGCTATATGCACAGGAGTGGGGTAGCTGGATCTTCAGGTAATATTATGTACAGTTTTCTGAGAAACAAACACACTGATTTCCTGTGTGGTTTTTAACAATTTGCAATACCTACAACAATGGCAGAGTGTTCCTCTTTCACCACATTCTTGCCAGCACATGATGTCCCCTGAGTTTTTGCTCTTGGCCAGTCTCACTGGTGTGAAGTGGAATCTCAGGGTTATTTTGATTTGTCATTCTCTGATGTTGAAAATTTCTATAGGTGTTTCAGAGCCATTGGATGTTTCACAGTTGAAAATTCTTTATTTATATCTGTTACCCATTTTTAATAGAGTTCACTGATTCTTTGGAATCTTACTTCTTGAATTCTTTGTGTATATTGGATATTAGCCTCCAATAGGATGTAAGATTTGTAAACATATTTTCTGAATCTCTTGGTTGTCATTTTGTTCTATTGGCAGTGTCTTTTGCCTTACAGATAATTTGCAAGTATATGAAGTCTCATTTCTCTGTTTTCGAACTGAGGAAATAAGCCACGGGTGTTCTGTTCATGAAATTTTCTTGTGTGACTTTGTGTTTGAGGCTCTTCCCCACTTTCTGTTGTATTACTTTCTGTGTATGTGGTTTTATGTAGAGGTCCTTGATCGACTTGGGCTTGAGCTTCCTACTAGAAGATAAGAATGGATGGCTATTCATTTTTCTAATGATGACTTCCAGTTGAACCACCACCATTTGTTGAAAATAATACCTTCTTTCCACCGTATGGTTTTGACTCCTTTTTCAAATATCAAGTGACTATAGGTGTGTGGGTTATTTTTGGGGGGCTTCAATTCTATTCTATAGATCTGCCTGCCTATCTCAGTAAAAATATTACACAGGTTTTATCACCAATGCTATGTAATACAGCTAGGGGTTTCTGATTCCAGCAGATGTTTTTTTATTATTGAGGACACTAGTTTCCATCCTGGCTTTCTTATTATTCCAAATGAGCTTGCAAATTTTTCTTTCTAACTCTATAAAGAATTTTATTGGGATTTAATGCTAATTGCACTGATTCTGTAGATCACTTTTAGCAAGATGGACATTTTTTCTTCTAGTTTCACAGGAATTCTGGATTTTATATCCTCCTGGCAAACAAGAAAGGTCTAAGTATAGGCACATACATTATTTTAATTTAATTCATTTGTTCCTGATTATTTGAATTTGAAATAGCATAGGGAATATTAGTCACTGACTCCAGAGTAGAGAGTGCAATGATAATCATTGCCTGTTTGAGCAGATATTAATTACCTATGTCTGTGGCTTCAGATAGAGAGTTCAACAGACAGATATACCAGTATTAATAAAATATATCGAAGGAAAATGTGTAGTGATACTGCTAGCCACAAGTATGGCAAACTCGTCATTTTTTTCCCTCAACTTTCCCAGTCTGATTACTTACTAATCATTAGTAGCAGATGCATAAGTAGGTGTGTGAGACTTTTCAAAACTATGATCAATCTTTTATTGATTATTTCAGTTTTGCAAAAACACAAAAGACTTGTAGAAAAATGCTATGGAGGAGCTGAAGACCTGGCTCAATGGTTAAGATCACTGGCTGCTATTCCTCAGGACCTAGGTTTGACACCCAGCTCACACCCACCTGTAACTCACTTTCAGAGGATCTGATGCCCGCTTCTGACCCCTGTAGGCACCAGGTAAATACAGGGTACACAAACGTATATGAAGGCAAACACTTATTCACATAAAATAAAAAATAATATTAAAATACATTATGAAACAAACAAAATATATCTGTGGCTCTGGGCAGAGAGCAAAATGGACAGATTACATAGACTATTTACCAGTCACAGGAAACTCATATTCTGCTTACATGGGCTCCACTAAAATCTTGACTGAGTTTTACTCCTTCGCAAGGTAGAAAAGGCCTTGTATAAGCAATACAGTATTCTAGTTACTTCATTTGCTTTAGATTGTTTTAATTTTCAAAATGGATGTGATGCTGTGTTTTGTGTTCCTATTATTCCTCTGGGAGAGAGGGAAACATTAATGTTTTTCATTTTTCTGGATCAAGGATATGCTAATTTGTGAAAAGAGTTTGTCTTTGTGTTTTTGGAAAAGGTAATTAAGGTATTTAAAACTTCCAGATTTATATGCATCAGATTTGATAGAGGGAAATGTCCAGAAAACTAGATTCCAAGCAATCAAACTAAAAATTTATCTTAATGATAAAAAGTTTTATTTTGAGATTTATATATTACATAGAACATAGAGTCTTGGCGAATCTCCTCATAAGACATGATGAACTGACCTGCTTAAACTCCTGATTTCTTGGTTTTTCATCCATATCCAGTGAGGGCATAGACATAAGAGACTAATACAAATGCTGGTGTGGCCTTCTTAAGGTCCACCAACTCCTCCATTTTACCTCAACTCGCACCCTTCAAAACTATTTCAGTGCCCATATTAATTTTGAAGAATTTATAAAGAGTTGTAGTTCCAGTTCCCAGATATTAGGGAATGGGGTAGCTATTAAAGGTTGTCTTTCTAGGGAATGTAGAATTGGTCATAATTGGAACCAGGAGGAATAGTTAGATTTGATTGCATAGCTGAATTCCCTATTGATAAAAATCTTAATTGTTACTAAGCTGAAGTCATATTTTTTACATAGTACATAATTTATTTTGAAGCAAAATCAAGGGTTTCATTTGTGTAAATTTCTTGTATTGATTCAAATTTTTGTAAGTACAATGATTAGACCCAGTACTTCTATAACTGTATTTTAATTTGATCTGAGGTGTTTTAACCTGTGTGTTTAGGGCCGAGTAGCAAATTCATAGTTCTGAGTTTATTGTTAGTGGATTTTCAAGATTTTAATTAAAAATAGCTGAGAGTAGTTAAGGTACAACAGTCCAGATTGCTTTACATAGATAGTTGCTTTTCAAAACCATCAGAAAGCTACAGAATGTGACATTTAATGTTATTTATTCCTTTGTTGAGACTGGTTTGCTCCTGACAACATTCCTTCTCTTTTTATCACAATTGTTGTATAATACAGCTGGAGAATGGTGAATTCCCCAGAAGTTCTTTTATTGTTGAGAATAGCTTTTGCTCTCCAGTATTTTTTGTTATTCTGAATGAATTTGCTAATTGAACTTTCTGACTCTACCAAGAATTTTTTTGGGGATTTTAATGGGGATTTTACTGAATCTATAGTTTCCATTTTGCAAGATGGACATTTGTATTATATTAATCCTGTAATTGATGAACCTGGGAAAACATTCCATCTTCTGAGATCGTCATTTTCTTTCTTTTCTAGAAATTTGGACTGTACAGATTTTCATTATCTTGGTTATAGTTACACCATGATTTTTTTTAAATTTTTATGACTATTGTGCCGGCTGTCCTTTCCCTAATTTCATTCTCAGCCTGCTCTGGAAAGTTACTGACTTGATTGAGTCAATTTTATGTCCATCCGGAATGCTGAGGTTGTTTATCAGCTTTAGGAGCTCTCCGGTTTTATATATAAACAGTATCAAATTTGACAAATTGGATCACAACTGGAAAAATCTGAAAATTCTTAAAATCATTACTTTTTCATGAAAATTAATATTGCTTTTGTCAACAGTTACTCCTTGGTAGTTGCAATATGTCAACATCATGTGTCCTTCCATTTCTGTTGTCTTAATAGAAATGATGAGAAATCTTAGAGTCCACATGATAGTAACTGAACAGGATTTTACTCTGCTTGATAATTCTACTCACTTAAGCTGATGGTAATTTTTTCTTCCAAATTAATTTATAAAATTATAGCAAATATGAACCAATTTGTAATCTGAATAACATGCTGAAATTTAGAAGGCCCAAATTATTTGTTCATAAGTAGAAGTTTGAAAATAACACATTTTAATAATTCGTTATGAATGAGTTTACCATCTGGATAAGAAATATGTCTAGGTTAACTATACTGATATTTAAAAATTCATTTGAAAAATCTTTGCAAAATAAAATATAAGCTTAAAGACTCAGAGTATTAGATTCCTCAATTAAAGTTTACCAACTATACAAGTTAAAACATTATACAAGCTTTTTTGTATTAAGAAAGGACAGCTCAGTCAAGACATACATACTATAAAAATCTTTCATATACAATAAAGAATATGGAAAATACAGAATGTATTCTTTAAAGCCATGATAAAAATATGGAAAGACATCACTGATGTCTACATGTTTACAAAAACAAAACTGACTTCATGTATTTTCTTCTGTATCAAAACTGCATTTAACATATCATATAAAGCCTGCTCACAGTCTTTTATATGAGCTCCTTTAGGAATTTTTTTCTACACCTTTCTCACTCCTTGTTCTAGGTGTATCCTTAAGAACAACAATCACTTTATTTTCTGGTAAATATTCTGGATCCCATGGAAGCTGATCATCATTTTCACACACTTTTTCATTTTCTTTGAATCTACAAAAACCAACTGGAATCTCAGCTTGAAACAGGAAACCCATAAGGATTTCCTTTTTTTTCAGTCATCTGAGGGAATATAAACTTCATCTTCTTCAGATTCTTCTATTTCACTATTGGTGCCAAAATATTTACATAAATGTATGTGTATTTCCTGAACATCTTGGGTAGTAACAGACTGTGAGCGACCTTCATTGGAAGACTGAGTTTCATCTTCCTGACCACATGAAACTATTATATACTCTTCTTTATATTCACCACTACAACCAATCTTATCATCATTATCAGCAGCAGCAGCATCTTCACATTCTCCTCCTTCTGTTCCTTCTCATCTTCTTCAGGTAATCAAATTGTGCAGTCATAAACATAGAGGCTGAGAATCTCATGGATTGGCATGTCACATTCAATTGTAAGATCCTCTATTTCAGAATGGAAGCTTGTCTCTCCTTCCAACATTTCTTCTTTTTCTGAAATGTTTGCTCATCATCAAAATCATGTACCTGCATGTCAGCTGATGAATCAAACTCATGGTTCTCTATTGTTGCTGAGCCTCCTGGCCTTGAAGACTCAACTGATAGCTCCACCATGTTGTCTATGCCGGCAGGAATGATTACCACAGCAGGTTATAGACAATACCCAGATGTTCTCGTGGTCTACAGGGATACTGCTTCCTTCTTCTCCTCTGCTGAGGGAACATCAAGTACTTTATTGACTAAGTAGTGGGAGAGTGGTCAGCTTGTCTGGTTCCTTATTTTAGTTTGATTGCTTTAATGTTCTCTCCATTTAGTTTGAGGTTCACTACTGGTTCACTGTTTTTTGTTTTTTTTGTTTTTGCTTTGTTTATGAATGGGTTTTGAATTCCGCAGCTTCCAAGCCTTTTACCATGAATGGATGAATAATTTTGTCCAATGCTTTCTCAGACTCCAATCAGAAGATCACTATGCCCCACAATTAGCTGAAGAGTTCCTGGTGATCAACAGCAAGTAGTGGAAGGAAAGTCAGCTGTTTCCAGGCACAAACCGTTGATAGGCTGCCATTGTAAAATGTTCAGATCAACAGACAAATATATCTGTATAATGCTAAATGGACTCAGTGCCTATTACATATATGTTTGTAGATATATTAATAATAATAATGATAATAATACCAATGATACAGACATAAATAATAAAATCTATGCATATTCTGAAATGGGAAGATTAATTTCAGATGAAATTCTTTAAAGAAAATCAAACAATGTCAGGGCAGTACAGACACAATACAGCATTTATCTATCAGGAATTTTTTGGTATATTTAATTAATTAATTAAATTCAAGGATATATAAATCTAAAAGAAATCTTCATTTACCTATAAATTATAGTTGTCCTGTTGTGATACAATATATTTGATTATTGTTGAAGCTTTCTAAAAAATATACTCTACTCTCACCTATGTGTATTTGTGTTTAGAAAACCTTGGGAGAATAGTATTTGTAAAAGAAACTTAGTTATTCTTAACATACTTACCATTTAATATTTGAAGTGAAATTTTTATGAAGTGTGATCACCATCATTTTCACACTTTACAGGAGATATAACGAAGGCGAGTATAAATAAACTTAAAATACTTTCTACCATTTTTATTTTCAAGAGACTATACTCAGTGTGGTACAAGCCTTGATTTCATCATAATGTGTAAACACAGTCTTAGAACTATATGCCACTAGAAACCTCCCTTCATTTTAACATGTACACTGTGTCAATAGCCACAAACATGGTCTAATATTGACAGTATATTCTCGCTGTGTGTATGCATTATTTTTTTAATTACTGTGATAACATTTGCTAACCAAAAGAAACTTAAGACTTTATTTTTGTTTCAAATTCTAGTAGTAGGGTTCTCCATGGGAGAGTAACCCAAGGGAAAAGGGAACACGTAGAGAGCATATCCAAAGTTAGGCAAGGCCCCAGATTGAAGGATCGGGACACTCTGCCATCTCCAAAATTTGAACCCAGAATTGCTCTTGTGAAAATTAACTACATGAACAAAGAGTGGAGCAGAAAGTGAAAGGTCATACAGAGAACATCCCATCTGGGGATCCATCCCATAAGAAGACACCAAACAAGACACTATTTCTGATACCATGAAGTGTTTGCTGGCAGTTGCACGGCATAGCTTATTTTTGAGAGGCTCTGCAAGAGCTTGAACAACGCAGATGCTGATATGTGCATCTACCCTTATGATGAGCATAGGAACATCACAGAGGATATAAAGGAAGGGCTGAAAGACATGAAGGGTTGGCATTCCTATGGGAGAACAAAAATAACAACAAACCAGACCCCTTAGAATTTCTAGAGACTAAAGCACCAACTCAATAAGATCCATGGCTCCACCTGTTTAAGTAGAAGGACATTATCTGGCATTATTGAAGGGAAGGCCTTTGGTCCTATGAAACCTTGATTCTCCAGTGGAATTGTATGCTGTGATGTGGCAGTGTATGGGGCGGATACGGGAGGACATCATAGAAGCATGGGGAGGAGTGATATGATTTGCGTTTTGAGGAGAGGAAAACAGATAGGGGATAACATTTGAAATATAAATAAATAAAATATTCATTTTTTAATTATAAATAGTAAGGATCTTCCCTTGAAGAACAGCTTCCATGAATTCCATCTGTAAGGCATTTTCTAAATTAGTGATGAAGGGTAGGAGTGCCCATTGTGGGTGCTGTCTCCAATTGGCTGGACATTCTGGGTTCTATAATAAAGCAAACTTAGCAAACCCGGAGAAACAAGCAAGTAATTAACATCCCTCTATAACTGCAGCACGAGCTGTGGCTTCCTATCCTGCTTCTCTTCCAGTTCTAAATTCATTTGGTAATGAACAGCAATGTGAAAATGTAAGATGAATAAGTCCTTTCCTCCCCAGTTTGCTTCCTAATCATAAAGTTTTACATAGGAATAGAAACCCTAAGACATATTCCAAGTGTGCAGCATCTCTGGAAAGCCCTACAATCTAGGTTAGATGTCCTGCATCCACTTCAGACCAATCTACCTATTTCTGGAGCCTACCAACCTACTTCTTCTGCAAAAGATGCCTGGCCATTTCTCTCATCCTCTGTGGTACTGTTGTACAAGTCCACACACAATCCTGCATTAACACTCTTGCATCGGAATGTTGCTCATAACTGCCTACTGTTATACCCCATATAAGGGACTCACAACACCCAAACAGATTTTTTCACAGACAGATAATTTATTAAGCTGAGAAAAAGGTAAGATTGTTTGATTGCTGGTTTAGGCAGAAGAACAGCAGTAAAAGACCTACAGTGTAAATTTTACGAACAGAATCACTGAGGTCTATTTTAGAATGTGCTATGATACAGTAGTATATTTTGTTTGTGGATACTATTCAGATAAAGCAAAGTGTGCTTTTGACTGGTGGTCTCAAACACATTGATAGCAGGATCTAAGTAGTGACCCTCAGGAGGTAGCCAAATAAAGAAATACACCTTTAGGGGTGGGACTAACATTAGGAATGTAATATAACAGTTTTTGTCAAAGAGTTGTGAGAAAGTCAAACCATGCTCTACATGATCCATTTAGTCAGTGTCCCTTTAACCTAAGCCTTGTAACATTTTCAAAATTTCCTCAGCATTTGCTAAGGATGAGATTTTGTTCTGTGTTCATAGTCTAATAAAATTGCCAGCCTGTTTTAAAAACTGTGGCAATAATTTTACAAACACATTATGCTGTAGAGACCAGGCAAGAAAATAGAGCAGAACATTTATGATTGGTAACAGGAATCTGTCTTATGTACATTCCATGGAGAAATTACATGAAGAAACCATGAGAAAATCCTGCTGACCTGAGATTATTTTCAATGCTGAAATTGCAGAGTGAAAGGCACCCAGAAAGAAAGACAGTAATCAAAGTTGAATGCTGAATATTTTATTAATATATTGAATCTCTAGTTGTGATCCATCGTGGCAGTGGAAGCACGTTGTGAGGGAGTCAGCTTCTTACTCAATTTCTGAAAAAGTAGAAAAATTAATGTATTCAGAGTACAGAGAGAACATGATATTGGGTCTAGGACAATGTTATTACTACATATTTAGTTTGGTTATTTTCTGACATATAAAATATAGGGGAGTGTTTTTCCCCTGCTACCCACCAGGGCATAAATATGAATCATACCTATCACAGAATTCTGTTTTATTGAGGTCCCTGGGGTCTGCCAAATTGGGGACCTTGTGGTGGGCCTTGTGAGTTTCCTGGCTGAGGGGGTCTTTGCTGAGGGCCTCCTTGTGGTCTTTGGCTTTGAGCAGGTGCCTGCTGTGGACTTCCTTGTTGGAATTGTTCTTCAGATGATTCCTGATCCTTGCCTTCTTGTGGGGGTGGACCTTGAGGAGGTTTCTGCTGTGGGCCTCCCTGTTGGGGTGGGCCTTGAGGAAGTTTCTGCTGTGGTCTTCCCTGTTGGGGTGGGCCTTGAGGAGGTTTCTGCTGTGGGCCTCCCTGTTGGGATGGGCCTTGAGGAGGTTTCTGCTGTGGGCCTCCCTGTTGTTGTGGACCTTGAGGAGGTTTCTGCTGTGGGCCTCCTTGTTGGGGTGGGCCTTGAGGAGGTTTCTGCTGTGGGCCTCCCTGTTGGGATGGGCCTTGAGGAGTTTTCTGCTGTGGGCCTCCCTGTTGTTGTGGGCCTTGAGGAGGTTTCTGCTGTGGGCCTTCCTGTTGGGGTGGGCCTTGAGGAGGTTTCTGCTGTGGGCCTCCCTGTTGGGATGGGCCTTGAGGAGTTTTCTGCTGTGGGCCTCCCTGTTGTTGTGGGCCTTGAGGAGGTTTCTGCTGTGGGCCTTCCTGTTGGGGTGGACCTTGAGGAGGTTTCTGCTGTGGGCCTCCTTTTTGGGGTTGTCCTTGAGGAGATCCCTGCTGCTGGCCTCCTTGTGAGGGTGGACCTTGAGGAGGTCTCTGCTGTGGGCCTCCTTGTGGGGGTTGGCCTTGCTCGTTCCCATTTGCAGGTGGTCTTGGCTGGAATCCTGAAGGACGTGGCCTCTGGTTTTGGTTCTGAAGTTCTGAGTCATAAAAGCAAAGAATAGATGAGTTTAGTTGTAGTCAAGTTTGTTCTGCTTTATGTCAAAGACCTTTCAACATTTCCAGATAGTAACATTTTATGGTTTCAACAAAAGTTCCTGTTAAAAAATGTTCTTTGGATGACATAATGCAAATTATTCAGGACCAGTTTCCTCTGGACTATTTAAAAGAGATTAATCATTTCATATATAGCGGTTCTCTTACCCCTTTTAGTTTGGAAAAAATGGTTTTTGTGTGAATGCAGATCAAATAACTAAGTTTCATGATAAAATTCAAGCAGCTTACTCCTAAGATTGGACTCATATTGAGAAATATTACCCGAGGAAGAAGATTCTAATAATCACAGACTATATAGTTCTCACTGAATAAATTCATCACAGGTTGTATTTGATGGGCTCAATACAATTATCTGAGCATAGACCACAAAGAAAACAGACACTAACACTTTCTTGTGTGCTCTTCCTGGTGAGATCAAATAAAATAGAGCCAACAAGTACTTGGAAGGTGACATTGAGGAAATCTTGTTTCCATAGAAGTGTCAAATTGGGATCTTCATCTAAATTTTATCTCCTATCAACAACTCCTCTATTGTAGAAAAGGTGAATTTCTCTTATTGTCAGAAATTCAGACTTTTGGATTACTGTAATTTGTTGCCCACCCATTTGATGTTCCTTATTTTGAACATTGGAAAATTTTTTTCTGAACCTCTGTGAAACCTACATTACCTAATTATTAAAGAGAAATCACAATGCAGTGTAGAGTTATAAAACCCCCTCCTTGCTAAGGACACATAAGATTAAAGTTTTTTTGGCATTTGATTGATATTATTTGGAAGAGTTTTGATGAATGGCCATTGTATAGCAAAGCAAATGATAGACTCAAAGTGAGTTCGCACATGCAACTAAAATCCTATAGTTGGCAAGTGATTTACCTACAAGCTGTCATTTCCTAAGGAAATTTTAGCCACTATTAGGAATATAATCTGGTAGAATTAATTTGCAGCATCTCTTGTGGCTATTTTGCTGAGTGTCAACATCTAAGTTACTCATAACATTTTCTTTTGGTTGTCTCCATTTTAATTAGAATCTTGTTTCCTACACTTATTAAGCCATCTATTTACCAGTCTATCTATCTATCTATCTATCTATCTATCTATCTATCTATCTATCTATCTATCTATCTATTTATCTATCTATATATCATCTATATGTCTGCCTATCTATCTGGTTTTCTATCTCTGTGCTATTTAGAATATTTGTGTCTTACTAATTTCCTTTCTTCTACATTTCTGTCTTCTCCAATACAAGGCATGTGGATAAGCACTTTAGTAAATGATGAAAAACACACTGATAATGCATTAGAATGTTGAAACAGTGTAGAAAAATGAAAATTGGTTAGATGTTATTATTTTTCTGTATAATAGATTCAGGTTTATCACATGAGTTGCAATCATTCAAAAGGCTTTTATATCTGTTTTTCTGTAGTCTTCCCCTTTTCAACACAAAAGCAAGGCTACTGGCATATGCAGTTTAGTTTTACTACAACAGTGCGTTTAAATCTGAGACTCTCTATTTTAAAAAAGTGAAACACTGTGTAGTCTCATTCATCTCTCATTACCTGCCCTGTGTTCCATCTCTCTCCTCCCGTGAAGTGTTGATTCCTGTGCTTTAAAAAGAGTCATAATATGTACATACATATTTGCATACCTTCACCAGGTTCCTGAGCAGAGCTCAGGGCCAGCAGGACCACTGTGAACAGGACCACCAGCATCTTGGTAGAGGTTCTGGAGTTTCTCCTAAGTCTGTGCTGAAAGAAGAAGACACTGCTTTTATAAGGAGGATCAGAAGAATTGCACCTTTGAATTGCATACTATACTATTTCATAATTATCAAAAGCAGGAAATCTTGCATCCTTTACTCAAACCTGGGCTTTTTGCCCATCAGGAAGAGGTAAGAAAAAGCTGCCAGCATCCCTATTTTAATGGTACAACAATAAGAATAAATTAAAAGAAACCCATGTGTAAAAGACTATCCCAGATAGTGAAGATAAGTACTATCAATATATGAATATCATATTCTATTTGCTGATATTATCTCTGCATCACTGTGAATTGTGGTATGTATTCACATTTTTTATATTGTCAATAATGATTTTATTCCAAATAGAATATGGCCAATTTCTCTGATCAGTATAGCTTAACACTACCACTTTTTTGCTTCTTTATATATACCAAAGTTAGCTAAGACTGATGGAATTGAGGCTATTCATACAAAACTTTCTATTATGACAAGACACTTGGTATCACTTACCCGCTAAGCCTCAATAACAGCATCCACTAGTATCTTGATCTAGCTGAATAACAACAACATTGGGTAATGAAACAAGAGAACTATTAAATCGCAAAAATCCCAGCAAAGGTGACCTCACAACATGTATGAGGTTTACCTGAGTCCTGAATCTGTAATTTGGTGATGGGGTTTTCGAGCATTTTACATTTCAAAAGTCCATAGACAGCTCCACTTTTTAAATTGTTCTATTTTATTTGCTTAATGATAGAATTATGGAGTTAAGCATGACAACAACTTTCTTGTTCTCATCCAAGGGGCAAATGAATACAGTTATGATAACTTTCTTTTTTTCTTTTTGAAGCTACTAATTTTTTATTAGCTATATTCTTTATTTACATTTTAAATGTTGCCTTATTTCCTGGTTGCCCCCTCTGTCTCTTTATCTTCACATTATGCATATTCAAAATATGGCTGTTTACATTTTGCATTTCAATATCTTTGTCTATTTATATTAAAAATTTGTTCACCAGATTTTTTTCCAAAAGGTTTTCTTATGTGCATAATATTTCTTACTTAAATTATCCTGCCTATATTGTTATTTTTCAACATTTCTTTCTCATTCTTCTCTTAAAAGATTTATTTATTTATTTATTTATTTATTTATTTATTTATTTATTTATTGTGGTTTTTTGGATTTTTTTTTCAAGACAGGATTCCTTTGTATAAAGCTGGCTGTCCTGGAACTCACTCTGTAGTCTAGGCTGGCTACAAACTTAGAAATCTGCCTGCCTCTGCCTCCCAGAGTGCTGGGATTACAGGAGTATGCCACCACTGCTGGTGAAAGATTTATTTTTGACAACCCTTAAATCAGGATATCTATAGAAATTTTTGTGTGTTCCTCTAGTTTAGTAGAGTATATGTGGCATTTTTCATGCTTCCTAAGAGGTAAATTAGAAGGAGTTATATAACAGATAAACTCAGACTTGTGACCCATGTATATTGTGGGTCACTAGGTTCCCTGCTATACCTGTGAATGTCACCCAGTTCTCTTCCACCTGATTGTCGAGAATCAAGTTGAAAAGTTAGCTCATTGATGGACTGCATATTCTACATTCCATGTGTCCTTTAAACAATAGTTACTGTCATGGTTCTATTTATGCTGTATTTAGACTTGTACTCTAAAAGTACTTTACTTGAAGTACACCAATAACCTTTGGTTGTCCTAAAAAGAAACTATTTTTTCTTCTTTTGTTGAATTTATGGGAAGCCCAATTTTCTTAAACAAGAATGTAGTCTGTATTCGTCAACATGCCATGGGCTTTAACTTTCATAAAAACTACATAGCAACAGAGCATGAAGATAAGTTATTCTCTCCAGGTTGTCACAAAAAAAGGATCATAGTCAGGAATCATGCCAGGTGCTAGGTTGTACTGACTCTGCTTGAAAATTCAAACCTTTTCTTGACATTGTGAAAATGGCAACATTTTGATTTTGATTCTTCCAAGTGTGACTCTGTTCAGGACATTTCACTGACATTTTCACTTCCAACAATGTGTGAAAGATGTTAGTGTATCATTAAACAAAAATATTTGTGACCTCAACAGGCAGAATTGATGCAGGAAATATAATAGAACCAAAGGTGTATTTAATGCCTAATTTAGAAATACAGCTTCCTTCATCTCATATAAGTAATATTGAACTATATATGCTTAATGTACTCATTCTTCCAACTTTAGAACTACATCTATACTAATATGTATTTTCATACATATATCATATATTATTTTATCTATATCTTGCATTCTAAAGTCATATCAAATAAATAAAGATGTTAAGAACAAAAAATATGTGATTTCTTTATCCTAAACTTACTCTACTCACTGTTAGTTTGAAGTGGATGCAAAGGAAAAACTTCATATCTGTGGCACAAAATAATACACATTTGCCCATGAAGTTTCTGTTTGCAAGATCAGCAAAAATGTGGTATATGAATGAAGTTCCCAAGAGATATTTATCTTCATGCCTTTCTCTTAGATCATATTGGTTTTGCTTGGTGCATCCATGGGGCTGTGTCATTTAATACCCATTCCTAATAAAATCACAGTCAATTAAGTTTGGTTGTGTTGTGAATTACTTATTAACTTTTACATTTTATCAATTAGCTTTTGTTTCTAGTATTTTTGATACATTTATACAATGACTCTAATCATGATCACTTTTTTCTATCTCTTATTTTACTGCCATCTTTGTGAAAATTTACTCTTCCCTATAAGACGCATCCTGAGTTTCACGATTTTCTGTTATATTTTTACTCAGATCTGAATTTCATCAGAGCTCTCAGGTGACTATCTGTGCTGAAATATGAATTGGATCCTGAGGTGCTTACTAGTTTATGTTCAACTAAAAGCAATAAATCGCCATTGCTTAAAATTTATCAGTGTCCACTGAAACCATAGAGTTTAGCTTCAGAGGACATAGTCACAAATAACCAAGTCTAAATTGATGGGAATAAGATTTTGATGATCCATCCTTACATAAGTGCCTATTGTTAGTAGACATCCATTTGTGTGTAGGGATTGTAGTTTTCTTGCAAAGTGTGGCTGCTGGTAAGTTGCCTATTGTCCATTGGATTGATTCACATCCACTAGAACAGGCAATATGAATTAGACTTAGTGCTGTATAAAATTATAATAATCTGAGGAAATTAAGTTTGGAAACAGACATGCTGAAGATCTGAAGATAAGGGCTGTAGGGGAATAGTCAGAAAAATGAACAAAAGTAAATATGTCATGACTATTTCAAATAATAAATAAAAAATGATACATTGTCCCCAATTTTATTTTGTATATATATCCTCTTGCTAGCTGACTGCCATGTCTTATCCAACATATATCCTTTCCTTCTTCCTGCTCTCTCTACGTATTACAACTTAAATACACGAATCATTTTAAAGCCATGAATACCTTTAGAAAGCAAATATGGGTTTTGATTCCCTGGGCTGGGTTATTTCATTCAGTTTTAATTTTTATCAGTATTATTCCTTATTGTAAATTTCATATTCTTCTTTCTTTAGTTCTGAATAGATTTCTATTTTGTCTATGCACCATATTTTCATTACTTATTCTGTAGTGGATGCACACTTAGTCTACTAC